>NC_137891.1:190347602-190796574 GCF_963455335.1 Martes martes | reverse complement strand
CCTCCCCCCCTGCCCCCTTCCCTTCCTTCCTCCTCCCTTCCTCCTCCGTGTCCTGCTTCTTCCCTTCCTCCTCCGTGTCCTTCTTCTCCCCATTCCTTTCCCCTCTTCCCCCAGGCCCCCTTCCCCTGCCCTTCACCACCTCACTCCCAGGATGAGTCCAGCCTAGGGAGACCCCCTGTCCCACCCTGGACCTCACACTCACACTCGGATTCAACTCAGCATCACTCAGGGTACCACAAACGCACCAACTGCACACGAGCTCAGACATCCACCCAGCCCACACCCCTTCCACCACCACCCTAATTCCGTCGACAGCCCATCCTGACCCTCACCCTTTGCCCGAGGCCCCCCTGGCTACCCTGTGTGCTCCAGGCCGTTTCCTTGCTTGCAGCCTGGTCCCACCTCCAAGCCTCTGTTCCTGCTAAGTCCTCCACCTAGAGTCTTGAGGCCCTGGGCCAAGGCCTCTCCTAGGCAGGCCCCAAGACCCCCTCAAATCAAGCATAGCTGTGTCTGCTCACCACTCCATCACAGGCGTCACCACCAACCCCTCCCAGGGCCCGAAGAGGCCAGGCCTCCCTCGGGGGTCTGAGGGCCACTTACTCTTTGACAAAATTGTGGAGCTGCTGCCGCACAGACCTCTGGGCCTGGTCGAACAGGATCTGGGGGCCGAGGGAGGGAGGGAGGGAGGCGGTGTCAGGGTCTACTCCCCCACAGCTCCAGGGGCCAAGCCCCTGTCCCTCCAAGTGAGGACCAGGGAAAGCCCCGCCCAGCCCTGCCTGGGCCGCAGCTGGTTGTCCCCATGGAGCCAGCCTCCCAGGGTCCAGGGGAGTGGGTGTGGCCCCAGGCCTGGGTTGGTGCCCGGAGGCCCCAGCTGTGACCACCTGCCCATCTCCCCTACTGGCTCGCAGCCAGGCTAGAGACCAGAGCTCTCCCAGACGGGTCCCCCTCCTACGGCACCACCCCATGCCGACTTAGACACGGCAAGCACACACAGGCCGCTGGGTGACACCCACCGCCTCCCGGCCCTGGAGGCCACCTCAAACATAGCCAAGCCTACAGGAGAAAGGATCGGGTCAGAGCCCAGAGCTCTCAAGGGACCTGACCTAGGGAACAGGGGAGGGTGGCTGTCAGGAGCTGGACGGGCATCCCTAAGCGCAGATTTGGCCCAGAATCAGATGCCCCCATCACGGGAGGAGGGCTGGGCCCTAACTAGGAACAGACAGACAGACGGACTGGGGAGGATGAGCTATCCTGAGCTGGTTTATTTCTAAACTTCCCCTGCGGGGGTGGGGCTCCTTGTTTAGTCTGGGGCTCTGGTTCCCAAGCCAGGGTCTGACCACCCACATGGGCCTCGGGCCCTACTCTGTGTGTCCCTGCTAGGGGCCCTGAGGGGCTCGAGCCCCAGCCTGGGTCACAGTGAGGTTGGCAGTCATCCAGGGGCCCCGGGGTCAGCCAGGGAGGCACTTCTACGGCCTGGCCAGAACAACTGGGGGATCCCGGATGGGCCTCTGAGTATCCCCCACCCGAAGACCCCACTGGCCTCAGACCTGGGCTCTGTCGCCCCCTGCTCCCACCCCCAGAATCCAAGTACCTCCCCTTTGTCTGGCCCTAACCTGGGACACAGCAGAGCCCCTCAGGGACACCCCCCACCCCCGTAGACCGGAGGAACAGGAACGTGGCTTCCCAGCAGTGGCCAGCTCAGCTCCCCGTGAGCCAGCAGAGAGCAGTTCCAGGCTGGGCGGGGCCTGCGGGGAGCCGGTGGGGGGGCTGCCTGCATTGGAAGCCAGAGGGACGTGCCCTTGGCAGGCCCCCCCACTGCGGCCAGGGCTTACCATGTGGTAGTTGACCATCTCCTGGAGGCTGTCTCCAAACCTCTGCAGGCATTCCTGGGGGTGATGGGGGAGGGGAGACCTCAGCTCAGATGAGATGGCAGTGTTCCCAGGGGCGGCTGGCACCCTCGTCCCCAGGTCTTGGAGCTACGCGCCCCCGTGGCCCAGTGCAGATGCCCAGGGCTCCCAGTCAAGCAGCTGCCGGCTTGTGCCCACCCATCCAGAGGCCAGAGCTCAGCTGCCCCCTCACCGAGATGACGGCGTCGCCCTGGCACTGCTGGGACAGGTCTCGAACGCCACTCAGGAAGAGCCTGTTGGTGGTGACGTAGGCCTTGCCGGCCTCGATCATGCCACTGCACAGTTTGACCAGCTACGGGGGATGGAAGGGGCCACGTTCGCGCTGCCTCTCGGGGCAACGCTCACCTCCTCTAAGAAGCCAGGCCACAGAGATGGGCACCGCCCAGGGGCAGCCGGAATTCTGCTCAGGGCCCGTCTGCGCCTGGGACACAGCTGTGCCTGAGGAGCCAGCCCTCTCTCTCCCACTGCAGCCGGGAGGACGCTGAGGGGCTCCAGAGCAGGCCAGAGCAGGGGAACACAGGGCGGGAGTTGGGGGGCTGGCAAGATCAGCCAGCAGAGCTCAGGGATGCTGCCGCTGCTTTCTCCCTCTTCTCCTCCCCCAACCCTGTCCCTGGGAAGCACCCCACAGATGGTGGGGGGGCACACCAAGGCCTACCCCCACTTCATGGGAGACTCACACAGGCAAGCAGCATGGGCGCCCTGGGACAGGTACGGTAGGCCACAGTGGGAGAAACAGGGACAGCCCCAGGCCCTGTACACCGCACACAGAGGGAGCACGCCCCGCGCACACACGCACGCACACCCGCTCTCGCACACGCGTGTGTCTGTGCAGGAACAAGTCAGGGCCCGGTGCGGGGGCGGAGAGGCAGCCCGGGACCTTCACCTTGTCCAGTTTGCCTTCCATCTCCACCACGTCCGTCTCCACCTCGTCAATGGTAGCCCTGCAACGGGAACGAGGGTGGCTGCAGGCCCAGCCGCCAACGCAGGGCCCAAGGCTCAGGGCAGGCGGGGGCTTCTGTGCCCTGTGCCCCTCGCCTCCTTGGGACAACGTGCGGGCGGTAGGAAGGGACTGCTTAGCTTCCGGCTACCTGCTCCCCTCAGCCCACCCGCTGTCCCGTGCTCCCCAGACGTGCAGGAAACGGAAGCTGGGAAAGGCAGACACGCCCCTGGGCAGAGGGTGAGTCTGGACCCAGGCCCAGCTGACTCCAAAGCCACCCAGTGCCCACCACCACCCCAGGCAGGAAGGGGCCTGGCCAGCTGTAATGTCCCCATCTGGGGTCTGGCTGCTGCGGCCCCAGGGAGAAGTCAGACAAGCCCCCGGGGATAGAGGGAGGGGATGCCACTGGCTGGCCACTCTCCTAGCCCGGCCACTGCCCTTCTCCGAGGGCACCTCAGCCCCAGCATGGGCCCACGGACCCTGGGGCGGACCAGTCTCAGGGCCCATACGCAGCAGCCAGCTGCTCTCGCCAGTTCCAGCAGCAGCAGAACGGGTGCCCCCTGGCTCCTCCAACCTCAGAACACCAAACAGCACAGTTTGCCCAAAGGGAGCGGTGGGACAAGCTTCAGGGGAGCCCCCTCCCACCGCAGCAGCCTGACAATGGGGCTACCGCAGGGAGGGAAGAGTTAACGGATGACATCACCAGAGAAGCCGCAGACGGGAGAATCCCCGGAAGGCGAGGCAGATGGATCAGGCACGTGACCCCTCCCCTGCTCTGGGAACAGGAAATAGGGAAGGAGGGCCAGGATCCCAGCACCACCCACCCCACCGCCCCCCAACCCGATCAGCTGGTGAACTGGGCCCATCTGGCCTCCTGGGGATGAAGGGCGACAGGGCCCGGGCGCCAGGGGTGACAATGGGGCCCAGGAGTGAGAGGCAGGCCTCCAGGGACAGGTCTTGGGCCGGGGCAGGGCAGAGGCCAGGCCATCCAGGTATAGGGGCCCTCACTGCCCCCGTGGCCTGCAGGGGGCGCTGCGTTCCAGGGGTTCCCAGGCCTGGGAACCCGGTCAGGGTTCTGGTCAGGGACTGTCCCTCACGGGAGATATACCAATCTGCGGGCCCACAATTTGGAGCAGTTGGGAGGGAAGCAGGCGGCTCCAGCCAGGGACTGGACGTTCCCACCACTCTCCCCGACAGGACACAGGTTCCTTCCAGCAGGGCTAAGGGAACTCTGAGCTCCAGAGAAGGGATAGACCGCCCCCCCGGGAGCAGACACTGCTGGACCCCGGGCCACCCCAGCCCCCCCCCAACCCAGCACCTGCAGAGAGCTGCTATACTCGGGCAGGGAGGCCCCCCCCCACGAGGGTGGGGCTGCACCGGATGCTGATGAATGTGCTCACAGGGGCAAGGAGGGTGCTCTGCAGAGAGCCAAGAACCTGCACCCCATGGGGGAGCCCCAGCCTCCAAGGACCCAAGGCCTCCTCTCCCGCCCTCCCTCCAGGATTTCTTTAGCAGCTTGGATGACAAGGAGGAGGGTGAGGCAGGCTTCCCCACCAAAGCCATGACTCAGCGCCTGAAGCCCCACCCAGGGGAGGGGGCAACTCCTGGCCGGTCTGGAAGGGTCTGGACTCTCCCCCATGCACCCCAGGGCTGTGGGGCTCTCCCCAGGCCACTGGCATGCGGGCATGGTCCCTCTTCCCAGGGTTGGGGCCACCTGGCCCCACATCACTGAGCACAGCCCCCCCACCCCCGCCCAGCCCCACTGTGGCTCTCTCCAGGCCTGCCCCCAGGAAGTCCCAAGTTACCCTGCAGTGACAGGGTGAGGGTGAGGAGACAGTGGGACCCCAGGAGAACCTCAAACCCCTGTTGAATCTCAGCCCAACCCCAAAACCCACACAGTGTGGCTTCTGTGGCCCAAGAGTCATTCAGATGAATCTCCTCAGCCCCCAACCCCGGGCCCAGACGGGCACTTTCCTGGGGCAGCCCCTCCCGCCAGAGGAAGCGAGGGAAAACAGGCAGGCACACCCGTGGGCCACAGACAGACCAGGCTAGTATAGGAGAGAAGGCCTGGAGGTGAGTAGGGTGCTGATGCCCCCAATCTGACCACTCGGGAAGAAGGACCACGGGGCATCTGAGCAACGGGTCAAGGTGAGACCAGGGTGCATCAGTCAGGACCAAGGCCACAGCTGAGGCCCCGGCTACACCTCCCCCCCCAGCCTGGGTCCTGGAGGACAGTGGGCAGTGGTGCAAACCCAGGACTGTGGGTGCCGGAGCTGCTCACACCCCCTCCCTCAATCAGTCAGCAACAGCAGAGGGGACAATGCAGAGAATCACCCCCAAACCCTCTGCGCTGGGGCCCCTCCCTGGGCCAACCTCTGGCCCCTCATCCCTAGCCTCCCCAAGCCTTTGCTCCCCTGTGTGATGGTTGTGCAAGGTAAGGGGCGCAGAGCTAAGGGCACCAATGCTGAGGCTCCCCAGTGCGCACACACGCAGGTCTTCCTGCCGGCACACCCAAGACTCAGCAGGCACACACACGTATGAGCAACCACACATGTGCTCGTGTGCAACCAAACGTACCTGGACACAGTGACACAGGGTACACACAGACATGTGTGCCCACAGACAGGACACACACAGGTGCAAGCACACGTAGGCCTAGTGCCGGAATACACAGGAACAGACTAACGTGTGTTGTGTCCCAAAGCTCATGTGTGCGGGATAAACGCATAGCGCCAGTAGGTACCCACGAGAGCGTTAGAGAGGGACAGGCACACATGCACGCAGCAAGCGTATCAGCCGGGGGGTGCAGCCCACCCACACACTCACACCCAGGGTCTGCACCTCCGGGGGGTCCAGAGGAGCGGAGCTCCCACACATGCACCTGCCACACAGGAGGGGCTCTGGGTGCCCAGGGGTGAACATGCCCGCACTCCCGGAAGGGACCAAAGAGACCAACCCGGTGCTGGGTACAGTGCAGAACCCCTACCCAAAACTCCCACCCCTCCAGGCCCCTAGGTCACCCCTGCCAAGCAGCTGGCCTCAGGCTGAAAACGTGGCTCCCCTTGCCTGACCCCCGTGCACTTCTCCCTGGGACAGACGCCCCTCGCACCCAGACAACCCCGGCCAGAGCTGGACTGCAGGGCCAGGGGGCTCTCAGCCCCGTGCAGGTGGCCAGCACGAAGGTGCAGACACAAAGCTGGGGCGGACACTCCCACGGAGACGTGTCTATGCCGGCGGACACCCCACCCCCACGCGAACAACCTCCGCGCGAGGTGACCATCACAAGGGGCATCTTTTGTTCAAGGCCTTTGGGCCCCGGGCTGCGGGCTTTGTCCGAGGCGGGGTCCTCCAGCTCCCATCACCGGCTCCCGCGCCCGCCACAAAGGCAGCAACGACACCCCCCTCTCTGCGCCCACCCACGGCGGCCCCGGGCGCCCCGAGGGGGTGGCGACCCCCGCCGACCACAAAGGGCCGCGCCGCCTCCGGGGGCGCACCTGAAGCGCGGCGAGTCCTTGATGCACTCCTCGAACTCCACCGTCATGGCTGCGGCGGCGCGCGGCGCTCACTGGCACGAGGACCGCGGCGCTCCGAGCAGCATCCCCGGCCGGCCCGCTTGTCCGGCAGCCGGCCCGCCCGCGCCGCGCTCGGCGCCCGCCCGCCCCGGATTGAGGCCGCCGCGCCGCCGCCCCGCCCCGCCTGTCACCGCCGGGGAATGTCGCCAAAGTCCGCCGCCCGCGCGCGCCGCCGGCTGTCACGGCCGGGGAGCGTCGCCAATGTTCACCGCCCGCGCGCGCCTCCCGCTGTCACGGCCGGGGAGCGTCGCCAAACGCCTCTCCCTGCGGCTCGGCCACGCCTGGCTCCGGCCGGGACGCCCCGTCGTCCCGTCCTTTAGTTCCCAGGCCACCGCGGGCTGGGAAGGGAGTCGGACCCAGCTACAGCCGGACTGTCCGCGGGGCGCGGGGAGAGCGGGACTGCTCGCGCCCGCGGTGCGGCCGTCGCGCAACTCGGGGCATTTGCAAAAAACCGCTTCCGCGGGACGTGGGGACGGGCCCACTCCGGGGCAGTAGGGCGTGGGTGAGCGGGCGAGAGGACGGATGAATGAGTGCACGCCCACGGGAGCCCCTCCTGGACGCCGCGGTCAGAATCCGGCCCACGCGCTCTTCCGCGACTCTGCACTTTGCACCCACTCCCTTAGTTCGGCCCCGCCCCCCGCTCCCGCCCCTAGAGGCCAGAGGGCGGGTGAGGGCCGGACTGCCGAGGCGGACAAACGCTAAAGCGCAGGCGCGGGCGCGGACGCAGCCGGGGGCGTGGCCACACCGCCTCCCCGCGCGCGCACGCGCGAGCGCAGGGCACACGTGCGGCCCCGCGGAGCCTGGGCCCGCTGAGCCTGGCCGCGCTCCGCAGACTCCCGCCATGGGCCCTGCAGCAGGCTCGGGGACGGCGCGCTACCTCGTGTACTTCCAGTACTTGGGCACGGAATTTAAGTACGTCTTCCGGACCTCCCATCCGTGCCCGCGGCCCCGACGTGTATCCCGGCGCCCGACGTGGTGGTTGGGGGGGAGCTAAATTGAGGACCCGCACCTCGGGTCACCCGGCGGGACGCCCCGGGGAGGGAACAGACTTGGAGGGCCGCAGAGGGCGGGGCACGGCCCGAACTCCGGCCGCTGACCCGAGCCCGCCTCCGCCCGCAGCGGGGTCGCGGCCGTCAGGGGCTCCCAGCGCGCCGTCGGGGTCCAGAACTACCTGGAGGTGAGCTCTGCCGGCCGGCCGCCCGGAGTGGAAAGAGGGAGACCTGAGGGAGAGGCAGATGGGAGCCCCCGCGCTGCCCACCCCGCCGCAGGCTGCTCTGTCCCCGCAGGAGGCTGCAAAGCGGCTGAATTCGGTGGTGCCGGTCAAGTTCACTATCTCCAGCCGCACGGATGCCGGGGTCCACGCCTTGTGCAACGCGGCTCACCTGGACGTCCAGCGCCGCTCAGGCCAACACCCCTTCTCCCCGGAGGTTCTGGCAGAGGCTCTCAACGCCCACCTGAGGCACCCGGCCATACGGTGAGCACCCATCTGCTGTCTCCAGACTGGTCCACGGTGGGTGGAGGCCATAAGTCAGGAAGGACTTTCTGGGAGTGATAGAGATACCAAGGGGTCACTTGGGTGGGTGGCAGGATCCTTCTGGTGTATCTAATCTTGCTCCTACAGGGTACTGCAAGCTTTCCGAGTACCCAGTGACTTCCATGCCCGCCACGCAGCCACATCCAGGACCTACCTGTACCGTCTGGTCACTGGCTGCCACCGGCCTGACCACCTGTCAGTGTTTGAGCGAAACCGGTGCTGGGCACTGCAGGCAGAGTGAGTGTGGATGTGAGTGGGTGGGAGAAGGTGTCAGACCCACCTGGCTGGCTACTCCCTCCCAACCAGTCCCCTGGCTCCCTGCAGCTGCTTGGATGTGGACGCCATGCAGGAGGCTGCCCAGCACCTCCTGGGGACGCATGACTTCAGTGCCTTCCAGTCAGCTGGCAGCCCCGCCACGAGCTCAGTGCGCACACTGCGCCGAGCCTCTGTGGCCCCTGACGCAGGCAGCCCCTTCATCCTACCCCAGGAGAACAGGTAAGGAAGAACAGCCCGCACACTGGTCCGGGGCTGAGGGAGCTGGGTTTAGCATTCTCCCTGACAAGGATGGCATAGAGGCAGGGCACAGTGGGGGCTGGGGACCCCCTGCTAGTCCTCATGGAGGGACACTAGTCAGCTGAGTGGCATGGCCCCAACAACCATGAACCAGCAGCTGTGCCCTCCACTCCAGGGTGGGTTCCTGCCATGCTGGGGGGGGGGGGGGCAGAGAACAGAAAATGCTCTTTCTCCAAGGGCTCCCTGCCCTGCCCTGCCCTGCCCAGCGTTCGTTATCTCGTAGATGGATCTTGGCAGCTACTGAAAAGGCTTTGCTGAAGCAGCAGCACCAGACCAGTGGTTCCAGCCCTACCTGGTCGGGGGTTGTTTCCACTGCCCCCAGCACTGTCCCTGGGGCTTCTGGCCAGTTGTCAGCTATTGACTTCCAGAACCCTCCCGATGGGAGCCAACACTGAAGGGAGGAGGAACTTGCATATGGTCAGCTGAAGAGCACCTAGCCCGGGGCTTGGGTCTCCGCTAGATGAGCTGGCCGTGCTCACCTCCCTCAGATGGCCCAGGACTCCCACCTCAGCAGCACCTCCACCTGAGGGCCCTGTCCCCACTGCCAAGGCCCCCAGAAGGCTCTGCTGCCCCTCCCACTCACACTGTCCCTCCCAACAGCTTCACTTGAGGGTAGGGGGGTCAGTGGAAGCCCCCGGGGTGGAAGAGAGTGGGAGCCAATCTCCCCCAGATCCCTCCCGCTGGCCACCTCCTTGTCTGGGGCCACAGTGTGGACTCGGGCTGCCTGTATTTCTAGGTTGCAATTCTGGAACCTGGAGTTTGAGAGCCAGTCCTTCCTGTACAAGCAGGTGGGCTCTGCCCTGGGCCTCCTGGGGGCAGGGGTGGCCTGAGGGGCTGGGAGCCTGTGGCAGCCTTGGCTTTGGGTTGCAGGTGCGGAGAATGACAGCTGTGTTGGTGGCTGTGGGGCTGGGGACTTTGATGCCTGCTCAGGTGAAGGTGATCCTGGAAAGCCGGGACCCCCTGGGCAGGCACCAGGCACGTGTGGCCCCGGCCCATGGCTTATTCCTCAAGTCCGTGCTATACAGGAGCCTTGGTAAGGTGCCCGCATGCATCCCACTGACTGACCCCCTCCTGAGGCTGAGCGCTTGGTGGGGGCGGGGCTCTCGGTGACAGCACAGCTGTGCTGCAGCCCTCACGCATCCTGCAGGTGGGAATCCAGCCTCCGTTCAGCAGGAAAGCGAGGAAGCCCCAGGTCGGCCAAAGAATCCCCACCTGGAGACCGGCAGCCCCAAAGCAAGAGGCCTGGAGTGAGGTGCCTCCTTCCCCTGGAGCCCTGACCCGGGCCGTAGAACCGAGTTTCCAGTAGAGGGAAAGCAGGTTTCCTCAGGGAGGAAGGAGGGGCCTGAAAGGCAGGAGCTCCGCAGCCCAGATGAAGCTGTGGACTTAAGACCAGGCCCAGCCTCTGCAGAAAACCTCCTGCGCCCCGCAGGGCTTGCCGCACAGAAGCTGCAGACAACCCGCAGCTTCCACAGCTGAGGTCGGGGCGGCCAGGACGCGCAGCCCTGCTGCCGGACCCTGCCCAGCTCTGCATGCCACGTGAGCCTCCCGCCTCCCCTGGCCAGTGCCTGCCCGGCATCCCCGCCTTCTTGGGCACCCCGGGCTGCGACGGGTGAACTGCAGGCAAGAGGTCTGCGCATCAAGAAGGGCACAGCCACGCAGCCGCTGGTTCCGCTTTTACTGGAAACGAACACCTCAGGAGCGTCCCTCCACCCACTGGGGGTTCGGGAATAGAAATAAAGAATAGAAATCAAGTCCCCAGCCCGGTTTCTTTCCTCAGCCAAGAGCGGCCAGTTGGGCAGGCACAGGACACTGTGGTCTCGTCCTCACAGACAAGGGCCGTGAGCAGCCGGGGGCTCCGCGTCCAGGGACAGAGGGAAGAGCTGAGGCACAGACACAGCCCTAGAACGAAAGCCTAGGTCCCTCTGGTGACCCGCTGACCTCAGCTGGGGGCCTGGGGGAGGCCCTTCTTGAGCAGCGACGTGAGGTAACTGCCCAGCTCTTCGTCCTAGAGCCAGATGCAAGAGAAGACCGTCAGCACATCCTCCCTGAGCACACCTGGGGCTGCAAGCGGGGCCCCTGGGGCGCAGCCCTCACCTGGTAGGTCCAGGACACCAGCAGCACCTTGGTGCCTGGGTCCTCTGAGTGGGCAGCAGCCTGGATGAGGATGGACTCCACAGTCACGGACCCATCGGGAAGGTGCTGCACGCAGTGGTCCTTGAGGACGCTGCCGGGAGGCACAGTGAGACCCCCACCTCGTGCCCCACTTCTTCCCAACCCCAGAGCCAGGAGCGGGGTGCCCACCTCCTCAGGTGGCTGTAGACCCGCAGGGCCGTTTCCTGCTCCTTCCGAGGGTCGTGCAGGTGCACGCGGCAGGTGAAGCGCAGCTGGTGCTCAGCCAGACCAAGCTCCTTGAGGGCCTGCTCCGAGGACACGAGCCGGAAGTTCTGCGGGGCAAGGGCAGGTCAGGGGGGGCGGGGGCACCCCTCAGCCCTCCCCAGCACGTGCACACTCACGCTGTCCTTCATGATCAGGGTGCCGTGCAGGAGCCGGGGCTTTTTGGTGTCGGGAAGCAGCCCTGTGGAGAAAGCGGCAGGGATAGGAGCCGGCCACCCGCCGCGCCACGGCCCTGCCCCTGCCCGGTGTGCCCCGCCTTGCATACCCTGCGCCATCTCCCGCTTCAGCAGCCCCAGCGAGATGCCCACGGGGATGCTGGGGCTCGTGGGCAGCGTCACCGTCTCACCGTTGGCCGGCATGTAGCAGCTGACCCCTGGGCAAGAGGGGGAGCGGCAGAGAGCCTCATCCAGACCGTCCGGCCCTGCCTGTGCTGACCCCGGGGGTGGACCGTGCCCACTTCCCCTGTATCGGCCCACCCCACCCGTGCCTACGGAATTCCTGCTCAATCTTCTGCTTCAGGAACTCCATCTTCTTGGCTTCCCCGTGCACGAGCAGCACGCTCTCGGGCTCTGCCTGGCCCACCAGCTGCATGATGCCCTTGGCATCCGCGTGGGCGCTGAAGGACATGTACTCCACCTGCATCTTGACCTCCAGCTGTGGCGTCAGGACACACAGGCCATCGGCACAGGCAGCTGGCTCCAGGGGCTCCCCACCAACCCCAGAGGGGGCCCGTGCAGCCGCCGGGGAAGGGGGGACTCACCACCTGCCGCCCCTCCATCTCCAGCTTGCGCTGCCCGCTGAGGATCTTATGGCCCACAGTGCCTTGCACGCAGTAGCCAGGCATGATGACCTGCGGGGAGGGCGGCCAAGTCCTGCCTCGGGGCTTCCTCCCTGCCTATCTGAACCTGTACCCTTAATGGCCCCTTTCCTTTGCCAGTAGCTCCCTATCCCAGACCCCACTGCACCCGGGGGCGGGGGGGAGGGGTGCTCAGAGGGCTCCGCACAAGCCCACCCAGGCCCGAGTACCACATCAGCTCAGGACGCATCACTGCCTGATGCAACAGGCTGACCCAAAGCAAGAGTCTGAGCCACCGGGTGAGACACTGGGCCCAGGTTACTGAGCCCTGTCCTGACAACCAAGCGTCCCCAAGCCAAACACAGCCCCCGTTCCCCCACCTCTCTGCCCAACCTCACCAGCCAGCCCTCCTGGGAGGCGGACCTCTTACCATGTTCTTCTCATTCCCTGCCCACTTCCGGAAGATCTGCAGCGACTGGCCAGCATGCAGCATGCCTGGTGTGGCGAACACCACCTGTGGGGTGGGGAGAGGGGCCGGACAGTAGCCCGCCTGTCAAAGAACCAGCACTGGCCGTGGGCCCAGCTCCTCTGCCCTCAGAGCCTCCTGACCCTGCACCTGCCACAGGCCCCACCTTCTGACCCCCACCTTGTCTTTCCCCCAGCACAGTGCACCCCACTTCCTGAGAGAGACCTGCAGGCAAAGCCCCCTCACGTGTCCCAGACATGGAGGAGGTCCCATGTGTGGACAGTCAGCACATGCCCCAGCCCGGGGCAAGCATGACTCGGCTACAACAGGCACCAGCTAGACATCCCCAGCCCCTCCTGGCCAGGACCTCACCATCGGACCCGGGTTGTCAGCAAATGCTCGGTCGAAGGCTTTGATGTGCTTAAATTCAAACATGTTCCTCTGGACAAAGGTCTTACGGATCTTCTGGTTGGTCCAGGTTATGAAGAGCTTGTAGTAGTGGTTGGCCTTCTCCGTCAAGCCCGTGGAGAAGTAAATGGGGGCCTTTAGGTTCATGCGCTCCCTGTGGACGGTGCAGGGACCACAGTGGAGGAGGCTGCCATGGAAGGACCGGCCCACGTCACCCTTCACACCTTCAGCCTGGGCTGTGTCTGGCGGAAGAGCACCTCCCTGATGTCCCCCCACCTTGGCCCACTTCCTTCTATAAAATGCTGGTTCTGATGAAGGGGACCCAGAGCACATGGTACAGTGGGGGTGCCTGGTGTGGAAAAGCACAACACAGGCCTCCTGCCTTGGGCGGGCACCCGCACAGGTATCAGACACCCCAACCTGAGAGCTGCCAGGAATACAGCCTGTGTTCTGTCTAGAGCCGGACTGAGGACCCTCCCAGGCTGGACACAGGCACCCCATGAATGCCCACTTAGGCCAGGGGTCCCAGAACCCAGTCTGGCCGCACCTACCAGAAGGTCTCCAGCAGGATGCACAGCTCCTGCGCGCGGCCCAGGGCAAACACAGGGATCAGCACCTGCAGGGGGAGGGCAGGGAGGGCTCAGGCCGGAGTCCCTGGCAGCGCTGCCCACCCGAGTTAAGCCCACATCTGACCATAGTTGGCAGGCAGCTTTGCCCCAGGGCTACCTTCTCAGGGAGCAAATGCTCTACAGACCGGCCCTGCTGGGAGCCCAGACGGTCAGAGGCTGTGTCCACTGAGAGCTCACAGCCAGGCACCCCTGAGAGCCAGAGGCCCTTTGCGAACTACAGGCAAGGCCCCCACATTCTGCCAGAGAGTCCTGGCCAGTCCCGGTCTGGGATCTGAGGTGACAGGTGAATAAACACCCCACTCGTCTTCAGATAAGTTTTTCTTCTTAATGCTGAGCAAGTCTCCCTCCCCGCATGCCCAGAACCCACAGCACTCGTCTCCTGACACGCCAGACGTGGCCTAAGGACTGTGCAGCACGGTCAGGGCGGGCACATGGCCCAGAGACCTGCCTGGCACCTGGCCTGCACCAGCTACCTTCCCGCCACGTTCCACGGCTTCGTGGACTTTCTTCAGAAAGTCTCGCTCCCGGCAGCGCTTGGAGTCCCGGATGGTCGTGGCGTATGTCGATTCTGTGATGAGCAGGTTGGGGCGGCATTTGTCAATCCAGGCAGCTCTATAACAGAGGTGGGCGTGGCCGGAGGTGGACAATCCACGTGGCTAGGAGCAACACAATGGACCCCAGCCACGGCTTCCCTGGACCCACGGGCAAGCAGCACGCTGGGGGAGACAGGAGGAAGAGACTCCGCCGGGCACAGAGGACGTGTGGCAGAAACCAACGCACGGACTGCCCAAGCCCCCAGCACATCCACAAGCCTCACTGTACTCCTGAGAGTCCCCACGGGACGGAACAAACACATCCGCTTACTCACCCCAAATGCCGGTCCGGGGTCATATTATAATCACCCTGGCAAAGAATGCGGTAGTGAAACAGGTGTCCCCTCTCCCCAGCCAAGCAGTAGCCACTGTCCCCTACGTGCTTCCACTGACCGTGTAGACCACAGACTCTGAGCCCACTTTGATCTGGAACATGGCTGCCCCCAGCACGTGGCCTGCATAGTAGGCCTTGATTTCAAGTTCGTCGTCCACCTACAGAGGAGAGGACTCAAGTCAGGTCTTCAGGGTACGCTGGGCAGGTGGTCAGTTGAAGAGGACGGCAGAGGGGCCAAGGAGGTGGACACTGGGGAGGGCGGGAAAGGAGAACGCGGATCCTTTCACCATTTCCTGTTCTCACACAACGTCCAGTTCTCAGCCAACAGCTACAACAGCTACAAGGGAGGAGCTGACACCACAGAGAACAAGAGAAGCGGACTCAGGACTCCCAGAGTTTTCAGACCCAGAGTTTGAGGGCTAAAATTAACATGTTCAGGAAAATAAAAGATAAAATTAAGAACATTGACCAAAAAACTAGAAATTATTTTTAAAAGCAGAAATTCTAAAACCAGAGGCGCCTGGGTGGCTCAATGGGTGAAGCCTCTGCCTTCGGCTCAGGTCATGATCCTGGGGTCCTGGGATAGAATCCCGCGTCGGGCTCTGCTCAGCGGGGAGCCTGCTCCCCTCCCCCCCCTCTGCCTGCCTGTCTACTTGTGACCTCTATCAAATAAATAAATAAAATCTTAAAAAAAAAAAGGAAATTCTAAAACCAGAAACTATAATTACCTAAATAAAGAACTGAATGATGAATTTAACAGCATGTTATATATAACTGAAGAGTATTAATGCACTAAAATATACAGAAAGGACTATCTAGCACAAAGCACAGAAAGAAATACGCATGAGGGAAGTCTGGAGTGAGGCGGCCGAACATTCTGGAATCCGGGGCCCTGGGCTGGAGGACAGTGGCAGGAGCAGCCCTGGAAGAACCTGGTGAAAGACCGCAGGCCGCAGAGCCGAGAGGCTTCGCACCCGGACAGGTTCCCAAGAACAGCATACGGGTCCGTCCCGGCACACCCACCCGAGAAAAGAGCATAATCCTACAAGCAGCCTAAGATTAAAGATTGTCTTTCAAACAGTGAGTAGCGAGACATACTCAAAGTACTGAGAAGAAGTAACCGCCACACTAGAATTTCACATGTACGAGAAAAGTTCTTCAGGAAGGAGGGCGAAGCAGACCCACCTACTGACGGACCCACACTGCTTTTCTTCAGGAACAAGGTGAATTATCTCAAACAGGAAGTGAAGAACACAGGCAGCAGAGAGGGTAAACAGAGATGACACCCAGCAAACCCGACTTTATCAGTGTTAGTAATGGCATCCTGCCAGGTTCCACATATACTGAACACATTAAAATAAGGGCAGATAATAGCCTAAATCAGGGAAGGGATCTAAGACATGGCGTCTGGGTGGCTCAGTCTGCCGTCGGCCCAGGTCATGATCCCTGGGTCCTGGGATCGAGCCCCGCATCGGGCTCCCCGCTCAGCAGGAAGCCTGTTTCTCCCTCTCCCACTCCCTCTGCTTGTGTTCCGTCTCTCACTGTGTCTCTCTGTCAAATAAATAAATAAATCTTCTTAAAAAAATGTTCTAAGACCTTTGCATTACCTACAGGCAAAACCTCCAAACACCTTAGATTTTTGTTGTCATGGATGCATTTTGTAAACTCTACCACTATGAGAATTACAAAAGTATAAAATTACTAGCCAAATAAAAGGGAGAAACAGAGGGGTGCCTGGGTGACTCAGTTGGTTAAACATCTGCCTCCCAGGCACCTGGGTGGCTCAGAGGGTTAAAGCCTCTGCCTTCGGCTCAGGTCATGATCCCAGGGTCCTGGGATCGAGCCCTGCATCGGGCTCTCTGCTCGGCGGGGAGCCTGCCTCCCCCTCTCTCTCTGCCTACTTGTGATCTCTGTCTGTCAAATAAATAAATAAATCTTATAAAAAAAAGTTCTTGCAAAGTTGCAATTCTGAAAATTAAAAACAAACAAACAAAAAAACATCTGCGTCCGGATCAGGTCAGGATGCTGAGGAACTGAGATGGAACCCGCTCCGGAGGGGAGGCTGCCACTCCCTCTCCCTCTGCCCCTCCCCCCCATTTGTGCTCGCTCTCGCTCGTTTGCTCACTCTCTCTAAATAAATAAACCCTTAAAAAGAAGAAAAACAGAAAGTTTAAAAAACCAATCCAAAGCAAGCAATAAGAGAAAGAAAACACAGAACAGACAGGACAAGCGGGAAGCAGACAGTAAGCGCTAAACTCAAAGTCTTCTTACTAAACGCAGGGTCCAAATGCTCCATCTGGCAAGCTATCGGGAAAAGATTAACACCAACAAACCGTCTTCTGCGCTGGCCCACGGCACCGGCGGGATGGGCACAAGCCCGGTCTCCGTACGGCCAGGAAGCTCCGCAGCCACCGATGAGCTCAGAAGCGCCATGATAAACAGTATGAGAAAACCCGGTCGGGAACAGCCCTGGGGGCCGACCCTTGTGGAGACACTTCCCATGCAAAGGGAACTGTGCTGGAAGAAGTAGGACTTAGAGCCAAATAGTCGCATTCTGCCACCAGAAGTGCGTCAGGGTCCAGCTGACCAAGAGCGGCAAAAACAACCCCAGGGCGGCCGTCTGCCGGCTGTCAAGGAAAAGGACGAAGCTGTAGGTGCTGGATTTGGTCACAAAGGTCATGCTATCACGGACATTTTTCTTTAAAGATTTTATTTATTTTATTACATATTTGACAGAGAGAGAGAGGCAGGCAGAGAGAGGGGGAAGCAGGCTCCCAGCCGAGCAGAGAGCCCGAGGTAGGGCCCGATCCCAGGCCCCTGAGACCATGACCTGAGCCGAAGGCAGAGGCTTCACCCACTGAGCCACTCAGGTGCCCGTCAGTGACATTTCTGATTGTCAAAATACCCAACGTCTCTCTTCCGCCTTATACAAAGGCAGAAGGGAAAACCCAGATCCTAAGTTTGATGGTGAAAATGCGACAGTAATAAATTTTCATATGCCAAAACACCCACAAAAAACAAGCAAACAAACAAATTACATGCCACTTAAAAGAGCTACATTTAAAACACGATGCAGGGGGCGCCTGGGCGGCTCAGTGGGTGAAGCCTCTGCCTTCAGCTCAGGTCATGATCCCAGGGTCCCGGGACCGAGCCCCGCATGAGGCTCTCTGCTCGGCGGGGAGCCTGCTTCCCCCTCTCTCCCTGCCTGCCTCTCTGCCTACCTGTGATCTCTGTCTGTCAAATAAATAAATAACACCTTTAAAAAAAAATAAAACACAATGCAGTCAAGTTGGAAGTAAAACAACGGAAAAAGACATACCATGGCAACAGTCGAAGATGGGAAAGGTGAGGGTGGTGTGGTATTACCAGAACACAGACTTTAAGGTTAAAAGTGCCATTGAAGATAAACACACATTGTGCCGACAAGAAGTCCAACCAGAAATATCTGAAAATGCACAGATACCTACTAACAAGCAAAACCTACTGACTCTAAGGAGAAACAGACCCACAATCTCGGTGATACATTTCACCCAATTTGATTGCATTTGTCTGCTTAAAACCCTTCACTTCCTTGCTGACCCACACACAACAGTTACTGAGGCAAAACCCAAACCCCACAGCCCAGTACTGGCTGCCATTCAGGGCTTGCCCACTCAAAGTCCAGTCTCTGCCCCCCACCGCCCCGGCCAGCACACCTTCTCGGACGCAGTCAGGCACAGAGCTGGGAGAGAAGCAGAGGTCCCACATGCTTGATGGGCGCTTGGCACGCTGCCCTGTGTGTCCCCGAATCTGGGCTGGGACCCAGATTCTGGGGCAGGACCACATGCGCTTGCCCACTGCTGCCTCCTGGCGGACAGTACCCGACACAGTGAGATGGCGTCTGTGAGGACCCTGACCTGGACCGTCTGGTGGAGGCGGACGGCTACCACCTTCTTCATACAGTCTTTGATCATCTGGGAGGTGAAGAAGTTGGCCTCGCCCTTCTTGTCCACGGCGATCTTGCGGTAGTCCTCCAGCAGGATGGGGCAGATGGCCTGGGTGGGGTGGGTCATGTAGATGGGCCCATCGTAGCCCACCATCTCGCTGAAGTAGGGGAGTGCCCCACAGTGGTCCAGGTGGAAATGGCTGCGGGTGCAACACAGGTCAGCCCAGGGCCGCCGCTCCCCAATCGAGCCTGCCCCCTCCCCAGGCCTCCGCACCGGCCTCTTCACTCATTCGTGCGCTGACTCCCTAGCACGCATCAGAGACCGTCCCCAGCACCACAGAGTGACAAAAACTACTACCTTCCTGGAACTTGGAATCTGAATGTCCAATAAATCAGCGGGCATTGAAGAGAGAATGCCCAGGTCAGACAGACACATGTTCTATGGAGTAACGACAAGCAGCTAAGAAGGGGACAGGGCATCGGACAGTTAGCCTCTCTGGCAAATGGGCAGGAAGACCCCACGGCACGTGAACCACAGCAAGGCGGCACCGGGGCAGAGGGAAGGGAATGCTGCGTGTCCACGAATGGAGCAGACCCGGGGTGGGGATGGCCTCCCTGCCGGGGGCCGGTTGCCCAAGCACAGCCCCATCTTCCTGGGGCAGCTGGGGCTTAGGGCTCTCATCCGTGACACTCGGGCAGAGCCAATAGGCACACACGGCACAGGGTGCCCCTTGCTCCACCATGCCGACCAAAGCCCACCAACGAGCAACCGTGGACACTGAGGTCTCAGGCAAACCATCCAGAGCCAGGGAGGGGCAGCCCTGGGGGGTGCCACACAGAAAACCTAGAGCAGAACCCGGGCCTGTGACACCCCACAGCCTGCAGCCTTCCCAGGCCCCGAGTGGCTCTCCTGGGCTCCCGAGCCCTCAAGGTGGGGCCAGGTGCAAACCCACACAACACTAACAGCCGACCGGTGCCCACCTGATGATCACACAGTCCAGGAAGTCAGTCAGCCGGCCATTGCGGGTGATGTAGGAAAAGTCAGGGAAGCGCCTCTGGCAAGCCAAGAGAAAGGGTCAGAACACAGTTGCCCTGGGTCTGCCAGCACTCCAGAGAGCGGCTCCCAGGAGTGGGGAACGAGGGCAGAGGCTGAGCCTGGCCAGCCACAGCATGACCACTGACTGCTCACAGCCTCCAAGCACACAGGGAGGGAACAAACTGCCAGAACCGATCACCCAGCCAGAAGGCCTGCATGGGGGCCACTGGGCTGCCCCGAAACTCCGCAGGAGCCCAAGAGACCCTGCTCTGGCACAAACCAAGCCTTCCACACGGGGCACCCCATCTGTCAAGTGATGGTGGGGAGCCTGCCAGGGAATGCAGTGACCCCAGGCCCACCCACCTCCTGCCACTGCCCACCTTCCCAGAGTCCCTACTCCGAGGCTCTGAAGCCTGGGGCGCTGCTGAGAACAGCAACAAGGAGCTGAATGAGGTCCCTCCGGGCTGCCTTCCCTCAGGACTCACGTCATCATTGAAGCCCATGTGCATTCCGCAGTCCAGCATGACGTTCTTGCCTGCGATGGAGACCAGGACACAGCTCCGGCCCACATCCTGGCCAGCCCCTGGAAACCAAGATGGGATGGGCTGCTGCCACGCCCACAGCCCTCTCCCTGCAGCGGCAACCAACGGCCCCGCCCCAAGAACGAGGTCCAGCCACCTGCCTCACAACCCCACTGGGAACTCTGGGTGGGTCCCTGACCCTGCAGAACCCTCAGTGGCCTAGGAAAGCCCCGTGGCTGCTGTGCTGATGACGTGTGAGGCGAGCAGCAGCACCACCGTCTCTACACTCAGGCCAGGGAAATGTGCAGGTTGGGGCAAAATGCCAAGGCTGCCAAGGGAGTTCCAGACCGATGCCCTCCCCCACCACACCTCCAGCCTCAGGCCCTGCCACCACCACCCAGGTCAGACGGAACAAGACCCCCACTTCTTGAGGGGGCAGCCCACCTGCTGTGGCTGACAGGAACCTTCAAAGGCCGGGGCTGTGTAGCGGGTGCTGCTGCACTGTGGTCCTGGCACTTAACAGGGGTAAGACGGCGCCCCACAGGGCATCACTGCCCCTCTCGAAAACTCAACTGGGGGCACACCTGGGCTATGGAGCCCTCTCCCCCAGGACCTACTCCCAGAAGACATCAAGCACCTCCAGGTGTTGTCCTGCAGAGGGACACCTGTGTGGCTTTAGCCTAGCCATGGGGAGACCTGGCCCGAGCCGTCCAGCAATGACCAGTTACAGTGGCCACAATGCAGATGGCTCACCACCACACCCCCGCAGGGCACCCAGAGCCCAGAACTTAACCTGAGTCCTATCCACGTTCCTGACTTCAAGCCCTACCCATCTGCCCCAGCCCCAGCAGGCCACATTCCAGCCACCTCCGGTAGCCATTTGTCACCTCCTCTGGGGTCTGGAGACCCAAGAAGAAAGGCACACAGCCTTGCAGGGCCTGATGATAGCAAACGACCCGCTTTCCATCTTGATCCTACAACCTTCTGTCTGCCAGCCAGAGTCAGCGCCTTCTGTTAGCGCCACACACATTAAGGTGGCCCAGAGCAGGACCCAGACTGGTCCTTGAGAAGCTTCAGTCACCCGTGACAACAGTAGGTGACCCCAGCCAAGAGCTTCATCTGCACGCTTCAGGCCGCCAAGCCAAAGGCCTGGAGATCTCTCATAAGCCTGCTCCTGCCCCAGCAGGACAACGTCAGGGTCTCAGCTGTCTGCTCCCTGCTGCACCTTTAGCCCTAGAGCTGTGCCCAGTGCAGAGGCCCTCCAGACATTTGTGATTGGGTAAGGGGAGGGCTGCCCCTCTTTACAGAGGATGTGAAGGCACAGAAGTCATGGGATCACCCCACGGACACATGAATCCTAAGCATGGGGCCAGGAATGGTTTTCTGGACTCCAGAGCTCAGTTCTTAGGCACTGGACTCTACTCCCAACAGGAACCACAACCATCCCAGGGAGCAAGGAGAGTGGCCCAAACAGGGCCGCAGATGTGGGGAACAGAGTCTAGAGCACACACAAAGAGGCAGGACTCAGAAGAAAACAAAGATGACTTCATGTCTGAGGAGTTTATGTTTCAGGGAAAGGAGACAATGACCATGTAGATAAGACACACACTGAGTCCATCAGGTAGAGTGTAGGCCCTGGAGAAGATTAAGGTAGGGGAAGGGACACAGAAACTTCCAGACCCACACCAGGGGAAGTCCTCCCTAAAATGACTTCTGAGCAGGGTGGAGAGGGACAGCCAGGAGATGGGAGGGGCGGCCGTGCAAAGCCTGTGGGGCAGGAGTGACCCAGGCCTCTCTGCACCTGGCCCACATGACCAGCGAGCCAGGAGGCAGAAGCTGGCAGAGGAAGACAAAAGAGAAGGAGTTCTGCTTTGACCGTGCTATGGCCTTGGGAGCAGGTGCAGACGCGGGTAAGAGAAGCAGCAGAAAGAACTGTTGGAAGAGAGTGAGTGGTGAGAAGGCCAAATCGTGAAGGAGCACTCGGGAAAGCACGATCGGAGGAGGCCCCTGGAGGGGCGCCAAAGGCAGGGGAGTGTGGGGTCCCAGCAGCCAGAGGGGAACTCGTGCCAAAAGCTACGAGAGGCTCTTGAGGGAGGGATCTGTCCGGCACCGTGGGGCAGGGACGTTCAACAGCTCAGTGTCCCCACGCGGGGCCGGGGGTGCTGCATGATGACGAACTCACAGCATGAGGACGCATGCAGAGCTGTGCGGAGCACCTGCACAGGAAAACGCTCCCCACGCATGTCCCGGTGCAGGAGGCAGGGTCCAGGGCAGCACAGAGCACGAGTGCGGGAAGAATGCCCAGAGAGCTCCAGAGGGCTGGCCTCCAGAACGCAACCCGATAACCCCCGTTGTTCCTGGGGCCCTGGGCTCTCAGGGACCTTCCCCACTTCGGTGCTCTGCACTCCTTGGGCTTTTATACCTTTTACAAAACACAAACCTTCCTTAGAAACAAAACCAACGCCGCCGCAGAGCCCCAGTGAGACATGGCTGAACGGCGCGTGGACGGCGGGACTGGGTAAACGGGAAGCCGCAGGTACCGGGTGCGAGACCGATGCAGGAGGGCAGCGAGGGCGCCCTCAGGCATCCGTGCACGTGGACGGAAGCCGGCGCGGCGAGGACGCAGGCCGGGGCTCTCGGGCTCGGCGTCCGGCGGGCGGACCCACCCTCCTCTCACGGCGAGAAGAGCTGGGGACGCCGCAGCACCGCAGCGGCCGACCCCCGAGCCGACCCTCAGGAGGCGGAGCCGGCCCGAGACCTCCGCGGACGGCAGCCGCGGGTCGGCGACCCCGGCCAGCCCTCGGCGCCCCCGCGGCTCGTCCCCGGACCGCCGCCCGCCCCGCGCCCGCGAGGCCGGCCGAGCGCGCCTCACTCACCCAGGGGGGTGACCCTGATCTCGGGCATGCCGCCGGGCGCGCTCCCACGCCCCGTAGTCTCTGCCCCCACCGAGCCGGCAGAGCCACCGCGGCCGCACGACACCCCAGACCCGAGACTCTGGCGCGCCGTACCCCGACCCGCGGCGACGTACCGCGCAGGCGCAGCCCCAACGGCGCCCGCTTCCGGTGCGCCCGCCGGAAACGCCGGCCCACGCGTCGAGCCTCCGGATTGGGCAGCCGGTAACCAATCCCGGGCGTCGGGGAGGCGGCCGGGGGCGGGGCAGCAGGTCCAGCGGCGGCGGCGGCGGCGGCGGCGGCGGCGGCGGCGGCGCCGCCGCAGGTGAGCGGGAGGACGGCAGGCTCGGGCCCCGGGCGGGGAGCAGAACTCAACCGAACTCGGCAGGTGGGCCTGGGCATCGCCAAGGGGCCAGTCGTGGGAGGGGGCGGCCGCAGGCCTGGCTTCCACGCCGCCCGGGTCGCCGGGCCCCTGCTTAATCCCTGGGCCCCGGCTGGAGCGGGACCTGCCCAGGACTAGGCTCTACTCGAGCGCGGGGTCCGAGCCCGGCGCCACCTGGAGCTCCCTTCCCGAGCAGGACTTGCAGGGCTTCCTGGACAGGGCCTCAGTCCTGCCCGCGGGGCCTGGGGGGTGTGCGGGCAGGGCGGGCGCCCTCTTCTCCCGGGGGCTTCAGCCTGCTGTCAGCCACAGAGGTGCGGCGCTCAGGCAGCCCTCCTGCCGAGACTTGACCTTGGGGTTGTGGGCTGACCCCGGGGGAGCCGTGGTGGCGCCCTGCATCACCTCCCCAGAGTTGGCAGGCCGCCCGGCCCGGCCACACAGCCCGTGTCCTTCCCGTTGTTTGCAAGTCCTGAAAAGCTCCCAGTAGCTCCTCCGCGCTGCTGGCTCAGGTTCTAGACAGGAAGGCCAGGCGCACAGGATGTCTGGTGTCCAGGAAGGTAACCCTGAAGGCCTCAGGGACGGAAGACAGGCCCTGAGAGAGGGGAGGGGCGTGCCGGAAGTCTCTGGAGCTCCCGGTTTTCCTGAGGCCAGGCACAACTGTCCCCACACCTGAAGACAGGGTGAGCTCACCTCTGGGGGCTCCTCCCAATGCCAGGAGCCTCCAGGGCCTCAGAGCCACTAGGCCCATCAGATGCCCCTGGCATCCTGGGTGGCGAGATGCAGCTGAGTCCACAGGGACTGTCCGAGCCCAACCCCAGTGCCAGCCCTAGATGCCCAGGAGGACAGAGGCTGGGTTGCCCAGTGGCACCCATTCAGTGTGTGGGCGCTTGCATGTTTATGGAGCGACTGTATGAATGTGAGCTGAATCCAGGGTGGGGCTCTGGCCTCAGGCACTTCCTGAAGGTTCCTTGGGGCTGGGGGAGGGCCTTGTGGCTGTCTTCAGACCTTTGGCCCAGCTGCTCGTCTGTGTGGCACCTGTACCGCTCCAGCAGGAGTGAAAAGATCGGTGTCTGTCAGGCCATGCTGACCTTGGGGAGCCTCTGCTCTGGCCCAGGATGCAGCAGAAAAGCCAGGAAGGGCCCAGCCCACCTGGCCACCCTTCCCGGCCCTCCACCTTCCATAGTACTTATCTTGTTTTTACCTACCATGTTGGACTTTGCCGACTTTCTCCAAGAATATCGCCCTGACAGGCAGGGCTGGCTGTTTGTCTCATGGGCCACCCACCCTGGAAGGGTGCTTGGCTCTGGGCAGAGACGTGGCTCTGGTGGTTGACTCTGGTGAGAGAAACAAACAATAAACGAGCCAAAAAACGTGAGCGAAGATGTTTGCCATCGATAAGATATAGCAGAGTGGTTTGACAAGACTGAGTGACAAGGAGAGGCCGTGCTAAGGTCTGTGGGCACACGTGTTCCAGGCCCAGGGCAGTGTCGGGTCCTTGTGTCCGATCTTGTGGCCCAGGCAGAGGGAAGTAGGCTTCTGGGGAGAAGGGCACTGATGCAGGCACGGGGCCCAATGTGGGCTTTTAGGTGGGGGGCAGCTGGATCCCAGCAGTTGTTTTCTGACTGCTCTCGCCCCCCCCAAAAAAAACAGTGACCCAAGGAGTGAGCTGACTCATAGGGAGACAACCCAGCAGCCTGACCTCCCACGTGTTTCGGCGCGTATTGAGAAATGGATGGCTTGGAGTCGGACTTCAACCTGAGGGTCGTCTTGGTCAGTTTCAAGCAGTGTCTCAATGAGAAGGAGGAGGTGCTGCTGGATCACTACCTCGCCGGCTGGAGGGGTCTAGTCAGGTGCTTGGGGGGGACACTGCCTCGTGGGGCCCCACCCCTCCCATGTGTTGTGCTGGACGCTGGGCACAGCCGGCTCCCGCCTGCCTGGGGCTGGTCAGCCGCTCTCACTCACCCCCTGGCCTGCAGCTCCTGTAGGGGCGCGTGTGCTCCAGGAGGCGGGGGGGGGTCTCCCCTGCACCCGGGCTGAACTCCTGCTTCCCCTTGAGCAGGTTCCTGAACAGTCTGGGCGCCATCTTCTCCTTCATCTCGAAGGATGTCACAGCGAAGCTGCAGATCATGGAGGGTCTGCGCAGCGGCCCCCAGCGGGAGCACTACAACAGCCTACAGGCCATGGTGGCCTACGAGGTGGGCAACCAGCTGGTGGACCTGACGCGGCGCTCCCGCCACCCGGACTCGGGCTGCCGGACGCTGCTGCGGCTGCACCGTGCCCTGCGCTGGCTGCAGCTCTTTCTGGAAGGCCTGCGCACCAGCCCCGAGGACGCCCGCACGGCTGTGCTCTGCACCGACTCCTACAACGCCTCGCTGGCGGCCTACCACCCCTGGCTTATCCGCCGCGCCGTCACCGTGGCTTTCTGTACGTTGCCCACACGCAAGGTCTTCCTGGAGGCCATGAACGTGGGGTCCCCACAGCAGGCTGTGGAGATGCTGGGCGAGGCCCTGCCCTTCATTGAGCGAGTCTACAGTGTCTCCCAGGAGCTTTATGCCAAGCATTCCCTGCTGGATCTGCCCTGAGGGCCAGCGGGCCGGGGCGGGGGCGGGGGGCAGCCGCACCCGTCAGTCCCCCCACGGAGATGTGTGGGTGCCCCAGGAATGGGAAGAACACTGTCCTCCGCTCGCTGAGCTTGATCGGAGCCCCAGACCCAGCGTGGCCCACCCAGGCCATGCCTCGCGCCTGCGGTGCCCAGGCCACGGCAGAGGACGCGGGCCCCGGCAGTCTGCTCCTCCCTCGTCACCTCGCTCTGCCAGGAGCGTCTCTGCTTTACCCTCAGCTGAGACACACATGTGTCCAGTCGGGCCTCACCCAGATGGTGAGGTGCAGAAGGCAGGGCAGGTAAGGGGCAGGATCGGCATTCATGGGAAACCCAGAGAAGCTGCCCCTGCCCGTGAGCCGAGTCACGCAATGGGGCAAAGTCCCAGGGCCTGTGGCGCGGAGACTTCGTCCTGCCTGCCGCCAAACACTCAGCAGCTTGTTCCTCCCTGGCCCACCTCAGTGGCCGCACCCAGGTACCCCTGGGCCCCTCCACGAGGGGCTGGCCGTCCCCAGGACAGGGATAGAACCCCTGGGGAGCCATTGGCAACGCAGGCTCTCTCCCCGCCGCTCACCTCCTTATTAGCCAGGGACCCACACGTCCTTGGCAGCAAGAGCCAGGAGCTGAAGCCCTGAGTGGAGGCCCGGCCCGCCTCTCTCTCCGCACTCTCATCAGCGGCCGCCCTGTCCATCAGGTGCCCCCCCCCGGCGGCTGCCTGTGAGTCTGCACAGCACAGCCCACCGCTCTGCTGGTCCAGGGCTGGCCTCTCCCTCCCCGTCATCCGGCAAGAGGCTGTGTTCCCTCCTCCCTGCCCCACAGAGCTCAGGAGAGCCAGAAAGAGACGGTGCACGGAGGGAGCCTGGACTAGAAGCCTAGCTGACAGGCCAGCCGTCACCCAGCGCTTGGGGGCCTGGCCTCCTCTACTGGCTCTTCACCGTGAGCTCGGGCCCCTGGAAGCCGAGGGGACCGTATCCACCACGCAGCCGACGTGCACACATGCCAGCTGGCAGAGACCCTGGGAGAGTGTAATCGGGTGGTTTTTCCAACATCAATAAATGCCACTTACAGAGCAGGCAGTGTCCTCCAGGTGGAGGTAACCGTGCGGCAGGCAGCTACTTCCTGAACGGAGGAGGGATGTGACCCCACGCGTCAGCCACGGGGACGTGAGGCCTATCCTGGCCACCATGGGGCAGGGGGATGCTGCCTGTCTGTGCTTGTGTCCCCTGAGCCCCCACCAAAGTCCATGTCATTATCCACATTTTGGGATATGTCCACATTTGGACATTTCGGGGCTGGGTTGGGAGGGCAGGTCTGAGGCCGACTGCACAGCCTGTAGGGAGAAGAAAGACCTTCGCAGCCTGCGTGCGGCCTGTGCAGGGGAGCTGTTCTGAGCCTCAGCAGTGGTTGGGACAGAAGGAGGATACATGTTGGGTAGCATGCTCTTGGACACCCCAGTGTCAGACCCAAATAGTGTCCAGTGCTGGGTCCCCTCCGCCTCCTCCAGGCCTGCTGCTTGGGCCTGTCCCGCACGGACCACAGCACTGTGTGGTGCCCACGAAGGCAGGTGACCGTGAAGGCTGCTGTGTGCACCCATGTGCGTACAGGCATGCAGGAGCCACGCACAGCATGTGTGTCATGGATGTGTGTGCTGTGTGTGCAGGTACAGTGCATCGAGTGTGGATTCTGCACACACACGTGCATGCCCCGAGCGTGCCACGCAGGGTCCCTCCCCACAGGCAGCAAAGATCGGATCCCAGACCATCTCCTGTAAACATCCGCCAGGGTTGAGACCACCCAGAGCTCCCACTCCACTGCAGGGGTGTCGGTAGCCTCCCCCAGTTCCTCTGGGTGCCTCATGGGCACCCCCACACCGGAGCCTCGTGTCACATCCCTGGGGCACCCAGAGGCTAGGGAGGAACTGCTGCTGGCACATCCATCGGGCTCACCTGCACACACCTGGTGCTGACCCAGCTTCAGAACCCCATTTGGTTACAGCCTTTCCTCCCTTGTTTGCATGCACAGCCCTGCAATCCCCGCTGTGCCCTCTGTCCCCCGAGGGAGGCACCTGCTGTGTCAAGAGCCCAGGCAGGGTGTGGGCAGATCCAGGCTCAGGGTCCCCGAAGTTTCTGTCCTCAGACCCTGAGCAGACCTTCGAGTTGCACTGTCCTCCCACAGTCCCCATCCTGGGAACCACCCACCCACCCCCGCCCCAGCCCAGCCACAGGATGGAGAGCCAGCTGCTGCCCTCCTGGCTGGTCTGCCTCTGAGCCTGCAGGTGTGGTCATGCCTGCATCCTCCCCCTCCCCCGCAGCCCCTAACAGTCCTGCCCAGGGCTGGAAGGTGTGTTTCTGTCCCTACTACTAAGGACACCAGTACCACCTCCAGGCAGCTGGAGACCCCAGGATCCTCTGGCAGAGAAGTCCTGAGTGTCCCTCCTCTTTTCCAGGAAAGGGGAGGGTGCAGAGGGGCTTGGGCACAGCCAGGTAACAAGATCATGGTCCGTGGTTGCTCAGAGCCTGCCTGCCCAGGTCACTGTCAGCCAGAGAGCCTGGTGGGTGGCATCAGGACCAAAGAGTGCAAGGAGCACAAACCGACCGGGCCCAGGAAAGCAAGGGTGTCCCCAGGGGCCTCTGGGTTTGGCAGGTGAGGACAGGTGAGGATTTTGCTAAGCAAATCCTCTGCTCTCCCCTGCCCCAAGTCATCATATCGGGGCACCCCCCCATCCTATTGTCTCATTCACCATCCCTGCTGGAAGCGGCCACCTGCCATGCTAGGCTGGACTCTCCTGGGCCTCATGGCTCTCTCAGGCCTCGGAGCAGGCGCCCCACTGTGCTTATCCCAGCAGCTCAGGATGCAAGGGGACTACGTGCTGGGCGGGCTCTTCCCCCTGGGCACAGCTGAGGATGCTGGTCTGGGCGGCAGGACACAACCCAATGCCACCGTGTGCACCAGGTAGGAAGGTGGAGGGGTGGGGAGCAAGGGTGACGAGGGTGGGGGTGGCTCAGGTCTGGGGTGCTCCTGAGTGGGGACAGGGTGTTGGCCACCCACAGCCCTGTGTGGCCCCAGGTTCTCGTCCCTTGGCCTGCTCTGGGCACTGGCCGTGAAGATGGCCGTGGAGGAGATCAACAACGGGTCCACCCTGCTGCCGGGGCTGCGTCTGGGCTGCGACCTCTTTGACACGTGTTCAGAGCCCGTGGTGGCCATGAAGCCCAGCCTCATGTTCATGGCCAAGGCGGGCAGCTGCGACATTGCCGCCTACTGCAATTACACGCAGTACCAGCCGCGCGTGCTGGCTGTCATCGGACCCCACTCGTCCGAGCTCGCCCTCGTCACCAGCAAGTTCTTCAGCTTCTTCCTCATGCCTCAGGTGTGCCCTCCCACCCCCTGGGGCCCCCGCCCCCCGCCGGCCCTGCCCACAGGAGCCCCCACCTCAGGAGCTGCCTCGCTGTCCCTGCAGGTCAGCTACGGGGCCAGCACCGACCGGCTGAGCAACCGGGAAACCTTCCCGTCCTTCTTCCGCACGGTGCCCAGTGACCGCGTGCAGGCCGAGGCTATGGTGGAGCTGCTGCAGGAGCTCGGCTGGAACTGGGTGGCTGCGGTGGGCAGCGACGACGAGTACGGCCGGCAGGGCCTGAGCCTCTTCTCCAGCTTGGCCAATGCGAGGGGCATCTGCATCGCACACGAGGGCCTGGTGCCGCTGCCGCACGCGGGCAGCCTGCGGCTGGGCTCTGTGCAGGACCTGCTGCGCCAGGTGAACCAGAGCCGCGTGCAAGTGCTGGTGCTCTTCTCCTCTGCCCGCGCGGCCCACACCCTCCTCGCCTACAGCATCCGCTGCAGGCTCTCGCCCAAGGTGTGGGTGGCCAGCGAGGCCTGGCTGACCTCGGACCTGGTCATGACGCTGCCCGGCTTGGCCACGGTGGGCACCGTGCTCGGCTTTGTCCAGCAGGGCGCCCCGATGCCCGAGTTTCCGTCCTACGTGCGCACCCGCCTGGCCCTGGCGGCCAACCCCGCCTTCTGTGCCTCGCTGGACGCCGAACAGCCAGGCCTAGAGGAGCACGTGGTGGGGCCGCGCTGCCCACAGTGTGACCACATCACGCTGGAGGACGTATCTGCGGGGTTGCTGCACCACCAGACCTTCGCTGCCTACGCGGCCGTGTACGGCGTGGCCCAGGCCCTCCACAACACACTGCTCTGCACTGCCTCAGGCTGCCCCCCGCGGGAGCCTGTGCGGCCCTGGCAGGTAAGGGCGGGGAGCCCCCCCCCCACACCGCCCATGCTCCCGAGGAGGAGTTTCCGTGCGGAGTTAGGGCTGGAGGCAGCTGCTGGCCCAGCACTCCCTCCACCTGCTCCAACCCACCCACCAGCTCCTCGAGAACATGTACAACATGACCTTCCACGCACGTGGTCTGGCACTGCAGTTCGATGCCAGCGGGAACGTGAACATGGATTATGACCTAAAACTGTGGGTGTGGCAGGATCCGATGCCCGAGTTGCGCACTGTCGGAGTCTTTGATGGCCGCCTGAAGCTCTGGCACTCCCAGCTGTCCTGGCACACACCAGGGAACCAGGTGAGCCCCCCTCCCCCAGGAACAAGCTCTAGCTCTGCCAGGGGGGGATGGGTGGGGTCGGGGGGACGGGTCGGGGGGACCATCCCGAGTCTGGGGGCACGCCCAGCCAAGCACAACCTGAGCCCCAAGGCCCCGTGCCAGCTGCCCGTGTCCCAGTGCTCCCGGCAGTGCAGGGAGGGCCAGGTGCGCCGGGTGAAAGGCTTCCACTCCTGCTGTTACGACTGCATGGACTGCAAGGCCGGCAGCTACCAGCGCAGCCCAGGTGAGCAGCTCTCCTAGGCCTGCATGAGCTGAGGGTGAGTGGGGAGCAGGGATATATGCGCTCTGTGTCCTGGCTCCAAGGCCAACTCTGAGGCCAGAGCAAGTGGGTGGGAGTGAGGCCGAGGGGCCAGTGCCGCCCCCCCCAGTGCCCCTTCTTTCCTCCCACACCACAGATGACCTCCTCTGCACCCAGTGTGAGCAGGACCAGTGGTCCCCAGACCGGAGCACACGCTGCTTCCCCCGCAGGCCCACATTCCTGGCATGGGGGGAGCCAGCCGTGCTGGTTTTGCTTATACTGCTGGGCCTGGCGCTGGGCCTGGTGCTGGCAGCCCTGGGGCTCTTCATCTGGCACTGGGACAGCCCACTGGTTCAGGCCTCAGGTGGACCATGGGCCTGCTTTGGCCTGGCCTGCCTCGGCCTCGTCTGCCTCAGCGTCCTCCTGTTCCCTGGCCGACCAGGCCCTGCCAGCTGCCTGGCCCAGCAGCCACTGCTCCACGTTCCACTTACTGGCTGCCTGAGCACACTTTTCCTGCAAGCGGCCCAGATATTTGTACGCTCGGAGTTGCCACCCAGCTGGGCAGAGCAGCTGCGTGGCCGCCTGCAGGGGCCCTGGGCCTGGCTGGTGGTGCTACTGGCTCTGCTGGCAGAAGCAGCACTGTGTGCCTGGTACCTGGTGGTTTTCCCGCCAGAGGTGGTGACGGACTGGTGGGTGCTGCCCACAGAGGCGCTGGTGCACTGCCGCGTGCGCTCCTGGGTCAGCTTCGGCCTGGTGCACGCCACCAATGCTGTGCTGGCCTTCCTCTGCTTCCTGGGCACCTTCCTGGTGCAGAGCCGGCCGGGCCACTACAATGGTGCCCGTGGCCTCACTTTTGCCATGCTGACCTACTTCATCACCTGGATCTCCTTCGTGCCCCTCTTTGCCAATGTGCACGTGGCCTACCAGCCCACGGTGCAGATGGGTGCCATCCTCCTCTGTGCCCTGGGCATCCTGGCCACCTTCCACCTGCCCAAGTGCTACCTGCTGCTGCGGCGGCCGGAGCTCAACACCCCTGCATTCTTCCTGGGAGATGATGCTGGAGGACAGTGCAGCAGTGGTACTGGAGGGCAGGAGACTCGGGGCAAAAACAAGTGACCCCCGACCCAGGGACCTCACCCCAGTGAACTCAGACTTAGTTGCGATGCCCCCAAACCAAGTTCCTATGAAGCAACCCCAGACTGTACCCCAGCTGCTGAGACCACCCCCAGCCCCAGATCCTGACTGCAGGCTGACTGCTGATCTTGACGCCACAGCGATCCTTGGACCTGAAGCACCCACTTGGGGCCCCAGAGCAGCTCTGCATGTCTTAGACAAGCCCTGGCCAGGGCCTACCCATGTGACCCAGTCCCACTGGTCCAAAAAAGATGCCCATAGAAAGATTTCTCAGGGCTCCTGTAGCTCATGCCAAGAGCTCAGGAGAGCCCCCAACCAGATCACCTAAAGTCCAAGCTGGGCATTACTTGCCTGGCCAGGCCCAGCCTGGAGCCTCCAGCCAGCACCTGGTCCAAGCATCACAGGAATGGGAGGTTAGTGGGTGGGCTGGAGCCGCTCTGACCCCTCTGCAGGGGCATTCGATTGACCATGGGCCCCCAGAGTGGGACTGGAATGGTAAGCAGGGTGGGGTCCCACTTGGGAGAGGATGGGGAGCACACCCCACCTCCTCTTCTCTCCGTGGCCCCGCCCAAGCGGGTAAAATGGGGTCAGATGGCCGCCAGCACCGTGGACAGAGCCTGGGGTCAGCACCAAGGCCAGCACCCACAGCCAAGACCCCTGGAGCCAGGAGCTAGCACCACGGACAGAAGACCAGCCACTAGGACCCTGTCAGAAGCCAGGACCGGGGACAGAGCCCTGGTGCGGACCAGGGACCCAGAGGACAGCACCTGGCCAGTCCTCGGTCAGCCCTCAGCCAGGCCCTGGGGAGGCTGGACAAGCCCCCACACGCTCCAGTCTTCTAAGGTACCCGGAGAAGAGAAGAGACACGGACCACACATCGGTCCCATAAAATTAAATGCTTTTTAGTCTTTAAAATAGCATTTACACAGAAGCAGCTCTATTAACTATCTGGACGGACACTCCGACTTGATACAGTATCTACAGCGCAGATGTGTGCAGGCCAGAAACGCCAGGAAGGAAGCGGCACGAGAGGGTTGGCAGCCACCCGAGGGCAGCAAGGAGGAGCAGGCTGGCTACCCCCTCTTCCCCACACCCTGCCCCTGCAGCAGCTGTGTGCATCTGGGCCCCTTGCCCCTCAGGGTCACATCCCCACCACCACCAGCTGAAACACGTCCCCCTCCCATCTACCCCCTCGCCAACCCTCCCACTTTCAGATGGGACCTGTGTCCCTGCATTCAGTCTGAGACCCGGTGGGGGGGGGGTGCTGGCCACCACCTCCCCCAGAGCACACAGGCCAGGCAATAAATAAATAAATTAGATCCCTACCCTGGGCATCCACAGAGGACCCTGGGGGCTCTGATTCCACCTTTAAGAAAGGCCAACCCAGCCCAAGCAAGAGTGGTGGGGCCTGTGATTTAAGCAAAGAGGGGGCGCAGGCCCACTAGCCACTCCTCAGCTTAGTCTGGGGCTCTGTGCACCGCTCTTTAGGCAAGTGGGGGGTCCCCGAGGCACACCCCAAGGGCACAGGGTCTGCACGGACACAGGCTGCTCCGAATAGGAATGGACGGACTGCTGAACTCAGATCACGGTGGTCTGGGCTGCCCTCAGCCCCTCGCCCAGCCTGCTCCCACTCTGTCCAGGCCTGGGCCCCCTGACATGGCCCCTTGCGTGCATGGAAGCACAGGCTGACCTGACCAAGGACAGCCACCAATAAGGCAAGCTCACACGAGCCCCAGAGACAATGCCCTCCTGTAGGAGCAGGCAGGACCACCGGATCCCCCACCTCGGGGCGGAGCTGAAGGCACTCTCTCCTCAGTCACATGATGTCAACAAAAAATTCACAGGGGTTGCCCATGGCCTTCTGGAAGGACTGGCGGCTGCCTGTCAGCTCCGGGGGAACAGCAGCCAGCTCCCGGACAGGCGGCCCCCCTGGTGGCCCCCCCCCCACTGAGTAAGCCTTCGTTAAGGGGTACAGCGGGGGTAGCCCCGGGGCAGCAGCCGAGGCCTGGCTGTGTGGGCTGCTGCCCCGGCTGAGCTGGCTAGCCGGACGCTCCCGCCAGCTGCCGCCACCGACCCCACTCGGCGCCGTGTGGTCCGACTCGCTGCCACTGCCCCCGGCTCCGGCCGCCCGGCGCTCCTTCTCACGGCCCAGTGCCCGCCGGCTGCTCCCGCCGGCGCTCCGGGTGGACCCACTGCTTTTGCTTCCTGGAGTTGAGGACAGGGGACAGGAATGAGATGCTCAGTGTCACACCACATCACTGCCAGGATGACCGGCCATTGCCAGGGAAACCAGGGACAGAACCTGGGGGTCTCAAGCACGGTGGGTGTGGGGGGGCAGCCATGCAGACAGGAGAGCAGGGCTGGCCCCACTCAGAGAAGCAAGAGCAGCAGCAGCAGGCCGGGGGGAGGGGGAGGCAGGGCGAGCAGAGGCAGGCAGGCAGGGACACTCTGGGGCCAGCTCAGTGCCCCCCATCTCACCCCAATGCCTGATCTTGCAGCTGAGAGCCTGAGGCACAAGTGAGGCCCCATGTGCCCGGTGCTCCCGTTGGCCATCCTGGGCCCCCCACCCCCAAGACCCACCTTCCGTCCAGCCCCAAGGCCCTGGCCAGCTACTCAGCTCAGCCCCCGTCCTGGGCTCCCAGGAAGAGCGGGGACCCTGAGAAGGCCAGCTGGCCGGGAACATGCCGAGAGGGACGCCGGGCGGGACCCTGGCTTACCGGCCCGGAGGGTCCACTCCGCTAGTCCTTCAGTCTAAGGCTTGCTCAGCACAAAGCAAGGGATAGCACGAGTTACACAGCAGGCCCGGCCCGGACACCCATTCCCGCCTGCGGCGCATGCCGCCACCAGCCGGGCCTGTCCAGGATCTGCAGGCGCCCAGCACCAGCTTCCTCTGGGCCACCGCTGCCCTCTGACCTGCTCTCCTTTCTCCCCCATCCCTGTCTGCCTCTACCAGGCTGGCTGCCTGACCTCTGTCCCCTGGCCTCAGTGCCACCAACACCCTCAGGCCACTCCTCCAACGAGTCCCCTCCTCAGGGACGCCCCTGAGCTTCCTGCTCAGCTCTCCAGACATCCTAGGGTGGGTCCCCAGTTGTCTGTGGGACTGTCCACCTCTGGCTCCAGGCCAGGTTGCAAGTGCTGGGGACAGGTGTCTGTCCTCCATCGTGTCCTGGGCCCTCTCTGCCGTCCTCCCCAGCCCATCTCGTGGCCTTTTGCTTCTGTTGCACCCGGAACATCAGCACCCCCACGACACACAGCCCCCAAGTCTGCAGAGTTCTCCCCATCCTCCTGAACCACTCACCCCTTCCAGAAGGAGCTCACCCAGGGCCTCAGCACAGAGCAGGGAGGAGCGCACGGGGCAGGGGGGCGGGCACACACGGCAGAGCCAGGCGGCAGGGACAGTGGGGAGCTGGGCACCCAGCAGGCTCTCACCTTCGCTCTGCTGACTCCCTGCGCTGCCGCTACCATAGCTGAAGCCAGCGTCCTGGTACGCAGGTGGGAAGCAGGGCGGGGGGCCCGGGTACTGGTAGGGGTAGCCCTGACCCAGGGGCCACGGGGCAGCCGGATGGGGCAGGGGGGCCAGCGTGTCCTGATCCGAGGCCCCGCTGGAGCCACTGTTGAGGTTCAGGGCTGCGAGATCTGGCGGGAGGGGCGGGCGGGTGAGGGCAGTGTGGGTGGGCCCTCGGGGGACCCCCGCCCCGCAGCCCCCCACTCACTGCTGCACAAGTCCCCAAAGACGTAGTAGCACTGCTCCGAGAAGGTGATCTTGTTGACCGTGTGCCGCAGGAAGCCCCGCTTCAGCATGCTGCTGGCGTACTTGCGAGCCTCGCGCCGCTCCTTGAAGCCCTCCACGTGCGTGTACAGCCAGTCCACCACGTCCGCCCCTGACCCGGAGCGCGCGTCAGGGCCCAGAGCCTGGGGCCCCAGCCCACCCGCCTGGAGCCAGCCCCGCGGCGCCCCTCACCGATGACGGCGTTAGCGATGGTGATCTTGAGCCACATGCGGTCTCGGATCTCCAGGCCCGAGTCTGGCAGCTGCATGACGCGCACCACGGCGCCCATGTCGCTCTTCACCGTCAGAGGCGTCTCCTCCAGTTCTGCAAGGCACAGCCCCCCCCCCCTCAGCCCTGAGCAGCCAATGGCAGGGAGGGCAGGGAGGGGCCGCGGGGCCCACCGAGGGGACCCCGCTCTGGGTTGGGTCTGTGGTCACAGAGCCCAGGCCGTGAGGCTGTCCAGCGACTGTGGGCTCCAATCCCACCATAGCACAGACCCTCACAGGGGCGGGGAGCAAGGAGGGTCGGGTCTTTGTCCCCTACCCCTGCAGATGCTTCGTCAGGATCTTGGGCCCAAACCCAGGTGAGGCCACCCCCCCCACTCCACCCCCACCCCTGCAGACCAGAGCCCCACAGGGAGAGAGAGGCCTCCTCCCCTCCCCGACTCCGCTCGCTCAGGGCTGTTAGTCGTGTTAGCTGCAGGAAAGCCAGGTGGGGGCGCCAGGCGCAAGCCCTGCCTCTCCTCTCTGGGGGAGAGGGACCCCAGGGCTGGCCTGGCCCCTCCAGGCATCTTTCAACCCCACCACATGGCCAGCCAGCTGGAAGGAGGGCATGCATGACGGCAGACGCACGTGTCAGCCACATCCGTCCCCGTGCAGGCCCTCCGCCGCCACAGTGCTGGGTGGGCGCCCGGGGGCCTCGGGTCCCTGCTCCCCTGAGCTGCCACTTACGTGGAGCGCCGGGCACAGAGCTGGTTAGTGAGGAGGAGCTGGTGCGCGTGACGGCGCTGGAGCAGGGGCTCGTACCGTAGCGTGGCAGGGCTCCGGTCAGCGCCGCCGTGTGGGACAGCCAGGCGGCGGGGTCGATGGGCCGTACCGGGTCAGCTGGGTGGCCACCGTGTGGTAATGGATGGACGGACAGACAGACGGATGGATGGCAGCGCACGATGGAGCACAGAGGCACAGAGGAAAGGACCTTCAGGCTGGGCAGGTGCCCTCACCCCCCCTCCCACAGCAGCCCTGCAGGGTCACTCACCCCTCGGGATGGTGAAATAGCTCCGGGGCGTCGGGTCCCAGCACTTGGCCACCGTGAGGCTGATGGGCCTGTGGGGTGCAGCGGGTCACACAGGCGAAGCCACGGGGGCCCCAGACACGCCCCCGCCCGCCCCTACACCTCACCCCGTCTGGGACACGATCTCCCGCAGCACCCGCACAGCGTCGTCATTGCTCATGTTCTCGAAGTTGATGTCGTTTACCTGGGGGGTGAGGGGTTCAGCGTGGCGGCTCGGGGAGCTGGCCTCGCGGCACCCCCAGCTCCTCCCCGCAGCCCCACACCTGCAGCAGCATGTCCCCCGGCTCGATGCGCCCGTCGGCCGCCACGGCCCCGCCCTTCATGATGGAGCCGATGTAGATGCCACCGTCGCCCCGCTCGTTGCTCTGGCCCACGATGCTGATACCCAGGAAGTGGTGCCTCTCTGCAGGGGCGAGGGGTGAGCAGGCGCCCGCTGAGGGGTGCAGCCCAGCCAGGGGACCCAGCACCCCATGGGGGACCCAAAGAAGGCCTCACCCATGTTGAGAGTGACAGTGATGATGTTCAGAGACATGGTGGAGTCCGTGATGCTACTGAAGGAAGAAGCCTGCAGAGCAACCCAAGTGAGGGCCGGGGGTCAGGGGCTTCATGGGACGCCCTCCGCCCCACCCCCTGCCCCGCCGCCACCTACCCGGTCTGCCTGCCGCAGGCGCTGCTTCCGTCGCCTCCGCTTGTGCTTCCGGATGAGCCGCGAGGACGTGCTCTGCTCCGTGGAGCTGCTCAGGCTGGGGGAGGGCGGGGAGGTTAGGGGCCTGGCCCAGGACTGCAAGGCAGGGGCGGGGCGGAAGACAGGGCACCCACACACAGGCCCCCAGGACACCCCCAGCTGGGTCCGCCTGAGACGAGCTGGGGTAGAGTCTGCCCAGGATTAGGCTCAGCTCCGGCGCGGACACGGCCTGACCCAGACGACATGTGCCAGCTCTGCACCTCCGTGCAGCACCACTCAGGCAAGACGGACACACAAACACTGTGGAAGCCAGCGTGCATGTGCACACACCCATCCATGGATATATATGCTCCTGGAACCACACACCCCCGTGCATGCGCACACATACCCGTACACATCTGCATACCCATATGAGACAGGACTGTGCATGTGCCTGCTCACACACCCATGTGCACACACATGCCCTGCGGGCACACCCATTACACACACACAGGCATGCTTGTGCACACCTGGTATTTGCTTGCACACATCTGGATGCGCCCACCCACGCACACCTATAACACCCGTGCACAAATCTGCATGCATACACACCGATGCACACATCCATGTGCACACACACCCACGTACACACATCCACACACCTGTAACACCCATGCACAGATCCATGTGCACACACACCCATACACACACCTGTAACACCCGCGCACACACATCCACACACACCTGTAACACTCACGCACGCACACATCCATGAGCACACACGCCTGTAACACCCATGCACACACATCCATGTGCATACCCACCCATGCACACACATCCACACACGCCTGTAACACCCGTGCACACACATCCATGTGCGCACCCACCCACGCACACCTGTAATAGTCACACACACATCCATATGCACACACGCCCACGCACACCTGTAATACCCACACACATACATCCACATGCACGCACACCTATAGCACCTGTACACACACCCGCATGCACACACCCACGCACCGGCTTGTGTTGTCATCCTCATCGGAGTCGATGAAGCTACTGGACTCGAGTTCGCTGCTCAGAACCGCAGAGGCACTGTCGGGGGGCAGCCCCAGGTCTCGCCGCCGGTCCCCCCTTGGGTGCCCATTGGTCCGGGCAACTGTGGGGACAGCAAGTAGGGGAGCTGGCCGTGGAGTTCCCTATGTGGCCTCAAGCACCAACTGACCTGGGAGCCCGCCAATGGTGGGGCTGCTGGGGGGGGGAGTGTCCCTGGGGTCCTGGGCAGACAGGCCTAGGACCTCCACTCTTGGACCCCCATTGGTTTGGGGGCACTACTGGGAGGAGGCAGTGTCGTAGGGTGCACCACAGGGTCCTGGGCATGTCTAGGACGCGGCTTCATTACCTTCTTCACGGTTCCGCCGTCGGGCTCGCTCACGCCGGTGGCTGACCAGAGACTCCGTGCCAGTCTCATTGTCCATCCCATCGCGGCTGCTGGCTACGTTGGGGCTGTGCCCACAAGAGAGGGTGGGCTGGGGCAGTCTGCGCTGCCTACACTGCAACATCCTCCCGGCTGCTTCTCTCCTCTCCCACCCACACACCTGCCCAGACTGGGCCTCCCTGCCCACCCCTCCTCCACTGACCATTTTCTACTGACCATGGGTCCCTGGTTAGTTGCCCCTTCCCCTGACAGGCCTGGTAGGCAGCAGGCCCCTCAGGACCAGCAGGCTCAGCACCACCCCCCCCCCACCGTCCTTACTGGAAAGAGGGTGGCCGGGAGTCCCCAATGCCGCCCATTCTCTCAAGAGGTGGGGGCAGGTCTGTGTGACCATCAGTGCTCTGAGACCCGGCATCTGAGTGTACGCCCTCGGCCAGGACCAGCTGCGGAGGACAGCAACGGCTCAGGGATACCCGCCAGCCTGCAGGCCTACCCCCACCCACACGGGTTCAGCCGAGCCCAGCCCCCTCCCTAGCCAAGTACCCTTCTGCCAACATCCCATGGACTCACCCAGGAGACCACACGGCCGTTGAAGCAGGGCAGCTTGGCGTTATCATCAGAGATCTCCTCCTTCACCACCCTGCGGGCAGATAGTGCCGTGAGACCACCTGCAGGAGGGCTGGCTCCCACCAGCAGGCTCTGGAGGGATGACGCCCCCACACTCTCATCCAGGGTGCATGCCAGCCCGGGCTGTCCAGCCACATGCCCAGACGTCAGTCTGTGTGGATGCCCCTGCCTGCAGCAATCCCACCTGGGGACCCTTGTCATCCTTCTGCGGACACCTCCCGGGGCCCAGGTCAGAAGGAGGTCCAAACTCCCGACCCTCGAGTGGCAGAGGGTCACCTCGTCACCCCTATAATGCAAACGTCTGCCCCGCTCTGTGTCTCTGTGCCCCACGGAGTGTGGCTCCAGGACAGCGGGGCTCTGTCTGGCTTCTTCTCTGCACCTCCCCACCCCCCAGACCCAGCCCCACCCCAGAACAGGGCCTGATTCACAGCAGGCCTCAATACAGACGTGAGGATAAGCAGACCACACGAGCACGGGCAGGCTGCGATGGGAGGGCATGCAGACCTGTATGTGCACACGGAGGGCAGGCCACCGCCCGCCTGGCCCGTCCACCCGGCTGTGGAGACAGAAGCAGACCCCACTCTCTGCAACAGCCCAACTCAAGGCCTGAAAGGACAGCCAGGCACAGGCTGCTGGGCCCACTGAGAAGTCCCAGCCTCAGAGGCCAGCAACCAGCCCCTGGCCTGGCGGTGTGGGGGTGGGGACGGTACCCAGGCAGGACACAGAAAGCCAAAGCAACGCTAACGGGGTGATAAGCCAACGACACCGTGGTCAGACGCAGGTGGGGCATAGGGTCATCTGTCAGATCCCAAGAAGCAGCCAGCATGGTTCACAAGGGCCGTGCAGAGGGACAGGCAAGGGTTATGGCCCAGATGAACCCCACACCGTGGCCTCCTTGAGGCCCAGGGGTCAGGGCAGGCAGGGCCAGGCCTGCAGCAGGAGGCACCCCGACGCCCCACCCCCCTCAAGCCCAGCGCTGCCCAACACAGTGGGATTTCCACACCAGGGACTCGGGTCCAGGAGCCAGGAGAACAGGCAGGAAGCAGCCTTGTGACCTGTTGAGCCTGGACACCGGACTCTGCCAGTCCTGGGCAAAAACAGGTGGCGGAAGGCCTCCACGGGGCGGGCACGCCACACTCCTCCAAGGGAGCGAGGCCCAGGTCCACCACCCACCACTCAGGCCTCAGAAGACAGGAGAGACAGGGCCGGCCAGGACTGGAGGAGGCACCCTGCCAGCATCCCGCAGCGACCCTCTGACACACCCCGTTGCATGCCAGCCACGCAGGGAGCAGAGAGGTGGGCAACCTACAGGAAGAGAAGACCCTGTATCTGGTGCTCCAACCAGTGCAGACAGCACAGCTGAACACAACAAGCTCCCCGGGGAGCCTGGGACCCAGCCCGGGACTCAGCTGAGGTGCCCCAAGAGGGGGCCAGGAGAAGACCTAAGGGGGCCTAGCACCACCTGGGGCTCTGCCAGCTGCAGCCAGCAGACAGCTGTGCAGCCAGCCTTCCTGGGGGCCCAGCCGGCTGAGAGCACGGGCGGTGAGTGAAAGCAGCAGCCAAGACTCGGGAAGGAGCTGGTTCCTGTTCTATGGCCCAGGTGGCCCAACTTCCCCTGCCACTGCCAAGCCCCCGCCCTTTCTGACTCACCCCGGGGCCGGCAGATGAGCTCCCAGCCCTCACTGCACAGAGCCTGCCTGGCTCCCCCAGCGGCGGACGGCCACCTGGCCAGGGCCTCCAGGTGACCAATTACCCACGGCTGCCCGAGCCTCTGTGCCCCCCACCCCTGCATAAATGAGCCCCCAGGGCCCAGAGTCCCTGCTCCCCTGCTGGAGGAACCCAAGTCCCCCAGCCCAGCGGGACAGGACATCCCGCCTTCCACCCGAGGCCCGGAGCAGCAGGGGGGCACCAAGGCCCCCACCCAGTTAGGCCAAAACAGCCAGCAGGTGGGGGGGTTGCCAGAGCCTCCAGGACAAGGGCACAGGTGCCTTCCTCAGGATGCACGATGCTACCCCCCACTGCCCAGCATAATCTCTGGGAGCTCCAGGCAGAGCCAAGGGCGGGGGAGGCCTCAGTGGAGCCTGGGGGAAATGCCTCCGAACAGCTCTGGGGCTCCCTCCCGGGCCAGGCCTCACCAGGGGGAAAAGCAGACCTTGGAAACAGTCTCTGCTGACCCTCAGGGGCACCCGCCCAGGGGCACCCCCCCCCGCCCCGGCACCACGCCCCCAACCTCAAAATTCCTGGCGAGGTCCCAGTTAGCCTCAAACTTGTGGCTGTCCGGCCCCGCCCACCACCCCCGCAGACTCGCCCTGGCAAGGAATCTGCCCAGAGCAGGGCCCTTAGAGCCAAGCACAGCCACAGGGGGACCCCCAGGGCTCCCAGAGGCCACAGCATGCCATAGGCCAACCCTTGCCTATCCTCAGAGGCAGAGGGTCCCCCCACGAAACTCCTGCCACGGAGCAGGAGGACGGCAGAGCCAGCTCATACATGACAGAGCAGATCTAGAAGAGACCCCCCCATGCCCTCAAAAGTCAGGGATCCTCAGCTCCCGCCGTGCCTCTGGCTGCCCCTTCCCTCCTGACCCTAGAGCTCCCCAGGCCATGGCCCTGCAAGCTCCAGGACAAGGGGGTCACGGTCCTCTACACCCTGCCATACATGCCGAGGGTGCTTCTCTGGACCCTCCCAACACCCCTGGGGGCGCTGAGCCCAGATGGACCGGCCGCAGAGGGCAGAGTGGGCCCACCCCCTGCCCCGCCACCCTCACCGGCCCACAGACAGAGGGCTTCAGAGACCGAGCTCCTGGCCCAGAGATGGAGGTGCCCGGGCCACTGTCAGGCAGATGAGCTCAGCGCCAAGTCTATCCAGGCCTGGAATCAGCAAGGCAGCCCCGGTAGCAAGGGACTCCAACCCCTGCCTCACAGTCTAAAAGCTGGCCCCAGACTCCTCCCCGTGCCACCGCTCACCAGAGCCAAAGCTTGGCACCTCTGGGCCAGCCCACCATAGCCCCAGGGCCCTTCCCCAGGTTTGCTGTGACCTGCACGTGAAAAGTGGGAGGTAGGCACAGGACCCCCCACCCACTCGGCCAAAGATGGGAGTGGGTCCCGGCGCAGAGCAGGTGGCCAGGGCCACACCTCAGACTCCCCTTTCCCTTACTAAGTGGCCAACCATGGCTGGGAACAGAGGCTCGGGGAACTCAAGGCCTGGCCTACAGTGGGATGGTAGGCTGGGGCAGGAGGCCCAGGCTCACCAGGGTGGTCCACACAGCCCCTGATCTGAGGCTACCCCTCTCATGGTGGGGCCACTGCCCAGCCCACCCAGGGTTGCCGAGAATGCACGCTCCCTCTCTGCCCCTCCCTAGTAGCGGTGGATAACAAGAAAGTCTAATTGTCCAAACTTCCCTCAGGCCCCCCAGAGAACTGCTGAACGGCCCCCGCTTGACCTGACCTGAGGCTGCCCAGGGTCCATGCAAACCAGAGAATCCAGGAAATGGCCTCAATGTCAAAGTCCTGAGACACAGTCACACACAAGGACACAGGCTGCCTGAGGGCGGCCAGGCACACCTGCTCAGCCCATGAGGCCTCTAAGTACCCCCCGCCCCAGCATTGCTGAGCTGGGGACTCAAGTTACCCACGGCTGTGCTGGGTCAGGCCTCGGACAGAGCTTCAAGCATACAGCCGGCCTCCTGCTCACCGTCCCAGAGGCCCTGCCCAGTGCAAGTGGGAAGTCCCCTCAGCCAAGACAGCCGCCACTAAGGCTGGACATCGGGACACTGACCCAGAGGCTTCTGGCGTCAGCAGATGGTCCAGGCTGCTCCCGGGAACCCAAGTACTATGCGGCTCAACAAGCAGAGGCCCAACAGAGAGCACCCTTCAGGCGGGGGGGGGGGGGTGGGTGACAACCCATGGCTCCTAGTGATCCTCGACCTCTGCTTTACCCTCAGGACCCTGGAGGAGAGATCCAGAGGGAGGGTCTCTTGAGCCTCTGGAAACTTCCGAAGACTCCTACAGACAAATCTGTGCCCGCTAGAGATCACCTCTTTTCCCCCATGCTAACTACAGTGGACCCACTGGGCAGCTAGGACCCTGCCCTCATCCCTTCCCTTCCCCCCTGACATTCCTCTGACCCCAAGCCCCATGAATCACAAGCCTTTCAGGTCAGCCCTATAAGCACCTGCCCTCCACAGAAGGGGGGCAGGGGGACCCCGAGTCTGACAAGCGCCAAGCTCACCCTGGGCCACGGACCTTGACCACCGGCAAGTCAACACACTCAGCCACACAGGCCCCGGCCCAGAGTGGGTGCAGAAACGAGGACCCTCGCCTCCCCACCGCCCAGCGCTCCCAGGCTCCTGGGCAGGCAGCCAGGGCCCCAGGCGTCCCCAGCTCAGGGCACAGCCAGGCTGGACGCGCGGCACCCCCGGGGACTGGAGGCACTGCGCCCGGTCACAGTCCCAAGACTCCCCAAGGCCCTGCCCGGGCGCGGACAGGTGCGGACACCCGTCCCCGCGCACAGGCCCCCACGGCCCACTGACCCGAAGTCCTGGTCCATGGACTTGAAGAAGAATTTGTAAGCGTGCACGGGCCGGTTGCTGAGCACATTCTTGAAGTCGGCCAGCGTGACGCGCTCGGGCGCCACGGGCAGCTTGACCAGGTACGGCGTCTCCTCCTCGTCCATGTGATAGATGATCTTGGTCTCCGCCATGGCGCGGCGGCGGCGCGGGGCCCGCGCGGCGCTCCCGGCCCGGCCCGGGGCTCGGACGCCGGCGCCTCCCCGCTGCCGGCCTGCGCCCCGCCCGCCCGCCCGCCCGCCGCTCCCGGCCCGGCCGCTCCCAGGCCCCCGGCGCCCCGCCCGGCCGCCCCGGCCCCACCCGCCCCGCCGGCCCCGGCTCCGCTCGCGCCCCGCCTGCTGCCCCGCGGCCCGCGGCCGCCCATCCGCCCCGGCCCGGGGACGCAGGCAGGGAGGGCGCGCGAGGCCCGGCCGCGTCCGCGCGCCCCGCCGCCGCCGCCGCCGCCGCCGCCGCCCCCTCGGGCCGCGCAGTTAAAGGGACCGCCGGCCCCGGGCCTGAGCGCGCCCGCCGGGGGGCGCCCGAGAGCGGGCGGGGCCTGACGTCACCGGGCCGCTGGCGGCGCGGCGCGGGGCGGGGCTGCGCACGCGCGGAAGGGCCGGGGTGGGGGTGAGGGGGAGCGCGTAGGCGACGGAGCCGGCGCCGGCGCACAGCTCGCGCCGCTCTCCCGGGCCCCGCCCCCGCCCCCGCCCCCGCCCCCGCCCCCCTTCTCCCACCCGGCGTCCCCGGCCCAGCACGCGGGACGCCCGCAATGTGTTCGGGCCGTAACCCCTGCTTGGCCTACGGTGTCGGCCCGTGGGCGGACAGGCGCGCGTCCCCCGGAGGGAGAGGGCTGGGGAGCCCCCCGGAAGCAGCCCTGCGGTCAGAAGGGAGACCCCGCCCCAGGCGACGCCAGGTCCCCCGCCGGGGCCCGCAGGGGCCGACCGCACCACCCGGAGTAGGGTTCCGGTTCTCCACCCCCTTCGCGAGCGCTCCGGGGCCCGTGGGTGCTCAGAGTCGGGGGGCGTCCCGGTCACGTCGGCGGGCAGCTGGGGGGGGCCGCACGGGAAGCCGAGGTCACTTGTGTGCGGGCGGGAGCCAGAGACAGCTCGGTCCCGCGCCCGGACGCCCACTGCGTGCCCGCGCGTCCTCTGCCGGCCCCACAGAGGCTCCGCGAAGCGCGCGCCGAGTGCATGCGGGTGCTCGCGCGGAGCCGGGAGTGCGTGTGCGGCCGAAGGCAGCGGCGGAGGTCGGCGCCGGCCGAGTGCGCACGCACGTGTGCACAGAGTGCCCCGGGCCAGGTGCTTCTGGCAGCGGGCGGATTCCCCCCCATCACCGCCTCTGTCGATCCAACCAGCCTGGGGTCCTCTGGGGACCGAGGGAGACCCAGAGCAGCAGCCCCCGGGCCGTGGAGGCTCCAACCACACGCTGACCCCGCTGGAGGCAGAGGGTCTCCCCCACCCCACGAGGAAGACTTGAGGCCAGTAGAGGGAGTCCCACACGGTGAGAGCGAAGGCCGATAGGACCCAAGAGTGATCATGGTGGAGGATGACTGATGCCCCTTGCAACCTGTCCCCAGCACTCCCCCTGAAGCTGGCTGGAGCCTGGAGCCGTCCCAGATGCCTAGTCATGACCATCCCTGGGCAGTGGATCAGCACAGGAAAAAGCCCACCGGTCCACCACTGACTGGAGGAGCCAGACTTTGAAGGAGAGCCCCTGAGCTCGGGCTAGAGACCACCCCCAGGTCAGCCTAGGCCAAGGGCACTGACCTCCATCCCCCTAGGCTCTGGTGGGGGGAGAGGACAGGGCTCTGTGAGGTGGACACTCAATCAGCAAAGCATGCAGCGTCTCCCCTCGGGTCTCAGTTTCCACAGAGGTAATCCGAGGAAGCCAGGTAGCACGGCCTTGGAGGAAGGGTCTGCCGCGGCCTTCTGCTGGGTGTTTAGGGGAGGGAGACAGTCCCCACTCGGAGAGCTCCCAGGGGACCAGCGTCCCCCAGACCAGACACCAGTGACTGCTGGTCTCACAGATGCAGGGTCTGATGCCCCCTCTGCGCTCTGCTGCCCGCCCCCCAAACCTCTCTTTCTCACGTTGCTGCACAAGCCATATGAGAGAGGCTGGTAGCCAGAGGCTAGAGACCAGTACCAGCGGTCTCTGATGTGGTCAGGCTGGTCCAGTGCAAGGAGGAGTGAGTCTGTGGTCAGAGCAGTGCAGCCACTATGGGGCCAGGGGTCACCAGGCTGGGAGGCAGGCAAGCAAGCCACAGCTCCCTGGACCAGCCTCGCTCCCAGCCTTTGCCACTGTGGGATCCTTGCAGGTGTGTGGTGAGAGGACAGCCACTCCGAGGTGCTGTCCGAGCATTGCACAGCTGACAACCCTGCTCACGTCCAGAGTCCGCACATTCAGGCAAGAGCCTGAGCCTAGGATTCGGGCTGCACACTCCTGCCTTGTGTCTCCCTGGGTACCTTTTTAAAATGACCACTCAGAACTGAGCCTACAAAAAAAATCAGTGATCACCTTATAAGTAATAGGTGTGTGCCACCCTGCTGTCTCTCTCCTGATCTGGAATGCAGGACTGCCCTTCTGAAGCCTTGCTCAGCACACCCCCGTTCTGGGATCTGTAACTAATCTTTTGATTTTCCTTCCTTCATGTCCTGAAACTGTGCCTTCGCCACAGCGGCCCTGGGGTTTTCACCTCCCCAGAGTGCGAGCTTAGATGCCAGGTTACCTGCTGACCCTGTGTGGCTGGCTTGTGCCCCTAATTCAGCCAGACAATTCAGCCAGACATTACCTGCAGTCTCAACACACCACCTCCAGGTTCTAGCATGGGGTGACAGACATCCTTTCCCACTTCCTGCTGCCCAGGGAGAGTTTTGGGGGTTGAGGTCAGGGCTGGGGAAACACAACTGGCTTCTTCCTCCTACAGCCCCCTCCTGTCTCCCTCACCAGCATCCTGCTTCCCCCTTTTGTCCTCACATATCTAATCCCATTCTGCTGCTCAGAGGGCTGTCCTCTGAGCATGTCCAGGCTCCCCTCCTCCTTGTCCAAATAAGCCCTCAGAAGAGAATCTGGAACTCTTTACAACCCAACCAGGAACAGTGACACAGGACTGGACCCGATGTCGCTCTCCCCAGGATACCTGGACTCAGACCTCCCCCTCAAAGAAACGGGTGGGGAAGGAGAGCGTCTTGAGGTTCCCAAGGCCCAGACTCCACCCCCCAGGACATGAAGTGGGAGCCACAGAGGCATACCTGGGGCCAAGTCTAAAAATCACGTGGTCTTTATTGTGATGGTGGCCATTTCCCAGGAGGAGCAAATGTGGGGTGTTGGGGGTGGCAGCACAAACCGCTCGAGAACCATCTTTACTCCTCCCCTGTCCTCAGCCAAAACAGAATCCAAATGAGGTCCCAGCCCCAGATGCCAGCCCAAGGAGGGGCTGCTGGGGTGGGGGGAGTCAGAGTCAAAAGTCACATGGAGCCCAGTGACTGTCGAGGCACTTGCTGGAAACAAAGCTGGAATAGGGTGGGAGGCAGAGAAGCTCCAGGGGGAATTAGCCTGGGGCCTGGAGTGTGCAATCCTCAGGTCCCAGCTGTAGACTCCCCCTAGAAAGGGGCCAGGGTGCTAGCCCTGGGGTTGACCCGAGCTCCAGCCCATAGTGGCAGGGGCCAGGAGAGCCTGAAGGATTGGTGAACATCAGTGGGGTCGGGGCTGTGCCTGGGGTGGGTGGGGGGTGGGGCAGGACCACCAGGGAGTGTGGGAGCCAGCAGGCACCTGCTGAGGGCTGGGGAAGGGGCGGCTGCAGCTCAGCAGAATCCCAGAGAGCCCACTGCTGCTGGTGAGGATTAGGACGGCTCCCGGGAGGGGCGCTGGAGGCAGGCTTGCTCTGTGCCAGTCCAGGCCAAGTTCCAGGACAGCGGGACCAGCCGCTGGAAGGGGGTCGGGTGAGCCACATGAGGGTCAGGAGGTCATCCTCCAAGACGGACGGACAGGAGCTGGCAGGGCTGCTGGCCCAGCCAGGAGCCCAGGGTCACCTTACTTGCAGTACTCCTTTCTGAACTCTGGAAGCCAAGGGAACAGGTGGGTGTCTGCCCTCTGCCCCTCCGTCACAGGGGTAAACACAAGGCAGACATCTAGCAGGACTGCCCAGGGACGCCTCCTCCTGGGGCTAGTGAGTGTGGATGGGGTGAGGCATGGGCCCAGCCCTCCTAGTCGCTCACCTCTGTCCAAGTCAATGTTCTTTGTGGGAAGTGCGCTGCGGCCCAGCTCAGCCCTCTCCTTCAGGATGTTGTTCTTGTAATCTGGTGCAGGAAGAGGGCAGGGTGAGGCCCCCCCGGCCCCCAGAGATGTGCCTCCCCTACCTAGCTCAGGCCTGGGAGCCGCAGTCTGCACCTGGGTTCCGGGGCCCTCCCTCACCTAGCTGGGTGTCCTCACTCCTGTAAAGAGCCTGGTCTCCTGTGGCCACAGCCAACTCTGCCATGTTCACGTCCTTCCTGGAGGTGGAGAGGATGGTAGGCAGTTAGATCAGGGCGGGATGGGGGAGGGGTCTGGTCCTCAGGAGAGCCTGGAGGGGACACTCACCCCTTTGACTTCCCCGATTTCTTGTCCGAGTATTCGTACCCTGGGGAGAAGACTCATGTTGGGGGCGGTGTCACCCCCTCCCCAGCTCCCTCAGCCCTGAGGAACCCTCCCAGCCCTGCTTACCCTCTGCGCAGAGCACCCGCCCCACGCCCCACCCCCAACTGCGGGGGGCCCCCCACCCTGCGGACCGGAAGGCAGCCCCAGCTCACCTCCGCGGCGGCGCTGGCGGGCGGCCAGGACGACGGTGATGAGCAGCAGGATGAACAGAAGCAGGGTGGCCAGCACGTAGCCCAGCTGCTGGAAGAAGTGCGCCCGGCCCTCGGGGACTATGACGTTGATGACACTGCGGCCGCGCGCCAGGGTGGGATCTGCACGGGTCGTGCGGGGCGGTGTCAGGGAGTGCGCCGCAGACCCACTGAGCGTGCACCGGACCCAGACGCCCCCGCTGCTGCGCGGGGCTCGGGAAGGGACGCACGGCAGCGGCCCGAGGGGCCCTCCCCTCGGCGAACACCCAGGTCCCCGTGGGGGGCGGGGGGAGGGGCCGCGGCACCTGGGCCAGGAGCGCCGCTGTGGCTGGAGCCGTTGCCCGGCGAGTCCCGCGGGGGCGGCTCGGCGACGGGCTCGGTGACTCTCAGGTGGAAGGTGCGGCGCTCGTGCAGGCCGCAGTAGTGATGGTGCAGGTGGCAGGAGTAGGTGCCCTCGTCGGCGGGCTCCAGCGGGTCGATGCGCAGCGAGAAGTCGCCGCGCGCGAAGGCGTCCGCCCCCACCGCCACGCGGTCGCGCAGGAAGGGCGGCCCGTAGGCTCGGCGCTCCCCCGACGCGTACAGGTCCAGCAGGCGGTCCGCGCGGTCGTGCGGCACCCCGGGCGGCTGGCGGTCCCAGTGCACCACCTGCTGCGCCTCCTCCAGGTGCCGGTCGGTCCACACGTGCGCCCGGTTCACGCAGGTGAGCAGCGCGGGCGCGCCGCGCTCCACCACCAGCACCTCCTTCTCGCCGTCCCAGTGCGCGCCGGCCTCCCGCGCTGCGGGTGCAGGCGGGTCAGCGCGGGCGGGCGGGGAGGGAGCCCGCAGGGGCGCGGCGGGGGGGGGTGGGGTGGCGCGCGGCGGGGGGCACACTCACGGTTGTCCGTGACCTCGAGGCGGACGGCCAGGCTCTCGTACAGGTGACAGTAATGGTGGTGCAGGTTACAGGTGTACAACCCCGCGTCGGCCTCGTCCACCGCTACGGGCCGGCAGAAAGCCCCGCGGTGAAGGGCGCGGCCGGCCGGCGCCCCCGCGGCCCCCCGGGGCCCCCGCCGCGGCGCCCAGGCCCCTTACCGCGGATGAGCAGCGAGAAGTTGCCGTCGTGGAAGGCGGAGAGCGGCAGCAGGAGGCGGCCGCGGTCGCGGGGCTCGTACACGCGCTGCTCGCCCGCCGAGTACATGTCGACGAGCCTGCGGGCCGGGCCGCCGTCCGGGCGGCCGCTGAGGTCCCAGTGGACCACGCGCTGGCGGTCGTGCAGCCGGTCCTGGGTCCACACCATTCTCGGGCTCTGGCAGCGCAGCACGGCCAGGGCGCCCGCCGCCCAGCTCACTGTGGACTCGGACACCACGGAACTAGCGGCCGACGCGGGCCCTGAGGGCACTGGCGGGGAGGAGGGGTCACTGGGGGAGGGTAGGACCCGAGGGGAAGGGGTAGAGTGGGTCTGACAAGACAGGAGGGTTAGTGTTGTGGTTTCCAGGGGAGGGCAGTCACTAACCTGAGGACAGAAGGACAGCAGAGCCTAGAAAAAGCAGAGAGTCGCACTGGGGAGGGGATGACCTGACCCTTTGCACCCAGGTCACCCACCCAGCCCCAGACCCCCCACTTGGCTGCCCGGGTTCCATTACAGCCCTTGCTGAGGTGGGTTTTAATGATACCCTCTTTTTTTTTTTTTTCAGTAGGTTTTATTTATTGGAGAACATACAAGTGTGCATCAGCAAATGGGAAGAGGGGAGGGAGAGGGGGAAGCAGGCTCCCCTTGAGCAGGGAGCCCAAGGCCGGGTTTGATCCCAGGACCCCGAGATCCTGATCTGAGCCAAAGGCAGATGCTAAACCAGCTGAGCCCCCCAGGATGACACCGTTTTAACAGGTGGGGACAAAGTCAGAGAAGCCAGGCAGACAAGATGGGGGAGGGGGTTCCTTCAGCCTCCCATGGCGCAGGCACAGTCCCCACAGCCCCACCTAACCCTCACAGCCACCCGCCTAGACTGTGGGACAGCTCTTGCCCTTTTGGGGGTGAATGGTAGAGCCAGCTCTGGAGTGTGCTTGTCACCATCGCTGCAGCGAGGCCACCAGAGCACCAAAGCATGATGCTGAAGGCTGTTTTGGGGGCTTCTGCACATTCGTGTCCAATGAGGTACGTGCACCTGCCAAGGACCCTGCCACACAAGCCCTCAAGACTCCTCAGACGGCTGGGCAGCCTGCCCCACACCCCGTGTTCAGGGCCGGAGCCCCCTAGCCGTTCTGAAGGGCAGAGGTCTGAAGCAGGAGCGCTGGACCGTCCACACCCCACAGGCAAGTTCCTGCTCCAGAGATGGGCTGAGCGCCCAGGACCAGGAGGAATGTGCCGGGTCAGCAGGCCAGCCCAGGAGGCGGGCTCAGGAGGCCTGGGAGCCAAGGGGGGGACTAGAACAGACCCCGCGAGCCCCACCATTCCCAGGCCCCCCCTATCTCCCAACCCACTCCTCTTCTGACCACAGGAAGAAGTGCAGACCCGAGGGGCTTTCTGGAGGAGTGGGGTGGGGGAGCACCCCGGTGAGAGGCACATCCCTGCCCTTCGTGGCCCTCTGGCTCCCCAGTCCGTGGAATCCGTGTGAGAGGAAGTTCTGGTAGAGACCTCACATAAAACTTCACCCCTCCTGGGTCCTGGGGGCCCCTTATCCTGGTGAGCTGCCACCCCGAGCACCCCCGCCCCAGACCCAGCCCCTTCCCGGCAGTGGGAGCGTCCCACTCCTCTGCACTCAAGCTCGGACAGGCAGCTTTGCCCAGAACACAGACTCTGGAAGACTCCGGACCCCCACCCACCCCGCACTCACTCTGTAGAAGCACAAGTTCCCAGATCATAACCCGGACCCCCACCCACCCCGCACTCACTCTGTAGAAGCACAAGTTCCCAGATCATAACCTGGGGCCGCAGCTCCATGGTGCCTGCCTGGCCCGACTGCCTCGCTTTGTCTCACTTCTGTTCCAACTCTCCAGAAAAACAGCCCGGCCCCCTCCCCCTCCTTAGCACCCACCATGACATCACGGAGCCCTGGGCGGGGTCGACAGTCTGCAGACCGCCCCCTCTGGCTCCTGCTGGTCCCTAGTCCTCCCCGAATCTTTGGCTGGCCTGGTGAGGAGGGGTAAGAACACAGGGCCCTGCGTCCAGCGAAGTGAGGGGAAATCAGAGTGGAGACCCTGTCCCTCCTCTGGCCCAGGTACCGGAGAAGGAGAAGGGAACAGCTGCCCAGCCCTGGAAGGGGCAGGAGGGTTGAGTGCTCGGTCCCAGATGCTGTGGGGGTGGCTGTGACATATGAGGCCAATTGGGGCTGCTGCAGGGCGGGGCTCTGGGGTGCACATCATCTCACGTGCACCTCTGTCAGGGGAACCGGCCCAGGGTGCTCCCCAGTGTGGACAGCGTGGGCAGGTCCTCCCTTCTGTGCACGCTGTGGAGCCCGAGATGTCCCTCCTAGCAAAAAGGCATCCTGGGACTGGTACCCCCAAGGAGCCCAGGGTGCCAGACCTACCCTCTTTCCCTCTTCCCCTCAGCCTCCTCCGGGAGCCGCATTTCTTCATTTGTGAAAGGAAAGAACAGTCACACCCACCCTGGGCGGGGGGCAGGCTGGGGGCTCCCCTAGGACAGTATAACGGGCTCTGCTGCCCATCAGCACTCTTTACCACCCTGAGGAGCCTGCCAGGGCATGAGGGTGGGGAGGCTGAGCACCGAGGGGCAGCGTCTGACCAGCCCCTGCCCCCTGGCTTGGACCTCCATTTGCCCACCATTAAGGAAGGAGCTTGGTGTCCCTAAAACCAAACCCTGGCTAGGATGCTCACCGTCCAGGGTGGAGGGGGAAAGGCGGGTATGGGAGCCTCCCCCACGGAAGGTACAAATTTGAGCTCTGGGAAAACTTACAGAGTCACATAAACAAATGCAAAATAGCAGATCACACACTGTTCCAAACCCACTCTTTCTAGTTAAGCAAACCTCAAAAAGAAAAAAAAAAGAAAAAGAAAAAAAATCCAAACCACCACCCAAACCCACAGTGCATGTTTTAGACTATCCATTTGCACAGAATTATGGTCACAGGCCCCAGTCCCTGGTGGGCAGGGGTCTCACCCTGGAACCTTGTTCTGGTCCCCATTTCCTCAGACAAGCAGCGACTCCAGTTCAGCTGGACTGTCCAGCTTCAGGCAAGGTGGGGGGACTCAGGGCTACAGCAGAAGGAATGAGATTCTGAGGGTGTGAGGAGCCCGTCGACAATGGACCTATTTCCTCAGCAAGACTCAGGCCCTGGGGGTTGGAGCCCCTCTTCAAACTGGAATCAGAGCTCTCCTGGTCCCAGCACCTCCCTGGGCCTTTCATTCTGGAAAAACAAGCCCCGCCTGGCCTTGAGGCCTGGCCTCTCCTCCTGTTTGTTTAACTGGTTTATATTAGCCGGTGACCTCCCTTCTCTGTGCCCGCCCATGTCTCTCCATCTCCGTCCTCTGGTCCCGCCTGTCTGCTGGGCTGTCTCTCCCCCATGGAGGGAAAGTGTCCAGGCCATGCTGGAGGGAGGCAGAAATGGCCCAGCGCCGGCCTCTCTGTCTGGAAGGGGCCCCAGGTCAGCTCTCAGTCCCGAGCCAGGAGCCTGTGGGCGTCCTCCCTCTCCCAGCAGGGTCCCTGGCTTCGAGCCCTGTGGGGCCTTCCCAGCAGAAACTCAGCCCTCACCTGGGCCCAAATGTGTAAGTCTGAGGGGACCGCCACCGTGGGGAAGCTGACCCCCAGGCACCTCTGTGAGAGAAAGGACAGAGGCAGTGGAGGGCTCTGACCCCCTCTTCCCTGGCCCGTTCTGCCCAAGGCCAGCAAAACCCCCACTCGCCGCAGTTAGTAGCCACGGATGAGAGTGGCGTCTGGTGGGCCCCCTGCCCCTTTCCAGGTGCCCATGGGTGGCTCATTTCCCAGTCTCGCCTGGCACCTCCACTCCTCGGGAGTAGCACACACCAGGACAAAACTACGGACATCAGCAGTCCCACCCGGAGCTCTGGCCAAGCCCCCCGCCAGACCAGAACCCTGTACCCACCTCCCCTCTTCTAGGAGGCATGACTGGACGAGGCAGGGGTCAACCAGCCCCACTGAGAATCAGGTACTGGCTCCCGCTCCCGGGGACTTGGACATTCCAGGCAGCCAGGCTCACTGGGAGGAGAAACCACAGGCATTCCGAGCCGCCACGACGCAGCCAGACGGAGACACGTGCTCACACCCACTGTCCTGTCACTCGGCAAGTATGTGCTGAGCACCTACTGTGTGCCAGGGAGCCGGAAGCTGTCGGAGGGAGGCAGACGGACGGCAGGCCAGCTCACGGACAGCTAAGATGGTTTTCATGCCTGGGAGAAGTGTTGTCAAGAGATGAAAACAGGGCAGCTCTCCCTCCACAGGACGGACCGGGACGGCCTCCCAGGTGAACGTCCAGGCCGGTGCCGGGGGGAGCTGCCTCCCGGTGGGAGAGCGGAGCTGGGTGCGCGGGGAGCGTTGTGCGGCCGCCATCTGGCTAATATGCTGAGTGAGCAAGTCAGGGCTCAGAGGGTCTCGGCGAGGAGGACGTGGTCGGGGGACGCGGGGACGTGCGGTGGCGTAGAGCGCCGGGGGTTTCCGTGAACAAACGGGAACACAGTCCTCCAAGGGCCAGGTGGCCAGCCATCCGGGCACACGGGGAGCACAGCCCGCGTCCTCCCTTCAGTGTGGGCAGGAGCCAAAGCTACGGCGGAAGAGCCTTGGCACCCCCATGACCGGGTGCCGGGACGTCCCTCTCCGACAGACCCTGGTCGCGCTGACTGCGGTTTCTCCCGCTGGCCACTCCGTGAGACGGCCCCTGGAGGGGACCCTGGGGGCAGCCCCGGGCCACCAGCCAAGACGCAAGCGGACCTCAGGCCTGCAAGGACAAGGAACGAGGTCCGAGCGCGGGGGACGGCGCCTGCTCGGTCCGGACGCGGCCCCGCGGACGCCGATTTCACCGGGGACCTTAGCGGAGGGCCCGGAAAACTCGCGGCCACGCGTCCCACCGGGGAAGCCGCGTCCCAGTGAATGTGTTGCATTACGCTGCTTAGCTGTGGCAGTCTGGGGTACAGCAGCGGAGGACAAACCTAACCGCCTCCAGAGCGGAGCGAGGCCGGGGCTTACACCGCCAGGAGAAGGGGCCAGTTTCCCGCGTGGAAACCGGCCCATCTCTCAAATAAATAAATAAAATCTTAAAAAATAAAAAATCTTAAAAAAAAACGAACGAAAGGGAACACTGGGGGCTCAGTGAGTTAAGTGTCTGCCTTCAGCTTGGGTCCTGATCCCGGGATGCTGGGATCGAGTCCCTAATGGGGCTCCTTGCTCAGCGGGGAGCCTGCCTCTCCTTCTGCCCCTCCCCCTGCTCATGCTTGTGCGCACTCACTCTCTCTCTCTCTCTCTGACAAGTAAATAAATAAATACAATCTTTTTTTAAAAAGACAAGAATATGAAAATATAGAGACATGGTATCATGAACCAACCAATCTTTCCTTTTTTTAAAAAATTTTTAAAAATTTTTAGATTTTATTTATTTGACAGGCAGAGATCACAAATAGGCAGAGAGGCAGGCAGAGAGAGAAGGAAACAGGCTCCCCGCAGAGCAGAGAGCCCGATGGGGCTCGATCCCAGGACCCTGAGATCATGACCTGAGCCAAAGGCAAAGGCTTAACCCACTGAGCCACCCAGGTGCCCCCCCCCCACCTTTTTAAAAAGATTTTACTTATTTGTTTGACAGAGAGTGAGAGAGCATAAGCAGGAGGAGCAGCAGAGGGAGAGGGAGAAGCATGCTCCCCGCTGAGCAGGGAGCCTGATGTGGGGCTCGATCCTAGGACCCTGGGTTCATGACCTGAGCCGAAGGCTGAGGCTTCACCGCCTGACCCCCCAGGTGCCCTGTGCATGTGAATCCTTCGAGCATCTCGACTTTACAGTGAGCGTGGAGTTGAGCTCTCCCAGGAGGGATGCTGCATGAGGACAGAGCTCTCCTGTGTGATGGGCTGGGCCAGGTGGGTCAGCGCTGTCATGCCCACAACACACTGTCCCTCGCCCATCTCGAAGGGTTGACCCGGCCACAGTAACCTTCCTCCAGGGCTCTCAACAGGGAAACCAGCACCCTGCCCCCCCCCCACCCCTGCAGTGAGCCCTGGGCCCGTGCAGCCTGGAGAGTTCCCATCACCTCCCATGCCCAGCACTACTACCTGGACCCTCACTTACTCTGCCTCATCATGTGGATCTTGGGCTAAGCTGAATGCTCCCAGGCCGCCTTCTTCAAGCCGCGATGGGGATCAGCCCGAGACCCACAGGGAGACCCTAAGGAGGCTGAGTGAGGGAGATGCTCTTCCTGATCCAAGCAGGAAGCAACTGGTTTCCCTCTATTATTGCCGATACTCTTGCTCAGTTTAACAGCAGCCGTCTGCCTCTCCGCGAACCGGTGTCCGTGCTCCAGATACTTTAGTTCATCTACATGCACCTGGAGATGACACAACATGCATGTCACAGTACCTTTACCAGCCAAACGAGGCAGGATCTGAAAAAAGAACCAATGTTTTTATATAGCGATCACTAGCTCTGTCTTCCGTCTTTGGGAATTTCAGTATCTCTAAAAATTATCCACTATTCCCTGTAGCCTTTGATCCAGAACAAACCACCTTGAAAGGAACCGGCTTTACTACGAGCTGGGGTGCGGTGTGAGCACAGAAGCCATTCTGTACGGAACCATCCTGGGTGAGTGGCCCCGTGTGCTTATCAAGATTCAAGGAAGAGCACAGCTCGGTGTGGACCTCAGTGCACACAGAGTCTTAAAAAAGCTACTTTAGGAAGTTGGGAGAATCGGAGCGAACCAGGATTCGAATGAAATGACCTTAGTAGGGTAACAAAGTCCAACCCAGGTCACTTCCAGGTGAGAAGAGTTTGCAAGGATGGGGTCAAAGAATTGTGCGCAGCCCCCCTCGCTGGCCGGTAGCACCGTGTCCCGCAGGCTCTGGTTTATCGACTCTGGTGTGTGTGCCAGCATCAACCAGTTCAGCAAGTGGGTGGCCACCGGTGACAGCCACGTGTCTCACTACTTGGAGCTAAGCAAGGAGAGGCAGCCAGAATGACCTGTGTGGTCATGGGTGACAGCTGGAGACACCAGCATCAGCTTGTGCTCAGGGTGGTGTAGACGCCGGCGCACACAAGCGCGCACGCGGGAGAGCACGCGAGCGAGCATTTTCTAGCTCTGTCGTCTGGGAAGCAACAGGCTCACCAGCATCCAGATCCTGGGTTTCTAAGACCGGTTTCCGACAAAAGGAACCAGGGCTCCTTGGAGAAGCGGCTAGTCTTAGGACTGGCGCAAGAGACTGGCACGACCCGCCTGGAGAACCCGCGGTGCCCGGGGTGAGGGAGTGCTGAAAAATGACTGACGGGAGAGTGAGGGACGAGCCGAAGAGCAAAGGGGCCAACCGGCGGCCTCCAGGGACAGTCAGTGCGGGGGCTGGGGTCATAACCCAACAGAAAGCAAGCATCATGGTTCCATACCGATTAAATGACAGCAGGAGAGTCCCCGATCACGGTCAGAGAGAGCAGAATCACCGCGGACATCGCCCCAACCCCCACGGCAGTGCAGATCGCACCTGTGTCCGTGCCGCTCGGGACTCCGTGGGTCAGGAATTCTGCCAGGACAGCTCATCTGTGTCCCACGCGGCGGTGGTGGCTGGGACGGCTCAGCTGGGGCTGGGATCCAGCCAGCTTCACTTTGGCACCTGGGCCTCAGAGTGGCTATCAGGTGGGTCCTGTCTCCCCAGGGCCCTCCCTCTCTGTCCACTGGCCCCCCCACCAATCCACAAGGCCCTTTCTCTCTCCACTGGCACCCTCTGTCCACGTGACCCACTCCCTCTCCGTCCATGGGCCTCTTCTCTCTGCACAACCTGCTGGTATTCAGGAGTCTAGCCCAAGCTCCCGTCCACTGCTGGAAGCCGCCAGGCCCGCCACACCGAGGCTTGGCAGCCTTCCACCACACTCAGTGGGTCAGAGCAGACCCAGCCCGCAAGCGGAGGGGAGGTCGACCCCAGCTCTCAACAGGAGCAGCAGCGAAGTCACACTGCCAAGCAGCATGTGCCCAGGGGAGGGGAGGTAATGACGGCGCCTTCAGAGATAACCTGCCACGGGACGTGAGAGGTAAGTGACATGATGAAATGCAAGCAACTCGGAGCACTGAGGTTTACAAGAAGAGAGAGCCCTTACTTAATATAGTTAAACATACGTGTGTGCATTTACACGACCTTAAATATTTTTTGGAAAAATAACTTGCCTGGGGCACCTGGGTGGTTCATTCGGTGAAGCATCTGACTGTTGATTTCAGCTCAGGTCATGATCCCAGGGTCGTGAGTTCAAGTCAATATCAGTCCCCATGCTGGGTACACAGACTACTTAAAAAAAAAGAGTGCAAGAAAAATAATTTACCTGATCTGTAAAACCAGACCAGGAAATCTAGTAAAGTTTAAATGAACTTGGCATCATCAGTAAATAACTTAATTTTTCCAGAAGCTATAACTTTGTATTATCTTATACCCACATAGTTGTTGTTTTTTTAAAGATTTTATTTATTTATTTGACAGACCAAGACCACAACTAGGCAGAGAGACAGGCAGAGAGAGAGAGGGAGAAGCAGGTTCCCCGCTGAGCAGAGCCCAATGCGGGGCTCGATCCCAGGACCCTGAGATCACGACCCGAGCGGAAGGCAGGTGCTTAACCCATGGAGCCACCCAGGCGTCCCTCCACACAGTTGTTTTAAATCAAAAGTATAAAACCAGTCTAATTTGTCCGAGGGTTCACCTTGATTAAAAATATGACCTGGGATGCCTGGGTGGCTCAGTTGGATAAGCGGCTACCTTCGGCTCAGGTCATGATCCCAGCGTCCTGGGATCGAGTCCCACGTCGGGCTCCTTGCTCCTCAGGGAGTCTGCTTCTCCCTCTGCCTCTGCCTACCACTCTGTCTGCCTGTGCTCTCTCTCTCTCTCTGACAAATAAATAAATAAAATCTTAAAAAAAAAAAATATGACCTGAGGGACACCTGCTCAGTGGGGGGTCTGCTCTTCCCTCGGCCTGCTGCTCCCCCTTATGCTCTGACAAACAAAATCTTAAAAAAAAAAAAAAAGGTATGATCTGAACTTTTTCCTAATAGAAATTGTTAAACCCACATTTTTCAGCCTAACATTAAAACAACATTGAATTAATGTTTCCATGAAGTCAAGTCTCTTTGGCATTATTTGCTTCCTGTGTGAATTTACATCTCTTTGCTTCTTATCCAACAATCAACCATTATCTTCCATTATTTTTGGTGAGGGGGATGCGGTTGTGTTGTTTGTTTGTTTTTATTTTTAAGCTGTGGATTCCGCAAGAAAATGACCTTTCTTAAAGGGTGAATTTTCCTAAGGGATTAGAAGCTCAATTTCTTTCTTTTTTTTCCCCTTTGGAACTGTCAGGTTCTCTATTTTAAATCTAGCAAGCATGTATTAGCCTACTTAAGCATCAAACCTCAGAGACTTTATCATCGTATACATTTTTGGTTCCCACTAAGATGGAAAATAATACTAGTATGCTTGTAAAATGTTTCTGGTCGTACAATCAAGAATCTAATCGGTGTCAGAAGCGCTAGGTGCCTCGAGACCTCTCGACCCGCCACAGAGAGCCCTTCCCGCGGGGCGCTGGCCCCCGGACCCAGGCACAGCAGCCTCCTGCGCCGTCTGGTGCAGAACGATACACGGCCCCGGCGCTTCCCACCACGGACCCAGCCTTGCGGCTCCAGATTAAATAGTGCACAGGACATACTTACAATGAAAATTACTTATTGCGTATCCGAAATTCCAGTTGAACGGGGGGGCCTGTATTTTTGTTCCTCAAGCTGCCAGCTGTGCCTGGAACCAGCCATGTCTCCGAAGCGTCCTGGCTCCCACAGGAAGTGGAAAGGAGCTTCGAGACCCCTTCTGGGCCTCGGCCATTTCTCGTAAGTAGACAACCACGTTCCACCACGGCAAAGCCAGTACCATGGAGACCAGAGACCAAAGTCAACAAGCAGGAAGAACCACCTCGGAAGCAGACACTCGATGGGGGCAAGGAGGCAGCGAGCCTGGGAGAGCATCATTAACATCCTCACAGAGGAGGGACGTCGCAGCTGGCGACACAGGGCAAGTGCTGTTAAAAATACCCCGCATAGGGACACCTGGGTGGCTCAGTTGGTTAAGCGGCTGCCTTTGGCTCAGGTCATGATCCCAGAGTCCTGGGATCGAGTCCCGCATCGGGCTCCTTGCTCAGCGGGGAGCCTGCTTCTCCCTCTGCCTCTGCCTGCCAGAGCGCGCGCTCTCTCTCTCCCTCTCTCTCTCTCTTTCTCTGACAAATAAATAAATAAAATCTTAAAAAAAAAAAAATACCCCGCATACCCCCAAACAAAAAGTCTCTTAGGAATTAAAAACGGCAGAGCAGATTTTTTATTTTTTTTTTTACTTCATTAAATGGGGGCGCCTGGGTGGCTCAGTGGGTTAAGCCTCTGCCTTCAGCTCAGGTCATGGTCTCAGGGTCCTGGGATCGAGCCCCGCATCGGGCTCTCTGCCCAGCGTGGAGCCTGCTTCCCCCCCTCTCTCTGCCTGCCCCTCTGCCTACTTGTGATCTCTCTGTCAAACAAATAAAATCTTAAAATAAATAAATAAATAAATAAATACCAGAAGAATCGTCTAGGAGAGCTGAAACTGCCTCTGGGAAGAGTGGGGTGGTTCCCAAGCACCACCGAACTGCTGACCTCGTCAGGCACACACAGGCATAACTTCTATTAAAATAATTTTTTTAAATCAAGCTCTGAAGCCAGCCAGACTTGTCACTGAATCACGAATGCCTTTTAGCCACGTGACAGCAGGCGCAGTCCCCTCGGTGGGCTGACCGCGGACTGGCTGGGCCGCTCCTGCAGTAGCCCAGCACGCCTCTCGTGCCTGGAATCCACCACTCGCGATGGCCAGTCCTCGTTCCGCCCTCTCCATCCCGGGCATCCCTGCTCGGGAAAACATATTCCCTGAGGGCCGCCGGATGGCTCAGTCAGTTGAGCATCTGACTCTCGGTTTCAGCTTAGGTCCTGACCTCAGGATCGTGGGATCGGCTCTCCTTGAGACGCTCTCCTTCTGCCCCTGGCTCTGCAATAAACAAACCCTTAAAGAAAACTATACCCCACAGAGAGAAGGGAGAAGACTGCACAAGAGGGGAACGTGGTGACCCAGACACAGGACCCAGTGGGTGGGGCCCGGGGCAGCCCAGACAGGGGGCACCAGGAGAGTCACTTGAGAAACTGGACCAAACCGCGACTTTTTAAATTCTGTGAGCAAGTCTGGGGCTGAATTTTGATACAGCAATAAACAAACATGCAAAAGAAAACAGGAAAACCAACAGTTGTCCGAGAAAGGAAGGCCACAGGGAGCCGCCTCTGTGACGGACCCCGGACGCCAAAGCAGAAGCTGCTGTTTTATTACGAGCCTCGCAGAACTTCACGTGGAGCTACAATCTTAACTGGCTGGCACGTTAAAAAATAAAAAGTTAACTGTAAATACAAAGTAACGAAACCAACAGGACCAAAATGAATGGGCTCCTCTTGGAGGCTCAGAGGGGCCCAGAGCACCCAGCACCACCCCCCACAACCATCTGAGCCCAGAGGACCCTGTGCTTACCTGACCCACCTCCGGGAGAACAGGCGTGGGAGGGACAGGAAACCCCAGCTCTGCTCAGCAGGAGGACTCTGGGCAGGATCAGTCTCCTCCTGGACCAGATTGTCCACACCAGCGTGAGGCCAACTCAGGGCAGGCAACGTCGGGCACACGGGGCGCTCCCTCTGTGTGCCGTTGGAACTGAACCCTGTGTTCCCGAATTGCCTGGGACAAGTGTGCTCCACAATTTTACACTCTACAAGATGCTATTAATGCCACCTGGTGACCCAGCTCAACCCTGGCGTCGGCCACGTTTTGGAGGTTCTCCAGGAGTTGGCCCAAGCTTGTGCCTGGCCTGAGGTCTCCCTGCACCTTGGCCTCAGGGAGTCCTGCCAGCCCTGCCGTTGCCCACCCCGCCCCCCACTCCCCACGGGTCACCCGGGAACGTTCAGTGCTTCCCGCCCCCGTGCAACCAGGAGTGCTCCTCAGCACACGCAGACACACATGGGCCATCCCACATCCTACAGAGAATCCCCAGCCTCCGGACGCTGTGCAGACGGCCCCCGACCCCCCTGAAAGCATCCAAGTCTGGGCCTGGACTCTAGTCCCTGCCTTAACACTCAGCTGTCGTGTGACCCAATGCCCTGGATCAGTCTCCTCCTCCAAATGGCCCTATGAGGCTGAGGTCAGCAGGGGACAGAATTTGACAGGCGCATGGGCTGGCCTCTAGGTGCCCAGCCTGGTGGCAGGGGTTGTCACCTGCCGGCCCCCACCGTGAGGCTAACTCCAGACCCAGCTCTGGCCTCCTCAGCCCCATCCCAGAGGCCACAGGTCAAGAGCCCTTCAAGGGCTTTTCCCACAACTCAGTCCTAGACAGGATGGTTCCCTCCCGCCCCTGCCCACCCAGGTTCCAGCAACCTTTCTCCGTGAGCTCAGCTGGCCACGGCTGGGCCCGGCGAGCCGGCTTCCTTCTGCAGCCTCTGTCCCACTCACCCGCCCGCCTGCATACTGCTTGGACAGCAGGGAGCGCGGTCGTTCGTGGCCCAGGGCCCCCGCAGGTGATCTGCCTTAAGCAGGCCACAGTCAGCCCCTCTCGGGACCCAGCACCCGGCCTCAGCACCCTCCCCTGCCTGGCCCCTTCCTGGGCCCACTGTGTGGTCAGGAACACCCAGCAGATACTGGCTGGCACGGAGCAGCAGAGGGACAGGCATGGGGGTTGAGTTCAGAGATGCCTCCGCATCAGGCCCAGGAATCAAGGCCCCCAGCAAGTGCCCAAGAACCCCCAATAGCTCTGGCCCTGGCTGGCGTCTCCTCTGGCCAGCACCCCAGCCCTACACAATGCCAGGAGGGGCCCTCTGCCACACTCCTCCTGCCCCTGCCGTTTCCCTGTGGGGGGTGTGGGGCCAGCAGGGAGACAGGACTGCACATCCCACAGGCTGGGGGGCAGGGTGGAGGCCCCATATGGAAGAGGGAAGTTTCTTACAGCCTGGGAGGAACTGCAGAGATAAAAATAAAGCACCAAAATTGCCTTCTCAAGTCGTGGTTGGGGCGCAAACACACCCAAGCCACAGGCAGGACGAGATCTGCACAAGGGCAGCCCAGGCAGTGGCGGGGGGTGGGGTGGGGGGGGGTTGGGCAGGCTCAGGACCTGACCCCATGGGATCAGTGACATCTGGAGCAGAGGTCTCTCACCCACGGGGGAAGGGCGGAGGGAGCCACAGGACAGCCACTGCGACAGGGCTGGGAGGAGACACGGGTACCCAGCAGCCATGGGCACTGGCCAAGGGCGCCACCGGCAGACGGAGGCCCTGCCGAGAGGCCAGGTGGGGTGAGGCCTTGCTTGGTACTAACAGGTCACGGTCCTCTCCACCCCAGAAGGCTCCATCACTGGGCCCTGGCACCTCCGCCCCCGCCCTGCAACCCCCAGATAGGGAAACCAAGACCCAGGAAGGGTGTCTGGGACCCTAGTTGGGGGCCTTCCAGGGGCTCCCTGTGTCCTCTCAGGTGACTGGGCTGGCAGGGTGCTCTGGCAGCACCTGAGGAGGAAGGCCTGCACCCTCAATGGTGTCAGGTCCCTCCCAGGTCATGGCCACTTCACCCTCCTCCACCACACCCAGCACTTGCATGGGCTGTGTCCCCTGACCAACAGGGACTCAGACCGGCCCAGCAGTTAGAAGCCTGCTAACCTAGCTGGCTGGCTGCCATGCACAGGGCAGGGGCCTGCCCAGCACCCTAAAAGAATGTGGGGTGAGCAGCACAACCAAGAAACTGCAGGGAAACCCCTGCTCCTCCCCACGATCTGCCTGATGTGCACAGAACCCAACCCCCACTCCCAGACACCTCTCTATGACAAGGCAAGACCTCCCCACAGCCCCGTGAGAAGTGGCGTAGCCCTGAACAGGTTGTAGAGGATCAAGGGAGAATGCCAGCATCCTAAGAGCCTCTAGCGGCCAGCCCAGGAGAGATGCACCGCTTCTCCTAGCCTCCAAACGTGCCCTCAGGGAGCCAGGCAGAGGCTGGGAAGAGCCTCTGCCACATTCAGGGCACTCTGGCCTAGCTCCCCTGCTGGCAGCCCAGGCCTTGCCCAGCCCGGATGCGGTGGTCCACGGGCTCACGCTAAGTCTCCAGGGTTTCTCCAGCTCTGCAAACACCACCACCTTCTCAGCCACCCCCAACCCTGCCAGAGCACACCCTCCCAGCCGTCCCTTCCTGATCAGCCCCCACTCAAGATCTCATGAGGCAACAGAGGCCAAGGAAGACCAGGGGTCCCCAGCCCTGGTGCGACAGGACAGCTCGGAGAGCCACTGGAGGCCCAGGTCTGGGGCGACTGCAGGGTCCCATCCATCATCTCTGGGGGCAGAGCCTGCCCCTCCCAGTCTTCCCCATGAGGCCCTTCCTGTCCCCTCCCAACTTAACCACACTCCCAACTCAGTCTGGGCACCTCCTAAACCCCCAGCATTGGCCCTTGGTACTCCTGCCACCAGTGTGTTAAGAGTCTGCCTCCCCCAGTAGAATACAAGTGCGCAGAGGGCAGGACTGGGCCTCTGTCTGCAGCTAAGTAAAGACACTGTCCCTCCTGCGGCCTTGGCACCAGGACAAGGGCCCTCTTGGGGAAGGGACCCCGATCTGCACCCTGGGGCTTTTGTGCCTCCAGGAAAACCAGAGGCTGGCACCAGCATCAATCCCAAGATCGCTCCCGCTAGGCAGCAGAGGGACCAGGTCCCCCGGGAACAGCTAAGTTCCTGAACATTTATTAGTGGGTCATCGGCAGCAACAGAGGTGGGACAGAGCGGCACTGGACTCATTTGCTCTTCAGGTAGATCTTGGGGGTCTGCCAGCCTGCAGGGGCCTCCTTCAGGCCTGCCTTCAGCCAGATGCGCCTCAGGTCTCTCTCGAACTTGATCTGCAAGGGAGGGACCACCGATGGGTCTGTGGCACGGTCACGCGTGCTCAGCCGCCTTGCCCCACCCTAGGCTGAGAGGCCCACACCCCACACTTACCTGCTTCCGTTTCAGGCGGCCTTCCCGCACCTTCCGCCGCAGGAACCGGGTCCTCTTGACCAGCTTCCTGTACTTGTGATGATTCATCTTCCGCCGGCGAATCTTCAGCACGTTCTTGCACTGCATCCCGGGTGCACCTGAGACCTCCTCCGTTCCCTGCTCGGCCCCTTCGCCCACTGGGCTGGGTGGACACTCATAGAGCAGGGATGGAGCCACCGGCCCTGGGGCCCTGGCAGCCAGTCTGGGTAGGAGGTAGTGTGCGGTCAGCCAGTTCTCCAGAGGGCTGACAGACATCTTCCTGGGGACCAGCATCTCCTCAAGCTCCAGCTGGAGCCCCTTGCCGGGGATGGAGGCAACTCCACTTGGGGCTGTGGGCTGGGTGCTGTAGCAAGGCCTGCAGGCGCGCCCGCCTGGCACCCCTGACACAGGCCGGGGCCCACCGCAACCTGCAGGAAGCAAGACGGCACAGGCACCAGCCACGCAGCGAGGCTCGAGCGCGGCCAATCCTGCCTCGGGGACTGGGCAGCAGAGCCGTGTCCCCGCCGGAATTCAGGCTGATGTTCTCAGGCCCGGACTTTCCCTTTGTGCTCCTTGGACGTTCGCGAGGAGTTTGCGCGGCCAGGCCGCTGCCTCCAGCCGGTGAGGCCCGGCCAGGTGCGGGCCGCTGGGATGACTCACCCCACAGTCTGCCCGGCCGCCTTGCCCCCACGGGGCCTCTTACCTGCCCGAGGAACAGCCCTCAGCAGCCGAGAAGTCAGGCGCACCAGGAACATGGTCCGTGGGCGGAGGCGGCCCAGGTGGTCCGCGTGGCTGGAACACAGGCGCGCGCGGGGGTCACGCGGGCGTGGCCGGGGGGCGCGTGCAGCAGCCCCGGGGAGGCCGGGACTCCCGCAGCCCATCACCCTCGTCCCCCTCGTCCCCCTCTCCCACCCCGGCAGGCCCCAGGGGGCGGTCCCCGTCCGGCCCCAGCCTCACCCGGCCGCCGTGCCCGCGCAGCCGCGGCCGCCCGCCGACCCTCCCCAGACCTAAGCCGGGGGCCTGAAACTGACCGCTCCGCCGCCCAGCGCAGGCACTTCCGGTCCGTCCCCAAACCGGCCCCCGGTCCCGCGTGCGGCCGCCCGGCGCGACCCGCTCCCGGCGCCCCCTGGCGCCCTCGCGGTGTCCGACTGCGCGTCGGCGCGGGTGCCGCAGGCCCCGGGACGCAGCCGTTTCCGGCCGGAGGAGCGGCCCACCCCGCCCACAGCCCTCGGCTCCGCCTCTCCCTTGAGGCGGCCGGAGAACTACATTTCCCACAATCCTAAGGGATACCCCGTGCGCCCGCGCAGCCCGTCCTCTCAGTACGTCCCGAACGGCCAGTGGCCAGTCGCCCAGGGCGAGCGGAAGTGGCGTTGCCCCGCGGCGGAAGTAGAGGTCTCGGGGCAACAAAGCGGCCGGGGCCGGTGCTGCACGGGGGCGGGGGAGGCGTCCCTCCGGAGGCGCCGGTGGTGCGCCGAGAACACGGGCCGTGCGGAAGCCGACGAGCCCCGTCCTGTGCGTGGGGCATGGGGGGTGCAGACCCGGAAACCGCAGGCAGTCCCGGTGCGGCTCCCCTGGACGCCCCCGCCCTCGGTCTGGCTGAGTTTGCGGGGACGGTGGACGCTTCTGCCCCGGGGCCTTTCGGGAGCTGCCGCCCGGGCTCCGAAGTAGAGGGGTCTGCTAAGACGGCCGCGAGCCCCCTGGACGGCAGGTGCTGGGCCGCGCTGACCCGCCCACCCCCTCCCCAGCACCCACCCAGGGGCGCCCACCCGCCCAGGGCTGCTTGCCGCTGTCCCTCGGAGCCGCTCTGGCCTCTCCTAACCCTCCCTCCCTGCCCCCCAGGAAGCAGCCTGGGTCCCAGCTCAGGCTCAGAGCAAGCCTTCCACGAAGAGCAGCCGCACAGCGCACTGCAGACCCCAACACTTTAATGAGATCAGAGGCCGCGGTGCAGACCGGCCACTACAACGGGGGCTGCAGGCCGTGCACAGAACAAGCAAGCAGGACAACAAACCACACATTCTGGAACGTCCAAATGTCCTGAGTAGAGAGAATTGTTTATTTAACCACGTAAAATGCATATATAGGAAACTTCTCTATTTGGGAGCTGGTGGCCTGCACTCAGCATCGCACAGATAAAAATATACGACTTTCAACACAGATCTAAATACCTTCACATTTTAAAAATCAGAATTCTCTACACAAGTTGTAAGCCGACAGAATTCAAGTTCTGAGTTCTCATGTATAGCTTTAACTTGTAGTAAACACATGTTTATTTACAGGGTGAATGGAGAATAAGGGGCGATTAAGGCCATTTTCTCACTGTGAAACACTGCAAAATATGTACATAAGTACAACCTAATATAGGCAAAGGTTCTAAAAGTCATTTTCTTGGTTTAACGTAATTGAGGACTGGTATGGGAGTGAAGACACAGCCTGTCGTTAGCACCAAGCCACACCACCAGGAGGTACACATCTGCTTCCCCAGGGCTGCTGCTGAGGTGGGCCCTGTGCTGGCACGACGAGGGCATGCTGTGCCCAGGCCGGCCTAAAGGGCACCTCGCCGGCCTCTTGATTCCACCTCCAAATTCATCACAAGGTCCAGAGTCAACATCCATTTCCAAAGAGCTGCACCACAGGGCCCGTCATGCCACAGTGTGCACACCAAGGGTCAAAGGGCAGCGCTCTGGGAGCCCGGTGCCTCACCTCCGATGCCTGCTGTGCCCAGGGTGATCCCGCTCGTAGCGATGGCTTGTTCGCTCGTAAGACCGAGAACGCTCCCTGCGCTGATCTCTATAGTAATGACTTTTCTTCTTATACTTCCCAGAATTATCTGCCCGCTCCCGGGAGCGGCTTCGAGAGCGAGAGGAGCTCCGACTCCGGGACTTGTGTGGCTTCTGGGTGGGGTACTTGCAGTCCTTAGACTTCCGGTAGCTCCTCACCTTGGAGCCTTTGTAGGGAGCGCCTCTGTGCGCCTGTCTCGGTGGGGAGTCACTCCTGCTCCGTGAACGGCTCTGCGACTTGGACCCGCCAGACGTGGAGCCACTGTCACTTTTTCTGTGAGGAAGGACAGCACCACCAAACAGGTGACCACTCACTCCAACCACCCCGGAGTCAGGAGTGACTTTCCTGTGAGGGGCAGCCACCCTGGGGAAAACATCCCTTGTCAGGGGCAGGCGCCCCCACCCCCACAACCCCTGCGTAGCACGTACCTCCTCTTAGGAGAAGCAGATCGTGATGGGGACCTTGAGTAGCTCTGCTCTCGACTCCCGCTCCGACTTCGACTCCCTCGCCCCTTTGGCAAGCTACAAACAGACGATGGGAGCAGCTGCAGGCTTCAAGTCCCTCCACCCGACCCCCAAGGCCTACTGGGGTGCTTGGGTACTCACCCATTCACTGGACTGTCCGCCTTGACCCTCCTCACGGCCTCCGTTGTCCTCTTGGCGTTCTTCGCAGAGAGTGGGGAAGGCTTGTTTCCTTTACTTTCTTTGGGGGACTCTGCTAGAATCAAATACAAGTTAAAACCTAACCACCAAGAAAATGTTATGATAGAAAACACATTAGCAGAACGAGATAATACTAGGTCTATGGGAACGAGATAATACTAGAGAGTGGGGAAGGCTTGTTTCCTTTACTTTCTTTGGGGGACTCTGCTAGAATCAAATACAAGTTAAAACCTAACCACCAAGAAAATGTTCTGATAGAAAACACATTAGCAGAACGAGATAATACTAGGTCTATACTGGGTTACGGAGACTCCCCGTTCCCAGCCTGGGACTCAGAAGCTAAACATGCCCCCAAAAGACACAGAAAAAGCCACCTGTCTCACTTTCCCTCAGGGATTGGAGATGTACATCATGCTTAACTCTAATATGACCCGAAGACACAATCTGCTACCCCAGATTTAGAAAATTTTCATCAGAAGACAAGTTAATCAGGTGGGCTGGGTTTAAAAAAAAAAAAAAAGGCATTTTGGAAAGCCTGTCCACGTCCCTTGCTAATGAAAATGTTAAAACAAGGGACACCTGGGTGGCTCAGTTGGTTAAACAGCTGCCTTCGGCTCAGGTCATGATCCCAGCATCCTGGGATCGAGTCCCACATCGGGCTCCTTGCTCGGCGGGGAGCCTGCTTCTCCCTCAGCCTCTGCCTGCCACTCTGTCCGCCTGTGCTCCGCGCTCTCTCTCTCTCTCTGACAAATAAATAAAATCTTAAAAAATATATTAAAAAAAAAAAAAAAGAAAATGTTAAAACAAGGGGTGCCTGGCTGGCTCACTTGGTGGAGCATGCAATTCTTGATTTCTCAGGGTTTTGAGTCTGAGCTCCACACTGGCTGTAGAGATGACTTAAAAATAAAATCCTGGGGCGCCTGGGGGGCTCAGATGGTGAAGCGTCTACCTTCCAGCTAGGGTCATGATCTCAGGGGTCCTGGAATCAAGCCCCACATTGAACTCCCTGCTCAGTGGGGAGTCTGCCTCTCCCTCTCCCCCCTAACTCGTACACACGCACTTGTTCTCTCTCTCAAATGAATAAATAAAATCTTAAAAAAGAAACCTTTAAAAACAAAGAGAGAGAAAGACGATATAAAAACGATCCAAACTCCTTTAGGAGGACCCCTCTCCCTTCAAAAATCAACCCATGTCCGCTGGGGACCCTGGTGTCTGCAGACTGCTCAGGCCAGCAGCAGACACAGTTCCAAGAGAAGCCTAGAGGACAAGAGGCCCAAACCCCCTCACACTCACCCAGCTTGGGGGCAGGTGAGAACCCTGAAGTGCTGTCCAGAACCCGGGTGCCGGCAGGCAGCAGACCCTTGGCTTGGGCCTTGGCCTCTTCAATGGCGTGCCTTCTCTTCTCAACTTCACTTTCCAGGTGTGTCAGATCAACCTACAGGAGTCAAAATCCGAAACAATTCAGAGCCAGCTGCTTCTCACGGAATACAAATGCATATGTTATACGAAAACAACACAGAACCTTTTTCCGAGTGTAAAGCTGCAGGATTTTCAGGCAGATCTCTTGAATTTCTTCTTCAGTTGCTCCAAACAGAAGAAACCAATGGGGACGATTGGGCAGAGGGATCTGTGAACACAAACACGATCCTCGTGAACGCTTTCCTACGTGGCCAACAAGACGGCAATAAAAAATACGCCTTGCTGGTCACCAAGAGACAGGCTTTTTCTTGGCATATGTGAGCATAATCTGAAAAACACTACGCAGAAGTTGTTTGGAGGCTGGAGAAAGAAGCAAACCAGGACCCCCTGCGGGAGCACAACACTGACCTCCAGCGTCCGGGCAGCAAGATAAATGCAGGCACAGGCGATGCTCTCAGGCTGGAACCTCACAAAGACATCTGTGCGGAGGCTGTCATTCATGTAATTCCTGAAAACCAAATGCAGGAAAGACTGCAACGCCCCGGGCACCCGCAGGATACCCGTGTGCGTCACCTAGATACAATCACTACTCTACGCGGTCTACTCCTAGGCTTAGAGCTACACAGTCCTGTGAGGCTCAGGATTCCTGGAGAGACATTCTAGCTGCTTTTTGTGAGTATAGGACAGGAAAACAGGGAAATTACTGGGAAAAAAAAACATCTAAAAAGCTGGCTGAATGTCAGACAACACATGTTGCTATGAAAGAGAACCGACTTTAACTTTACTTTTCCCTCAACTTCTGGCTGTTCTCGTGCAAAGCACAATGCCTCAGAGAGAAAATGTCTACTGTAGTGGCTGAAATGTACTTGATGAAAGAAATCTAAATGCTCAAAATCCATAGTGCAGAGAAACATGCAAACTCAAATGAATGGGCTGAGCAGGCAGCCTGCGAGGGCTCTTCGGTGACAAGCCGTCCTCTTGCATCCCTTGTCCTGGAAGAGGCTCAGGACCTGGCCCTTCTCCTTCCGTGAGGGAGTCCACTTGGAAAGGGAAAACACCCCTGGGCGCATGGGAACATCAGGCAGAGGAAGGCTCAATGCCCAAAGGGAAGTCCTCTTCTCAGGCTTATCAAAGAACCGTTTCCAAATTGTCCCATTTCAATAACGAGTCTTAAAATGAACATTCATAAAATCAGACAAAAGCAACAAAACACTAGAAGTTTCATCACAATCAATACATTTAAAAAACATTATGGTACTTTAGAAAATATAAAAATTACAAAACATTTGCATTTTTTTAAGCTTAAGGGTTTTAAAATTGGCTACATTGTCAACATTTTCCTTTAGATATTGTCTAGGATTTAATAGCCCAAAATCAAGATCTCATATTAATTTCATCAATATTGCAAAAACAACAGATTAATTCCATGAGAAAACAGTCGAACAAATGATACATTTGCTGCTCCTAACATACCCCGCTATGGCAACCCTTAGCGTCAGGCCACACCCACAGGGGAGCCAGTCCCACTGTGTGATCTGACTTGATGAACCCCCACCCCCACCCCCACCCCCACCCCCACCCCGGTAACTCTGCCCTAAGCCCTGGAGAAGGTGACACACAAACCCACTCAGATTTCTCAGTGATATATTTGACATATGCCAACTAGCGGCACCCGGCTCTGGAAGCTCTTGCTCCAGGCATCAAGAGATATTCAAGGGAAAGACCTACACATCGGCACCAAGGCCGTAGGTCTCAGATCATTGCAAACAGTTGAAACACTTCATAAACAGAAGCATCAGTAACTTCTTTGGCTCTAATAAATTTTCAGTACTCAAACAGTGATAACATTAACTTTTAAATCCTAAGAACAAAACAAAATCCTTGAAATGTGTATTTAAACTTATTGCTTATCTAAGGTACAATATGAAGTGTCCATGAAATAATTTAAAGATGCACACCTTTTACTAGAATGTGTCAACACTTAGCTGTTGCTCCTCAAGAGCAACTTTAGGACTTCCAGGAATAATGACATGATCCCATACTGAAGATAAAACTTAGCCAGGGCATGTCATTCAGTCTGAATTCCCATCAGCCAATTCTTGTAGCTTTCCATAGAATTTTTTTTTTTTTTTTTTTTAGAGAAAGGTACTGCATCTTTATTGCACAGGTACAGCAGTTTTAAAGGGACAAAATTCAAGTCAAGACAGTTAACTCTAATCAATACAATTACCAAAGCACGACAGAGGATTAACAAGAAGCACAACCGTCAGAGAACCACAGCAGCAGTCGGCCAGCACTATACTATCGTGCGCATACCACCATCTAGAGCCAGCCTTCGGTGGAGAGCCTGCACGGGATTGGCTGAGGACGGCCGCTGTCCCTGCACCAAAGCGCTTGGACAGTAGAGGAGAAGTCTTAGTCACTTACCCTCAGAGGCTACCCTTTGATTGAAAGAGTACAGAAAAGAAAAGTCAAAATAGGTTCTCTATTAGATATGGCATAGCACCAGACAATTCAGGCAGCAAAAATATGACCCTTACAGACTTAACTCCGTGGAAGAAAATTCACAAACACCCAGCACTATTACTTCAGGCTTCATTTCTAACATATGCATTATTAAAACCAGTCCCCAGATAAACTTTATCCTAACCCTTTTCCCATAGGATCCTCTTTTAACAAGAGGCAGTTAGAAGCAACTTCCAAGGAGATACAAGAGCAGTACATCGACGTTGGCACCTGTGGGAAAGATCCCGATGTGCCAAGTCAATAGCCCTCAAAGGGAAGCCCAGTGAAAGCTCTCCTGGAAGGCTGGGGGTGGGGGTGGGGGGCACCTTACCGTCAGACTAGTGACTGATATTTTGGGAGGCTGGTTACAATTTACACAGCAGGAACACTGGGCACTCAGACAACTCCAGCCCACAACCGAGTCATGGGACCGACTACCCACTGCCCAAGTGCCTCAAATCAACATATTCCTGCACTGCCCTTGCTGGTCTCATAAAACAAGGAAGGTCAACTCACCATGAGGTCTGGACCAGGTGCTGGTTACGCTCACACTCTAACACCTGAAGGTACATAACGATTATCTGGAAGATACAGGTCAGGCAGTTATTACCAAGAACCTTGAGAACCCAAAATCCAGATCTTGAGAGCGTCCATGCAGTAAATATGAGCCTCCGGCTAGATCCCGGGGGGTGGCTCCTGGTCATACGCCCGGTGCACAGCTCAGCTGGAGGGGAGTTTTTGCTGACAGACCCTGCTACCTTCTTTCGAACCCAGGCTGCACCCACAGCAAAGGCGGCCGGACTTGTCATGGCCATCCCAAGGCTGATTCTCACTCTCATCTTCGACATAGTTTCCACCACTGAGATCAGCTTGTTCTAAACATCTCTGTGCCCTGTTCACCACCTTACGCAAAACATGTCATGAAAGTACTTCCGACAAATAAAAAAAGGCTCTAAGTCTACAGTAACTTATGAAGAACTTAAATTAATGCCAGAAAGTCAAACAAGCGAGAGACAAAAGTTAGAAATCCAGCAGTAAAAAGGGAATAAAAACAAAGGGGCAAATTCCAATCTTTTTTTTTCCCTTTTCTTTCTTTCTTTTCTTTTTTAAAGAGATTTATGGGGGCGCCTGGGTGGCTCAGTGGGTTAAAGCCTCTGCCTTTGGCTCAGGTCATGATCCCAGGGTCCCAGGATCAAACCCCGCATGGGGTTCTCTGCTCAGCGGCAAGCCTGCTTCCCCCTCTCTCTCCGCCTGCCTCTCTCCCTGCTTGTGATCTGTCAAATAAATAAATCTTTAAAAATAAGTAAGTAAAAAGAAAAAAAAAAAAAATAAAAAAAAAAAAAAAAATAAAAAAAAAAAAAAAAAATAAGTAAGTAAAAGAGATTTATGTATCTCATAGGAGGTTCCCATGGTACTGGACGGCAGCCATGCTCCTCAACTGTCATGTGCTGCACAGCTGCTTCAGTTTATTTCCAAATAAAGGGTTCAGAAGCCTTCCAATTCCCCCAAAAGAGAAAATACAGCTACCACTAAAGCAACTTTAGAAAACGAGAAAACATAAGTGGAAAGATTAGAAAGGAAAACATAAGTGGACAGATTCCGTTTTCACAAATTCACCACTATTTTTTCTGGAAGCTCAAACTTAAAAGACACCATTTCCAAACTCTTGAAAACATACAATTACAGTTAACAGGAAGCTCAAAGACCACTAACAAACAAGAAACCATCTTCAGACTCCGGACATACACCGGAAACCCGCGCCAGGAGCACATTCATTGCTCTCCAGAGCTTTCAGTCTGGGTGAGACCGAGCAGCGGGTGGGCTCCCCAGCGGCGGGGCCACATACCCACCTTGTGAGGGTGCTTCACGTGGACACAGAAACCCAGCTCTTTGAGAACTCGTCTTTCTGCCTTTATGATCTGATTCTTTAAGTTAACATAATCTTGATCCAACAGCAGAGGCACCGGTTTCCTACACAGACAGAGCACACGACCCCGTGTAAGAGTCAAATAAAACAATGCCTCGCGAACCCCAATTACCTCCAAATGGTGAAATCCACTGTAAACACCGCCATACAGATGCAGCTTTAACAAAACCAGAGCAACTTCCTCAAACCCCTGCTCCGACCAGCTTTTCCCTTCTCCATACGCTCCTTCCCTCGCGGCAGGTCCCGGAGCGCACCGAGCACAGCGCCGGCTGTCCGCGTCTCAGCTGCCCGCGGGTCACCGCACGAGCACCACGAGCACTTCCCCCGGCTCACGACCCACGCGCACGCGCTCCGAGTGAGTGGAAGCCAAGACCCGCCGCGAGCAGAACGTTCCAGCAGCCCGAGGCTCTACGCCCCGAAGGCCGTCCCTGCACGTGAGGGTCAGGCTGTCCAGGCAGCGGCTGTCAAGCAGAGGCAGCTGGGCTGGAGTCGCTGCCCGCTGTCCCGACTGCGAGGTGGGCCGCTAGCGCCTGGTTTCCAGAAGCCGGGGCGCGGCTCCACGTCCCACCGCGCCCAAGACCGTCCTCGCGGCGAAGCACCATCCAGCCCAGTTCAGCGACAGGCCTGGGCAAACGGGACCCGCCGGGACAAATCCGCAGGCCCCGCTCCCGCCCTCTTCGCTGCGGCCCCCGCTCCCGCCCAGCACCGGCCGGGCACCGCCTGGACGAGGCCGCACAGCTCACACCCCGGGTTCCGCTCGGAAGCGTCTGCCGGCGCAGCCCCAACAGCAGGGGACGGACGTTTACCACGACGGACACTCACTTCTTCTCCCTCAGATGCCGCAGGCGATGAAACACGTTGATGACGTCCCGGATCCGCCGCGGAGCCTCCTCTATCTTAGAGGCCAGGTGCACGCACGCCATGGACACATGCTGGAACGCAAGCACCGCAACGCACGCGTGTGTCCCTCCGGCCGAGCGCGACGGACGGCGAGAGCCGCGGCGCTGACACCGCCCCGCGTCCGGGACGCGGGGACCCCCCACCCGCAGAGCCAGCAGCCGGGGGTCCCCTCCGTCACCCCCGCAAGAGGCCGGAGAAGGCCCTTACCTCCATGGAATGCTTCACGAAAGACTTGGTGTAGAAAAACCGCTGGAACAGCACCTGCCCGGTGGCCATCGCCACCTGCAGAAGAGCAGCGCGGCCGTCACTCCCGAGAGCACGACCGAGAGCCTCGCGGGGAAGCCGCTCGCTTCGCGCGACGGACACAGAGCCGGACGCCAGGGCGGTCGGCAGGCCCTCAAAGGGTCTTCGCGCCCCGCCTCGCCCCCAAGGACAGCAGCGGCGAAGCCCGGGACCGGGGGCGGCGCTGGTCCGGCCCCCGCCGCCAACAAAGGGCCCGGTCGCCTCCCCCGGCGCCGGCGCGGCGGTTACCTCGACCCGAGGCTCGCGGCCGCGCCCTCACCTGCGGCAGGCGGAGCAGGATGCCGGCCGCCTGGATGAGCTCGCAGCCCACCACGCGGAGGTCGGTCTCCGTGTCGGTGTCGAGGCCACTCGACATGGACGGCGTGAAGCGGAGCTTGTCGTCAGGCAGGAGGCAGTTCTCCAAGGTGATGAGCACCCCGGAGTACAGCCGGTCCCCGATCAACATCCCCTGCGACCCGGGGGCTGCGCTCCCCGAGCCCGGAGTGCAGGCCGCTGCGGCGGGGACCGCCGGGCCCGGAGCCCCGGCCGCGACCGTCGCCGCCGCCGCCGCCATTTTGTGCCGCCGACTCCCCTTCGGGCTCCTTCCCGGCAGGGCGGCTCCTCGAGACGCACTACGGCCGCGACCGCCCCGCCCCCCAGCGTGTCATTGGTTCGCTCTGCGAGCGGCCCGGCGCCGCCTTGCCGCGATTGGCTGGACGACCTACCCGTCAGCGTCGCGGCTGACGTCGACGCCGTAGCTCAGAGCGGGCGGGGGCGGGCTCGTTACCCAGAGGGCCCCGCGGCGTCCGGATGGTCCCGAGGGCCACAGCCCGACCCGGAAGCACTACTGCTCGTGGAGCTCCCGCCCCGCAGCCCCGGCCTGCCCTGAGGGGGCCCGCGCACGGTGGGGTCCGGATCCGCGAGGGGGCGCGCGGGTGCTGGCGGAGATCGCAGGGCTTCCCGGGGGTGGCTGCGAGCGCGAGAGGGTGGGCGCGCGCCGGTGAGTCGTCCCCAGCGCGCGTCAACGACGCGCCGATCGCCCGCGTCCGTCCGCGGCTGCGGGCGTGGCCAGTCGTCTCCGGGCCTCACTGCGCCCGGGCTTCGGGGGCGGCGGATGCTCACACGGGGCTCCGGAGGTTCTTGCCTTGAGAACGGAGTCCGCAGGGGGGGAGGAGGAGGAGCTGGGTTCGGGGTTTCGGCAAAGCCTGGGGAAAGGCAGCGGTGGCTCCCGGGACGGAGGGGAGCCTTCGGAGGAAGCCCCCGCGGTCCCTCGGCAGCTCACCAGGAAGGCTCGGAGGCTTCCTCACGGAGCCCGCGGCGGTGCCGCCCTCGCATCCGTACCGGAGCCCGAGCCGCGGGACTCGTGAGCTGCCGTTGTGCGCCGAGCCGCAGCTTTCACCAGGACTAGCGCAGGAACCCCCGTGTGGGTGGGGGGAGAGCCTGGGCGAGGGGCGGCTGCGGGTGGGCTCCGCTGGAGAGGAGATTCCGGGTGGAGGCCTGGGCGGGGCAGGTCCGGACACTTGGAGAGGTTCCTGGCGGCGCTCCGCTCCGATTAGCCGCCGCTTTCACCCCCGGTGAACTCTGCCTGCGGTTCATAGAGGGCCAAGACCCGACCTCGCTCCCTTTCCAGGGGCTACGCAGTGTCCCACCTCCCTCCCCCAGGCTCTCCGCTCCAGAGGTCCCCGCTCTGCGGGTTGAACAGCACCGGTTCGGGCAAGGAGGAACACTCGCCTGTTAGCCAGAGCTTACTTCTCAGTGGCTCCGCCTAGGTTGTTCTACCAACCCCTAAGTAGTGGCCAGAAAAGAGGGAAAGGGGGATGGCTGTAGCCGATTAGAGCCAGGCCGTGCACCCAGGCTTACCTAAAGGAAAGCCTGGCCCTGCTGCTGGAAGGGGAGTGGGTGCTGGGAGCAGCCCGTGCTGGTTTATCACATCGTTGTGGTCCTTTTCTGAGGTGGACGAAGGAGAGGCAGCTCCTGCACTGCAGTTCATTGTACAGAGCTCAGTCCCACACGCCAAAGGAGTCTTGTGTCCTCCACCCTGGTGTGTAGGCAGAACCCACTTACTGGTAAACAGGGTGCCCTGGGCACGTTGTATCCATAGCCAGGCACTAAACTAGGTACAGCCAGGGAGAGTGAACAAGACTTCCAAATGGTCTGGTGGTCATCACTGGAGTGACAAGAGCCAGGAAGAGGGGCCTGTAAGGGGGCCAGTACAGTAATTGGAGCCTGGAAAGATGTTGGCCTGCAGGAGGATGAAGAAAAGGGGACAGATTCAAGAGATCACCAAGTGGTAGGTGGTCAGCATTTCATTGGCTCTCCATGGGTCTGGTGATGGGTCTTGAGTCCACAAAAGGAACCCAGAATGACTTTCAGGGGACTACTAGCAAAGGGTGAGGGACCTGGCATGGGACTGTTAGGAGTGGGAGGGGGAAGGTGGGCACTCCTTTTGGGTAGGCAGGTGTACATTGCCAGATAAATGGAGACACCAACTGCTACCATGGGCCTCAAGAACTTACCTGGGGCAGAGGGTGTGTGTGGAAGCGCAGAGCAGAGGCAGACAGTGCAGTGAGAGGGAAGAGGGGAGGAAGTCCATGGTCTTTAGAGGTCAAGAGCTGACTGTATCTGTTGGATTTTGGTTCCAGATGGCTTTGATGAGAGTACCCGGGCATGCTGGGAGCAACTACAGACCCAGTGGTAGCAGGAAGCAAGAGACCAGAGCTGGCCGAGGGGAACAGAGCCAAGCTGGAGGGAGCTCAATACATGCGAGAGAAGCTGAGGGTAGAAACAGCTCACCGGTGGAAGGGACCTGGACCTGAGCAGGGGATGGACACCCCAGCAAGGCAGCAGGCAGAGACGGACAGACGTGAGGGAGGCAGAGTTAGAGCTGCTGTGAATGAGCATGTTGGGAAATCCTGGGCTTGACTCTACTTAATGAAGTAGCATATCTGGAGAAAGGACCCAAAACCCTTATGTGCAGATCTCCCCCCGGGTGATGTGATGATCAGCTAGCTTGTGAGCACAAACGTGGGACTGGAACCAGCACAGACACCCAGTCTGCTGCTCTTACTGGCCTCAGCAGTGAGGCAGAAAACAGAGAAATTGAAACTGGCACTCAGAGTGGCCCAAGAGCTGCGCACCGGGGTCCCTGCTGTAGCGTGGAGAACCAGGGGAGGGCTAGAAGAGTAGAAGACTAAGTCAGGCATAGGCAGGGCCAGTGTGGGGGTGGGAGGCTTGGGTTCTGGACAGGCTACCAGCACAGCCCTGAAGGGGGAGCCAAGGTCAAAGTTCAGAGATCCAGCTCATGCCCGCTCAGCGGACCCCTCACCCTGGCAGTCTCCCCCCCCCCACAGGGTACGCAGGGCATGTGTGCTTATGCCAGAGAACACAATTCAAAGCTCTGAATACCACACGAACTTTATTTGTACAATTTGTAAGACTTCTAGACCTGTCGCAGTGAGGGAAAAGGGGGCCTTTCTCTTACACCTGTTATTAAAATGTAAATTAGTAATTGGTGATAAAACACACCGGTGACAGACAATTCTTAGCCCCTATTTTAATTACTGTGATGGGAAAAGAAAACTTTCTAAGACGCTCGGCTGCAAAGGGTAGACAGTGTTGGAGGCCCCCTCAGTGATACTGCACCACTCTGGAAAATACGCCTTCAGGTTCTTTCCCATCCCCCAGGGCAGCAGCAAATCCTTCTTGTCGCCTTGTTTTGGCCAAAGCAGCCAAAGATTTAAAAGTCTTTGGTTCATAGATGGCGAGATCCGCAAGTACTTTCCTGTTGAGCTCCACCTGGCACTGGGAAGAAAATCAGAGCCTGTGTCAGCATCAGAAATGTCTCAGTGAAAAGCAGCAAGGCTGAATGCAGTCAGTCCTATAGTTTGAGTCAGCCAGAACCACCTCCTCTGCTGAGCACACACTCCAGGGCAGTCTCTGCCCTCCCGGGACACATGGGCTCTCTGGGGAGGTGGAGAGCCTGTGGCAAATGTATCCAAGGAGGATGCTGAAGGTACACGTGGACAAGGGGAAGGCATCCCGCAAGAGGTGATGTCCCATGAGCAAGGGTGCCGGCATCTGGTCCTGGTGGACCCTAACAACCTCGTTAGGGTTTCAACGACTGATCATCAGTCACCCAGACAGAACTAGGACTGCTGGCCTGGGGAGACCTTTAAGGCAGCTGCAAAGAGGAAATCACAATCCCCCTTGTAGAAACAACAAAATGAGACACAGAAAAGTATGTCAGACGCCGGCAGAGGAGTAAGGAACAAAAGCAGGTATTCTCAATTCCCATAAGGGAACGGCACCAGACCATCTATCAAGGAAAACTACTTGTGACTTCCAAAATCGGACGACCGTGAAAAGCAAAAGGTAGGATGATCCTGTGTGTGAACCATAACTGTGCAAGGGTGGTTCCTGCTCTACCACCTGGGGCAAGGTCCACTCTTTGAGCCACGGGCTCGTCGGTACAATGACGTCATGCATGAGGATACTTGCAAAGTACGGAAGACAGGATGTAGCACAGGCTAGAAGCACCACACCCACTCCCCTTTTTAAGAAAAATTTTAAATGCAAGAGGCATTAGCGTAAACACCAGATTGAACAATTAACCAAAATTTTGTAACACGTGCTTAATCTCTCCTGTCCAAGACAGTCCCCCTGCTATCTGACTGAGTTTCAACTTCATCTGCTACCTCATCAGAAATCTTTCAGTGCAAAACTTTGAAATTACACTTTAAAGGTCCAGCCAAGTTTTCTGCCCCTTTCCTCTTGATGGGGAAACACAAGGGCTCATGTCCTGGTATCACTGCCCTATTTCCAATTCTGCTACCAGCAAGGCAAAGGCAAAGCAATTGCGATGGGTCCTTGAACCCGCCACAGCTCCACCTTGAGAACATGCCAAGGAGCCAACACTCCACAGCCTGTTGTACTGGACCGTGTCAGCTGGATCGCTTTCTGTAGATTTCAGTGTCTCAACAAGACCACATCCTCAACCGTACCTTAATTAAATTGACAATGAATGCTGGGTACTTCAGGCCATGTTCCTGGGAGGCAGCTGTAATTCGATTAATCCAGAGCTGAAATAAGAAAACATTGAGATGCTTCAGAACTAGTTGTGCATTATGTCCACACCTCCCAGCAAAGGTTCTGAGTCAAGTAAAAGTCAAACTCTTTTCGCAAAAGTAAAGAGAACAGTCCATGACTTTTCTTCACACACACTAGCCTGCAGTACAGTTAGCAAAGGTTGATGCCCTTCATTCAAATGCCCGCTGCCTTCTAAATAAGCAGGAAAATCACATGCCTTAAAGCATTTCTTAGACCCTGAGAATACAAAAGTGGGCAAAAGACTGTGACAGACAGTTCAGTGCAGAAAGGATCCATGTGGATGAATTACAACAGCCACTGAGATCAGTGCAACCAGGTGGGGATGAAAAACTTGAGGTGGAAGCTTCGCAGATGGAGGTAAACACGGTCTTGAGGGAAGAGCAGGACTGGAGGGGACGGGAGGGGAGGCATCATGAGAACCTTCCTGGCAAGGAGTAGGAGGGTAAGTTCCAGACACAGCAACCAGTCTGAAAACTGCACGGAAATCAAGAATAATCTGAGAGGGTAAGTCAGAGTGACACAGAAGCTTCTGCATAGATCTGGTCTGTTAAACAAGGGGGTGCATTATGGGGCGCCTGATTGGCTCAGCTGGTAAAGCATGCAAATCTGGAGCTTGTGCGTTCAAACCTCACACTGCAGAGATTATTTTAAAAAATAAAAATAAGGGGTTGGATCATTAAGCCATTATTTTCTCAATTTAAGACAGTGCTCAACTCCATTTTCTCCCTTCCATGGTTCTAAACTTTGAACACGCATGAGAATTAGGTAGAAGTTTGTTAAAACAGATTTCTAGCCACCCCCGCTCCCCACCGAGTTTCTGACTCAGTAGTGGAGCCTGAGAATCAGCATTGCTAATGCGTTCTCACATGAGGCCGCAGCTGTACCGGGACCCCAGCCCACCCTGAGGTCCTCTGCTCCCAAAAGCAGCAAACGCATGTGTGCTGCTGGACACTGCTCACAGGTCGTCCCAAGCACTCGTGGACTGACCAGACCCGGAGCGTGGCAGGAAGCTGCACCACACTAATATTCCGAGTGAATGGAAGGCCTGAAGAACAGAGCTGGGATGCAGAGGTCACTCCTGCACACGAGACCACTGTGCACAGGGATAGTTTCTCATGCTGTGACCCTGGTGGACAGGTACTGAGGCCTTTCTGACTCAAGGGTCAAAACTACGGGGCCTGGGTGGCTCAGTGGGTTAAGCACCTGCCTTCCACTCAGGTCGTGACCCCAGGGTCCTGGGATCGAGCCCCACACCGAGCTCCCTGCTCAGCGGAGAGCCTGCTTGCCCCTCTCCCTCTCCCTGCTGCTCCCCCCTACCGTACTCTCTCTGTCAAGTAAATACATAAAATATCTTTTAAAAGAGGGGGATCGAATTATCCCCGCTTCCTTGTTGGTTCAGCCAATGTTTACAAAGGGTCACTGACGGAGGCCAGAGGTTACAGCCGAGGTCTCGGCAGCCGAGTCCGGCTGGGGTCGCCTTCGTTACGGGTGTGCACGGGAAGCCACCCCAGGGCCTTCAGCGGGGAGCAGGGCGGTGCAAGCAGGGGGGCTGGCGAGGAGCTGTCACCGGCCCAGGAGAGACCCTGGCCAGCCGAGACTCCGTCCGCGGAGCAGGCAGAACTGGCGGCGGTTTCGGCCGTGAAGTGAGAGAGAGGGAGGACTGAGGGAACCGAGGGCGGTACCAGACCGAGAAGCCATCCCCTGAGATGGGGCCGGAGCGGGTCGGGACCCGGGGGAAGGGGTGGGGTCGAGCGGCCGTCGGCGCTTACTGTCCTCAGGTTCCTCTTCTTCAGCCTTCGCGCTTTTGTGCATTTCACAAACGCTCTGGTCACCGCCCGCACCGCCAGCCGGTAGCACCGGTTCTTCCTTCCGCGGAAGTGCTGCGTCAAGAACGGGAGAGGAGGGTGGTCAGCGCGACCCGCAGGGTCCGCGCCCCGTCTGCGGGCTCCGGGCCGGGGGAAGACGCGGGGGGACGCGGGGCGTGCGCGGCCGACTCACCCGCGCATGTCGCAGCACCTCCTGTACCCGCCAGTAGCGGTCAGTGAGCCGGCTCCGCAGCCAGAGCTGCGCGGTGAGGAACGCCATGGTGCCCGCGGGCCGGCGGCTCCGCCCAGTCGCGCATGCGCCGCGCCGCGCCGCCTCCAGCGGAAGCGGCGGCGGAGCCCGAGTGCATCCGGGTCAGAGGCCCGGCGGGGACTTCCGGAGCGAAGGGCGTTCTGGGGCGGGGCTCCTTGCGCTGCGGGTCCGAGGCTGCGGGGCTCGGCGGGCTGCGGCGGAGCGCCCTCCCCCCGCGCCGGCGGCGGCTGGCTGCTCCTGCGGGGGCGGGGCTCGCAGTCTGGAGAGAGCAGCCGGTCCGGAGCTGTGGGTACGGCGGGGAAGCGGGACGCTGACGGTCCTGCTCGTCCGGGACGCGCAGAGCGGGCGGGTCCGCCGACGGAAGCGGGCGAGAGGCGGGGTCCACTGACGGGGGGTGCGGGGGCGCGGGGCGCGGGGAGGGGGCGCGGCCGCCAGTGGGCGCGGGGTCCCGGCGGGGCGGGAAGGTTCTGCGGCTGAGGCTGCCTGAGCGAGTGAAGCTGCCGGACACCCTCGCGCTGCGCGCTTGAGAGCGGTCGGGACGCGCGCTCGCCGCCGCAGCGCTTCCCCTGAGCGGAGTCCGTCGGGTGGTGAAGTTTGTGTTTTACCACCTGACCGCTGTATTACCGTTAAAGTGAAAAGTAACGAAGTCGGGGGCAGGATGGGAGGAGGCAATTTCTTTGTAACCTTTTAAATGACAGAAAAGTTGCGAGACTACTTCATGGAACTCCGCAATGCACTTTACCCAAAAGCACCAACGGTCTACGTTTTTTAAACGTTATTTTTTAAAGATTATATTTCTTTATTTGACAGGGAGGGCACAGGCTGGGGGAGCTGCAGGCAGAGGGAGGGGCAGGCTCTCTGCTGAGCAGGGAGCCGAGCGCGGGGCTCGATCCCAGGACCCTGAGATCATGACGTGAGCCGAGGACAGATGCTTCACCGACTGAGCCACCCAGGCGTCTTTACATTTCTAAATTATTCTTTCTGTAAATGTTCGTAAACTCAGTACTAAGGTTTTGGGTGTTTTGTTTTCTGGACTGTCTGCGAGGAATTTGCAGATCCCTAAATACTTCACTGTCTGTATCCCAGGAACAAGGACATTCTCATGCAAACCGCAGTAAAACGATCAAAGTTGGGAAACTCAACATTAATGCTGTTATCTAACCTACAGTCCATATTCCAGCTTTGTTAAATGTTTGAGGTTTTTTTGTTTGTTTGTTTGTTTGTTTGTTTTAAATTTAAATTTAAATGGTCTCCACACACAGGTCACTCACTCGGGGCACCTTGAGGGAACAGTCAGTTGAGCATCCAACTCTTGATTTGGGTTCAGGTCGCGATCTTGGGGTTGTGAGATCCCCACATGGGGGCTCCGTACTCAGTGTGCAATCTGCTTGAGGACTCCCTCTCCCTGTTTCTCTGCCTCTCCACTCATGGGCTCTCTCTCTAAAATAAATAGGGGTGCTTGGGGGGTTCAGTCCATTAAGCATCTGCCATCAACTCAGATCATGAACTCCGGGTCCTGGGATCCAGCCCTCTGTTGGGCTCCCTGCTCAGCAGGGAGTCTGCTTAACCCTTCCTTCTGCTGCTCCCGCCACCATCATGCTTGCTCTCACTCACTCTCTAAAATAAATAAAAATCTTAAAATATAAATAAGAGAGTCACACACTCAACTGTTTGAGCCAGCTAGGCGCCCTGTTGAATATCCTTTATTGGTCTTTTCCCTGTCTAGGATCATGTACTGCATTTAGTTCTAATTTTTAGTTTAATCCTCATTTTTTAAAAAGATTTTATTTGACACACACAGAGAGAAATCACAAGTAGTCAGAGAGGCAGGCAGAGAGCGGGGGGGGGGGGGGAAGTGTTAGCAGGCTCCCCGCTGAGCAGAGAGTCCAATGCAGGACTCGATCCCAGGACCCTGAGATCATGACATGAGCCGGAGGCAGAGGCTTAACCCACTGAGCCACCCAGGCGCCCCAGTCCTCGTTTTTTTTCCTTGATCCTAGCATTTTTGAAGAGTACAGGTTAGTAATTTTGTAGGATGTCTGAATTTGAATCTGATGTTTCCTCATTAGAGTTTGATTATACGTTTTTGGCAGAATACCACAGAAATTATACTGTGTCTTTGTTGGTGCATAGTATCCGTCCGGATGGCAGCCTGTCCCAACTTGGGTGCGGTCAGCTTTGACCACTTGGTTCAAGGTTTTGTTTACCAGGCTTCTCCACCTTTTTTATGCTTGCAAGTTATAAGTATCTTGTAGAGAAATACTTTGTAACTCATTAAGGGTTTCCTGTAAGCAGACCCTGAGATGCAGGTAGGAGTGCAGAGGTATCTGGTTGAGAGGGGCACCAGGTGGCTCAGTCTGCTGAGCATCTGCCTTCGGCTCGGGTGGTGATCTCTGGGTCCAGGAGTGGAGCCAGCAGGGAGATTGCTTCTCCCTCTTCCTCTGCCCCTCCCCCTGCTTGTGGTCTAGATGCTCTCAGTGTCAAATAAATAAAATCTTAAAAAAAAAGAGAGGGCGCCTGGGTGGCTCAGTGGGTTAAGCTGCTGCCTTCGGCTTGGGTCATGATCTTGGGGTCCTGGGATTGAGTCCCGCATCGGGCCCTCTGCTCAGCAGGGAGCCTGCTTCCCTCTCTCTCTCTCTGCCTGCCTCTCTGTCTACTTGTGATCTCTTTCTGTCAAATAAATAAATAAAATCTTTAAAAAAAAAAAGAGAGAGGAATCCAGATCAGACAGGGAGGGCCTCGGATAGGATGCAGGTCAGACAACATGTCAACTCACACAGTAGTTGTGACCAAACATTGCTATTAGGGATTCCTTGTGTTGGGCGGAAATGGGAGACCCCAGTAACTTTGCATGCTCAGCCTGTGTCAGGGGCCACCAGGAGAAATATACAGTCCACTGAGAGGTGCTGTGGTGGACGTGAACCCCAATGATGAGCGCAGTCTGGAACGGGTAAGCAGCACCCCTCCAGGGCCACCACACTTTGAGACAACATACATATCGCATTTCTTGGCAAATCTGCATTCATTCATTGATTTTCTAACCCCATCATTCTTCCCATACTTCCTGGCATTCTACCTGAAGAAAAGCTTTCTCTTTTGGGGGGCACAATTTTAAATAGTGTTAGGGCATGCACTGAGGGTGGCAGTGAGTGAAGGAAGTGACCAAGGCACAGGCTGGTGTCTGTGGGGGTAGAGCAGCAGGCAGCGGTCGGCCAGTGCAAAGGACTAGAGGCGGGAGCACACCTGGTGTGGTCAGGAGCAGGAAAACGGCCAGTGTGGTGGGAGTGAGGCAGATGAGAGTCCCGTGGGCCGCTGAACCTCAGAGACGGGTGGGTACATGCTGCATTCAGGCTTCCTCGCTGCGTGGTGGCTTCAGGGCCGTCATTCCCTACACGGTGGCTGAAGGGGAAGGTGATAGGGGTGCCTTATGCCGCCTTGGCTCACCCTGGAGAGCCACACAGCATCATTTCAGCAGCCCAGATAGTCACAAAAGTTCACTCAGTGTCGAGGGGCAGAGACACGGACTCCAGTTCTAGGTGGGAGTGTTAACATTACAAATAAAACTGCCACGGGCGCCCCGGCAGCTCAGCGCTGAAGCCTCTGCCTTCAGTTTGGGTCATGATCTCAGGGTCCTGGGATCGAGCCCTGCATCGGCCTCTCTGCTCAGCAGGGAGCCTGCTTCTGTGTCTCTCTCTCTCTCTCTGTCAAATAAATAAAATCTTTTAAAAATTTTTTAAAAATAAGAGAATTACAATCTAGGACAAGCCAGCTTCTCCAATACCAGGAGAACAACCAAGGGAGGGTTTTTATAAAGGAAAACAAGGGGTTGGGAGGGGCTGTTGCAAACAAAAAGTCCACTGGAGTAAACAGACTTTGAAATACAGTGGCTTCTTATTGGCTAAATTGTCGCTGTCTTTTCTATTAAAGATTTTTCATTTATTTGAGAGAGAGGTCACAGCAGGGGTGGGGGCGGTTAGGGGGACAAGTAGGCTTCCCACTGAGCAGGGACCCGGATGTGGAGCTCCATCCCAGGACCCTGGCATCATGACCAGAGCCCAAGGCAGAGGCTTCACTGGCTGAACCACCCAGGTGCCCCTCTCTTTGACTGGGCTGTGAAAGTCTGTCCCTGGCTAAATTATGGCTGTCTCCCATTGGACAGTCTCTCATTGTCTAGGTTGTGACAGTCCCCTCATTGGCTGGGCTGTTGCTGGGCAGGCGAGGAAAGCCTCTCTTCCTCCTGCTGGGGGTAGTGGAAGTAACACCCACTTGCAGAGTCCCTCTTCTTGTTGGGTCAGCAGGTGATGAGTGGTGGGGCCGGAGGGCGCCCTCTGCGCTGAGCCTCCCAGCTACATTTTAGTGAGGCTTTCTGTTACTAATTTTCACAGGAGGCACATGGAGATCCCATGGTAGAAGGAGCATGTGAGCTGGGTGAGGTCACTGGGGCATATGAGCAATACAATATCCCACATTTGGTTTTTGCTTTCATGAAAGGAGGAGTCAGTGGGGACATTTGGAGCGGGAGAGGAGCACCACCAATTTTTTAAATGAGCTGCTAGCTGCTGTTTAGGGAGGACTGTGGGGAGGCCAGGGCTCAGGCGGGGAGACCAGTTGGGCTGGGAGCTGGCTGGGCTGTGGCAACATTATGTTCCACGTGAAGCGGATGGTGGTGTGAGCCATAGCAGACCCAGTGGAGGAGGTGAGAGGCACTTGGGTGCTGGGTGTGCCCTGAAGGTAGGGCCCGCGGGCTGTGCTGGCCAGCCAGGTGTAGGGCCATCCTGCACCTCTGGAGACCATTCTCAGTGAGGATCCCAAAGATGTCATTCCAGCCCTCACCTTTTCCTTCTTGTCGTCCCCTATGGGTCTGCTCTCCCCGTGGAGTAAGAGGTCTATCACCGACACCCCCGACTCAGGCCTAGGTCTCACTAGGAGTCACTGTTATCCCCTCATACCTGGCCTCCCATGTCCAGCCCGTCAACAAGCCCAAGGGACTCTGCCCACAGAATCAGCCTGATTCTGTCCGCAGGGGCACCCAGCCCCTGCTGCTGAGGGGCCACCATCTCACTGGCTTCCCTGTACCTCCTTTCCTCAAGAGCAATCCGCTGTGTATTTGGCCAGTTCTAAGCAGATCAGACCATGTCACATTCACACAAACTCCTTCAAGGCTCCCTGTTACCCTGGGGGTGGATCCAAGCACTTCCATGGCCTGTGGGCCAAGGTGCTTAATTTGGCACAACTCGTCTGGCTCCCTGCTCAGTGGGGAGCCTGCTTCTCCCTCTGCCTCTCTCTGTCTCTCGTGAATAAATAAATAAAATCTTTTTTAAAAAATTTGGCAGAACTCGCAGTTTTGAAACATGAAATCCATCCCATAAAGCTGTTCTCTCAAAAAAAACTATAGTTTTAAGTGGAATATGGTGATGATTTTCTATGAGGATCCATAGGTGGGTCATCAGAGACAACCGTTCATCTGTTTCAGTTGTGCCACAGGAGTTTTAACTTACAGAGATGGCTGAGTAATGACAGGGAGAGGCTGACATCATTGAAGAACTTTCTTTAGTACCTGCGTTTCCTGCGGGGAGAGGATGCGCCATGCAGAGAGGCACCAGTGTCCTCTGGAGCCAGAAGCAAGAAGGAGCAAAAAGCTTGGGCCAGAGCCTCTGTTGGGGTCCCACAGGGAAGACAAGGCAGGGCAAGGGAAACAGTTTGTCTCGGCTTGGCTGAGAGTCCCAGTGGTCCTTGGTGCATAGTGCCTGTCCCTTTTGTCTGGTACCTGACCTTAGATAATCTAGGATGGGGGAGTATCACCTGGGTTTGTGAGAGGGAAGACAGCAGTTCTGAGAGCGGGCCCTGGATCACAGGGGTGATGTGAACAACTGTGGCCATTAGTTCAGCCCTGTGATAAAGAGATGCCAACAGGGCACCTGGGGGGCTCGGTGGGTTGAGCAACTGCCTTCGGCAGTCATGATCCCAGAGTCCTGGAATGGGGTCCCGCATCGGGCTCCCTGCTTGGCAGGGAGTCTGCTTCTCCCTCTAACCCTCTCCCCTCTCATGCTCGCTCGCCCTGTCTCTGTCTCTGTCTCACACACACACACTCTCTCTCTCTCTCTCTCTCTCTCTCACTCTCACTCAAGTAAATAAAATCTTTTAAAAAAATGGGTGCCAACGGGCAAATACCAGATATAAGGAACGAAACACAGGAAGAGCGTCCCCATGTCATAGCGAGAGCAGCTGAGGGTGACAACCCCATGGTGGACACAGGAGACTGTCAGGTTTCAGTCAAACCTGTTGCCATGACTCCGTCTCTGCTAAAGCAGGGTGCGGAGGAGGCTGCAGCTGCAGGGGAGACGTGATCCCAGAGGGCTTCGGAGCAGTCCCAGGTCCGTTACTGGAGCTCGAGTCACTGCCCCCCTTCTCTTCTGGGAACCTCTCTGCTGTCCTCCCCGCAGGCAGGCAGGCAGCCTCAGTCCAGAAGAGAGGAACTGGCACACTCCGAAGACTGGGGGAGCCAGAAGACTTCTGTCCAGCTCCGGGCCTCTGGGGCTCTGTGCCCCTCCCACTCCTGCTCTCTGCAAAGGGTGGGCAGTGCTGGGGGCAGGCCCCCTGGGACAGCAGGTCCTGGACCACTTCGCCCCATCGCGTCCTCAGGGTGGGGCTAGCCCCTCGGCTCAGCAGAAGCTCTGCAGTGGGGCCGTGGCCATGCTCCGTGGCAAGGTGAAGGGGGGTCTTGTGGAGCCATCCAGCAGCATTGACCTGCGCTCCCCTGTCTAGGAGGTGGCTGGCGACCTCTGCGTGGCCTCCCCGAGCAGCGTGGTGTAGGGGTGTGAGGCCCAGCGAGTCGCGAGCATCCACCTCTGCTCCCCAGGCTGCTAGCAGCTGGACAGCGGGCAGGTGTCCCCCGGCAGCAGCCCTGTGGAGTGCAGAGCGACTGTGCCTGTCCTTGAGGCTGGGGTCTGCCCCGTGGTCAAGCAGCACCTCCATGTCCTAGAAGAGGAGGGAAGGAGGGGGCAGATGCTGGCCCTGACCCACATCTCATCTGGCCTCCCCCACCCAACAGCCGCTTTCTCAATGCTGCTTCCCCGTTGCGTGACGATGGGCCAGCACCGCGGCGGTCCCGGAGGGCTCCTCCTCCACCCTCCTACAAAGTCCAAGACTAAGCAGCCCGCGGCCTCCCTTCCGGCTGCCTGGGGGCCTGCTGGACTCCAGGACAGCCCTGGTGCTCGCTCCGTATTTGTTGCTGCCGGTCACCAGGAGGAAGTCCGAATGCCGGGCCAGGCATCCTCACCGGCCTCCCAGGAGAGGTTCCAAACGGCGAGGCCGCCCTCGGACCCCCGACAGCCGCCCGCCCGCCCGTCCCGCTCCACCCGGCGGAGGAGCCCGCCCGCCCGCGCCCTCCCCGCAGCGGTACCTGCCTGCGGCCCAGGCTCGCCGCTACGCCGAGCGCCGCGGTCCCCACGCCGTCCCGGGCGTCCACCCGCGCCCCGCGCGCCAGGAGGAGGCGGAGCGCAGCCGTGCGCCCGGCCGCGGCCGCCACGGTCAGGGCCCCTTCCAGGCCCGCGCCCTCCGCCGCCAGCAGCTCCAGCACCGGCAGCCGGCCGCCCGCCGCCGCCCAGTGCGCCGCCGTCCAGCCGCGCGCGTCCGCCGCCGCGGGGCCCGGTCCCGACGCGTCCAGCAGGCGCCCCGCCAGCAGCGTGCGGCCCAGCGCCGCGGCCCAGTGCAGCGGCGTGAGGCCGGCCCCCGAGCGCGCCGCCGCGGGGGCCCCGCGCCGCAGAAGGAGCTCGGCCACCCGCGAGTGCCCGTGCCAGGCGGCCTCGTGGAGAGGTGTGCGCCCCGCTCGGTCGGCAGCTGCCACCGCCGCCCCGCGCCGCAGCAGGAGACGCACCAGGGGCACGTGGCCGCGCAGCACCGCCAGATGGAGCGGGGTCCGGCCCCTGTGGTCCCTGTGGGCAGCCAAGGGGGGCGTGCACGGGGGAAGGGCCCTCGCCGCCCTGCCCAGAGAAGGGACCCCTGCCAAGCCCGCCCCGGGGCTCACCTCTCCTCCACACTGGCCCCTTGACGCAGTAGCTTTGTTGCCAGGCCCAGATGACCCCACCACACGGCCTGCAGCAGGCGTCCCCTGGCTTGCGGGGCCCTGGGACCTTCTGTGCCAGCTCCCGGGGCCTCCTCGCAGCCCAGCTCCACCCACCGAAGTTCCTGCGCGGCCCCTGCCTCCCTCACGTCTTGCTGCCCTGGCTGGGAGCTCCCGAAGTCCATCTGTGAAGAGCAGGAATCCCTCATGGTTTCTGGAGGCCACCCGCCATCCCCAGCCCGATACGACCTCCCCGCCCCCCATCGTCTCCCCAGGGGACCAGACTACCACTTAGCCTTCTGAAGGGCTTAACTCCCCGTTTCCCCTAGAGGGGGTCCACCCTGGGCTCCGTCCTCCAGTTGGGGTCCTCTCCACGCGGTTCCCAGGCAAGCCACGGCCCGGTAGCCCTCTCGTGACACTCCTTCTGAAAGTGTGGAGGTGGGCTGCCCGCTTCCAGAAGCTGGGAGGCTCGGGCTGCCGCTGTAGGTGGGGGTACACTGGTCTCCTGGGCCCGGCTACAGGTCGCTCCTCTGCACTGTTTACCGCTTCAGGAGACACACCCTGTGGGCTGGCAGCAGCCCCTGCCCCAGCACCTTTCCTCCCCTGCCAACTGCCAGGGCTCTTGGTTCGGCCCCCCTCCTGGGAGACAAAGGCCAGGCAGGCCGAAACAGGCCCACAGCCCTTGCTGTGCCCTGACTTGCCCCAGAGAGGCACCCACGTGCCTCCCTTGGGTCCCTCCCTCAGGCCCTGCTCCTCCCCCCACTCTCGTCTCTGCTGGCTAGGACCACCTCTGCGGCTAGAGCTTGGCTTTTCTCCTGATTCCAGGCTGGGGAGGTAAGTGGGACCCCTCCCCCCACAGAGGCCACGCCAGGATAGAAGACTGACCACAGACGCCAGGCAGCCTGGATGACACCGTGGGGAGTAGGAAGCCCCTTGAGGGTAGGTTGAGGCAACTCAGCAGAGGCTGTGAAAGGGGCAGAGCCCTGCCTGGACACTAGAAGGAGAGAGTCAGACAAAGGATTTTTAGGAGAGTCAAGTCCGGAGGATGGGAAGTGGTGCTTCAGGAGAGGGCCTGAGTAAGGCCTCCAGGATTGGTCGCCTTGATTCGGGGGCCCTGACTCCGAGAGTACCTTATCATCCCCAGTCCCTGGGTAAGGCCACCTGTCCAGACCCCGGACAGGAGAGGGCAGTATAGCCCAGCGGCCTCTTGTGACCGTCCACTGGGAGGCAACATGGCTTGGAGCGGGGGGTCGTGTCTTTCCCAGCCCGCTGAGTCCCCAGTCGCTGCACACACTCCCAGGAATCAGGTGTCCTCAAGGCCCTGCCTTGTCACACCCCAGGCCCCAGCTCCTGCTCTAGAGGGGCAGCAGACCACTGACCTTTCCCCTCCCCCCCACCCTGAGAGCAGCCTTTCCAGGTGCCAGATCCAAAGGGTGGATCTCTGGCAAGGGGCTGAGTGGTCCCATCTCACCCCCCAAGCCACATGGACTCTATCCCGTGAGCCTCAGTCACTCTGTTCAAATGTCACCTCCCCGGGGTGCCTGGGTGGCTACGTCAGCTGGGCGCCTGTCTTCGGCTCAGGTCATAGTTTACCACCTAAGCAGCCAGCAAAATCAAGAGATCAAAGCTGTCTGTTCCCTGCTTCCCTTGACAAATGGCAGGGGGTGAGGGGGACGGGGGGCCCTTGCCAAAAAGCTACGTCCATGTTTCGCTGACCCCTGGGAGGCCTGGTGGAAAATCTCACACCCCTCTAAGAGCCAGGGAAGCCTAGAACCTGCCCTTCCTGAAGGCAGACATCTGTGGGAGCCAGCTGCACGGCTGGTCCTCCCACCTTCTGCCACAGCCCAGAGCCCTGCTGTTCACTCAGGTATGGATTCACGCAGGCCGGCCGGGGCCCCCACACAGAGCTGTTCCCTACAAAGCAGAGGCCCACGTTGGCCTCCTTTACCATTGGGTCCACAGGGCGCACTGAGGGAGCTCGGCGAGCGTTTGCTCTGTGAGTGAGCAAATGCGAGAGGGGCGTGAGCAGAGGCGGGAGCTTATGAGAAGCAGACAGGTGCCCTCTCCACCCAAACTCTGCGTCTGAACGCCATCATTTGCACCGTTTCCTACCCTAAATGATTTGTATCTGAATAAATAAACAGCTAGTATAAGATCTGGATACGTGTGTACCTGGGAAAATAATTCAGTTGCACGCATGCGTGTGTGTGTGTGTGTGTGTGTGTGTGTGTGTGTGTGTCGGGCAACAAGGCTTGGCGCGGGCTGCAGGGAGCCTCCGCTCTCCTCCTCAGCAGGGCCTGCCTTAGCTCCGCCGTGCACGACCACTGCCGTCCGCCATCCATATGTGTCTGCAGGGAGTTCACGTGCTGGAAAGCGTCAGAGGAAAAGCTGGGTAGCAACAGAGCCCATGGTGGGGAAGGCGTGAGAGGGAGCCGTTATCTGATGCCCTCCAGCTTGTTCGTTCAGCTCGCAGGCAAGCTGCTCCCAGTGTCAGCTAGTTAGGTGAGTGCTGTTTAAAATGCCGCGTGCTGGGGCGCCTGGGTGGCTCAGTGGGTTAAAGCCTCTGCGTTCAGCTCGGGTCATGATCCCAGGGTCCTGGGATCGAGCCCCGCATCAGGCTCTCTGCTCAGCAGGGAGCCTGCTTCCTCCTCTCGCCCTGCCTGCCTCTCTGCCTACTTGTAATCTCTCTCTGTGTCAAATAAATGAATAGATAAAATTTAAAAAATAATAATAAAATAAAATGCCGCGTGCTACCTTGTCTGGGGAAAGCAGCTGCTTTCTTGGGGCCGACTGGGAAGCAAGGGCTTTTGGTGAATGCACTCAACGTGGCATCCATGCTTTCTCCAGCCTCCTACCTCCAGGTCCAGGGTCTGAGCCGTGGCCTCCAGCCCAGCTGTCCCCACAGCCCACGTCCGTCAGTCCTGCCCACTTCTCCAGCTTCATGGGGCATTTTTGCAACTTGGGAGTTTTTTCCCGTAATCTGGTGCTTAGCAGCTTTTAGTGAAGTCTAGGACCGACCTCTCTGACTTCGCCTCCATTTCAAAGGTGTGCCTTTCCAGTTGGCTGAAATTTTTGCAGACTTCTCGGTTAGTCCTATACTATCTCTCTGATAAGATACAACACGTGCTGCTTCCCCTGGTGTAAAGGCCTCTGGGCCGCCTGGGTGGCTCAGTCCTTGGTGTCTGCTTCTACCTTCAGGTCATGATCCCGGGCTCTTGGTAAACAGCTGGTTTTCCTGCCCAGCAGGCAAGCCTGTTGCTCCCCCCTACCAACTCTGTTTCTGTTGCCTTCTTGTCAAATAAAATCTTAAACAAAAAAATAAAAAATAAAAAAAAAATAAATTGCTACATGCTATGCAAGAAAAACCTAATGTCTGTTGGAAGTTAAGAGCATTTCAGTGATATTTGGGGAAATAAGTTGGGGTTTACGGAAGGTCAGGGAAGGCTTTCTCACCTGTTGAAATAATGGAATGCACGCTCTCTCTGTCTTCAGGACGGATGAGACTCCAACACAAAGGATGCTTGTATTTTAGCCTCCGTTATTGAGCATCTACTGTATGCTGGGTCCTCCACTAAGCGGTTCACACGCATTGCTCACGTGGCCTCTCAGCAGCCCCACAGTCTAGGCACCCAGTGTTGCTCCTGTTTTACTGAGGCTGAGGGAGGCCGGGCTTGGGATAAGAGCACCAGCAGGGACGAAGGCTGGGAAGTATGGTGTGTGGCCACCTCAACACAGCAGCCGCTGATGGGGCCGTTGTCAGAGTCACGACCTATGAAATGAAGTCGTTGTGTGGGGGAGCTGGAAGCAGGGAGAGGGCGGGCCCAGGAGGGAGGAGGGCCCCAGGGCTAGGACAGCTGTGCAAGCCCTGACCAGAACACACAGGAGCTGGCTGGGGACACTAGCCAGGGCTGGAGCTGCAGCTGCCTGGCAGAGAGAGGCCCAGACTGGCAGCAGGGAAACTGAGGCAGCGGTGTGGCCCTGGAGACTGATGGTCAGAGCTGGGCCTACCTGGGCCAGGGCACTGTCCTCCGTCTGGGTCCACCATGGTTGCTGGGCTCTGGGTGGGAGTCTGACCTGGGGACCCAGGTCCTGCCGTCTGACTACTGCTGGGAACCCACCAGGCCTGTTGCCTGAGAAAGAATGAGTGAACAGGAGAAGGAGACGGAGGAGGATGAGGGAGGGGGCACTTCTGACACCGCACCCATGCTGCCGGGAAGACTTCCTGACGGCCAGGCCTCAGCCCTGATGTCCCCAGGATGGGTAGGCCTGGCTGTCCAGGGCTTGGGGACCCTGTTGCTGCCCGGCCAGGCCCTGGCGGGGCTCCTGCTGCAGCTCCTGCTGCCCTCGACAGTGTTCCTGCTCGTGCTGCTGCCCGCGGCTGCCATCGTGTACCTGGGATTCCTGTGCCACTCGAGGGTGAGCTAAGCCCTCCATGGGCAGGGTGGGGGCCGGCTGGGGCCCTTGGGACTTGGGGGGGGGGGTGTCCTGCAGAACTGCAGGGCTCTGGGCTGTAGGTGAATCTCGCCCTTTCAGCATGGCCCCCTTGTCCCAGAGACACATGTGCCCCTCCCTGGAAAGCCCCTTCTTCTGCCAGGCACCCCCCCCCCCGCCCCCCGCCCCGGCGGCAGCCACAGAAAAAGGGCTTTTGTTTGTCACTGGAGCGGACAGCTCCCTCCCTTTGGGAGGCCCCTAGCCTTGTACCAAGGGCCACCAGGGCCTGGACAGCTGGGCATGGTGGGAAGAGGAGGGGGGTTCCAGAAAGAGAAGGTGAAGATATGGCCAAAGCTCTCCAGGGCACCGCCCCTACCCGTCCCCACAGCTACTAGGAGACCCCTCCTGCCCTGGGCTGGATTTCCCCGTGTGGAATGGGCTATGGCTTGGTCTAAGGAAGGGGCATGCATGTAGGTAGCCATGCCCCGGGTCCCGCTTCCGTAGGCATAGGGCGGGGGGGCGGGACGGGGGGATGAAGGCGGGGCCGCGGGAGAAACGGTGGCGCCTTCTGGGGAGAGGCACCGGGAGGAGCTCGAGGTCCGATGCCCACGTGGGGAAGGGCCCCGAGAGAGCAGGGACTAGAGGAAAGCCGCGATGAGACAACCGGGGAACAAGTTTCTGAGCCTCCCCTCAAGGGACTCCCACTCGGGGCATTTGCCGCTTGGGCCCCGAATCTCCCGTTCATGACTCAGAAATGTCTGGCCCCAGGCGGCCCCAGCCACCCCACTCCGCCAGGCCTCAGACCCGCGCCCAGGCCCCAGCCCTCGGGTCCGCACAGACCCCGCGCCCCGCCTGGTCCGCCTGCTCCCGCCCCCCGTCCCTCGGCAGGCCCCGCCTCGGCCCCGCCCCCGGGCCGCCCGCCCCGCCCCGCCCCTCCTCCGGGCCCCGCCCCGCCCCTCCTCCGGGCCCCGCCCCGTCCCTCCTCCGGGCCCCGCCCCGTCCCTCCTCCGGGCCCCGCCCCCAGGCCTCTGCGGGGCCACCTGCTGCCCCGCCGGTCCCCGCCCCGCCGACCGCTCGCCTCGCCCGCAGGTTCACCCGGCCCCCCGCCCCGCGTGCCGCGCGCTCCTCTCGGACAGGGGCTCCGCGGCGCTCATCGTCCTCGGCTTCCTCTCGCTGCCTCCGCTGCTCGTGCTTGCCTCGGCCGCCCGCGCCCGCCTGGCCCGGCGCCTCCGCGCGCTGCTGCCGCCCGCAGCCTGGAGCCCTGGAGCCCGCCGCCGCGCTGGGTGCCGCGACCGTGGGCGAGTGGGACGCCACCCCGACGGCGACGAGCCGCTCTGCGCCTGGGTGTGAGCCCCGGACGCCTCTCCAGGGCCGAGACTCCCGAGACCGGGAAGGGCCCCCGGCCTCCGCCCCGCCCCGTGAGAGAGCCCGGGCCTGCGCGCTCGGGGGGTGCGTCCCGGTTCCCGCCTGGAGACCCGCGGGGCTCCGTGCGCAGCGCGTGGGGCGGCCGCGAGGTGGCGCCAGACGCGCCCGAGCCGAGGCCGCGCTTCCGACGGCCGCGCCGCCCCGCCCCGCGCCGCCCCGCCCCGCCCCGCGCCGCCCCGCGCCGCCCCGCGCCGCTCCGCGCCGCCCCGCCCCGCCCCGCCCCGCCCCGCCCCGCTCCGCCCCGCACCGCCCCGCCGGCCGCTGCGCCGCGGAAACGCCCGCTGCCGTGTGTCCAGGCGGGCCTCCCGCTCGCTCGCTGTTTCCGACCCCCGGACTCTGTCCCGCGCTCTGGGCAGTTTCTTCGTTTTCTTCCAGTTTCCCTAATTGTTGGGTGGCGTCTAATCTGCCAATTAACACGGTCACTTAATTTCGTTATTTTATTAGCGTATCTAGAGGTTAAACTTGTTTCTTGTTCAAATCTCATCATTTGCGACGGTCTCTTCACGCACGTTCAGTTTTCAGATTCCAGGTTGCTCCCGTCTCTGGAGCCTCTCCCACGCGGTTACTTTTTAACTCCTGACGGCCACAGTGTCTCACTCTTCCCGCGGCGGGGGGTCCAAATCCATTATTTGTCGTTCCGGGGAGGCTCACTGATGGTGTATGGTTTCTTTGAGCGGCTGCTCCTTTCCCCTGTCCGCCGCACCCGTGAACATCCTGGGGACACGTCGCTCCGGGAAGAAGTCCCTCTGCGAGGCGGCCCTACCTGGGCCCTGCTCGGTCCCGTGCGGGCTTCGGTAACGGCAGGTGCGCGTCGCCGTCCTTGTGTCGTGGGCCTCCCTGCTATGCCACCTGTTTCCTTTCATCTTCCCGCGTTTGTTTGTTTATTTATGTATTCTTAGCGCTTTTAATTTGGGGGGAGCCTTGAAGATATTTACTTACTTGTAAGCCCAGCAGTATATTAAAAATATATTTCTCGGAGCACTTGACTGGCTCAAGTCAGCAGTGCGTGTGACTGTGTGTGTGTTTAGAGCTTGTGACTCTTGGTCTCAGGGTTGTAAGTTCGTGCCCCACGTTGGATGTACAGATTTTTTTTTATAAAGGTATTTGCTTTTATTTATTTGTTTAAATATTTCATTTATTTGAGAGAAAGAGGGGCGCCTGGGTGGCTCAGTGGGTTAGGCCTCTGCCTTCGGCTCCGGTCATGATCCCAGCGTCCTGGGATCGAGCCCCACGTGGGGCTCTCTGCTCAGCGGGGAGCTTGCTTCCTCCTCTCTCTCTGCCTGCCTCTCTGCCTACTTGTGATCTGTCTGTCAAATAAGTAAATAAAAATTTAAAAAAAAATAAATAAAAAATTTAAAAAAAATTATTTGAGAGAAAGAGAGAGAGAGAGCAAGAGGGCGCAAGCTGGAGCCAGCAGAGAGCAGCCTGACACAGCCCATCCCAGGACCTGAGCCAAAGGCAGACACTTAACCGACTGAGCCACCCAGGCACCCCCAGATTACTTAAAAAAAAAAGAAAGAAAGAAACCAAAAATGTGTTTCTTGTAATTTTTCCAGAATCTAGGCGTAGCTGAAAGGCCTCTGCAAGGATCTAGCACCCTCTGTTGCCGGCAAGGCTCTGTGTGTGAGCAGCAGGGTCGGGACTCAGATGTGCCTGAAGATCGGGGCTCAGGGTTCAGGCTCATTCTGCAGCCTTGAGCAGACCTCGGTGTGTGGCTGGCTCAGATCCCACAGGAGTTCTTGGGGTTTTCCAATTGTCTGCGCCCAGTCAGACAGGAGCCTGGCCCGCTGCCCAGCGCCCAAGGCTAGCTTCCCCTGGTCAGAAGTCGCCTTCCTTCCCCTTCTGCCCAAGGCTGGGCAGGCCCTGGCCAGGCTACGGAGATGAGGCCTCTCCTGAGGATCCTCCTGGCCCCAGTGTCATCAAAACAACAGCTGGGCCTGGTGGGGGGGGAGGCCTTGGTGGGGAACTCAGCTGCCAGAGCCTCAAGGGTTCCTAAGGTGTGTCTCAACTTCCCAGGCCGGCCCCCGGGGCCCTGCATGGCCTCCAGCTGACCCCAGGGATGAGCTGCCTCAGCCCCAGCTCTGCCCCCACCCACCCACAAAAGGAGCACCTGCGAGGGGGGTGGGTGAGTGGCGAGCAACAGAAGGGGCCGGGTGGTCTGCTTTTAGAGGGTCGGTTGGGAAAGCCAAGGGCTGAGACACTGGATTACTGCTGGGGCAGGCACAGATCTCTATTTTGGGCAACAAATGCTTTTTTCCCAGGTGCCCAGGCCCCTGACCTGTACGTGTGCCTGGTCACGGGGGTCTCCACAGTGCATGTGTGTGCGTGTGTGTGTGCACTGCATGTTTGTGTAGATGTGCACGCATCCGTCTGTCTGCTTCCCTAACACCCCAGGCAGAGTCATCGTCCCAGCCCCACGGATGGGGAGATGAGGCTCTGTCAGCTTCCTTGACCTGCCCCCGGTCATTCATTCATTCAGAGTGTTTCCAGCGATGGGCACTCAGGTGTCACCCTCAGACCCTGGGGGCAGCTAGCCAGGCTCTGGGAGATTAGGCCAGTTCATTCCCTCTGAGGGCTGAGTTCCTCCCTCCTGCCCCCTGGGCCCCACCCTGACCTCTGTGGAGCCCCCCACCAAGGTGTTGGTACTGGTCTGTCCCTCCCCAGTCTCTATTTACCAATCCAAACCGGACTGGACTGTGCCTGGGGCTGGAGCTGGGTTTGGTGGTCAGCTCCCTGTGGCAGAAGTTTCCAGCAGAGGGAACCAAAGCTGGCGTCCCACCTCAGGAGGGGCCCACTCCTCCAGGTCTCTACAGGCCAGAAACTCCGGGGTCTGGATGCCGGCCTTCCTCTCTGCCCCCTCCCACCCCCACCCCGGGCCTCCGTACTGTCCTGACGCAGCGGTCAGCTGCCTCCCTAGGGTCTGGGCACTTCCTGCAGCTCGGGCCCACCCGGTCTGACACGGCCCCACCCTTGTCAGGGAAAGTAAGTAGGCAGGCACACGCCTGCTTGTCCCCCATCCCACTTGGCAGCCCTTGGAGGACAGATCTGCGTGTCCCCAGAGCAGAACATGGCATCGGCTGGCCCTTGCAGAGACCTGATGGGATGAAGGCAGGCAGGGTGGTACCCGCCCCTCGCCCAGGCTGCCCGCTCTGCTGTTGCCAGCTCTGGGACCACAGCAGGCAGGCCTGGGCTCCTGGGCCGTGAGAGGACAGACCTCCAGACCCTCGGATGCTGGCATGTCCCTGACCATAAACAGGCAGGTGGAGTCTAGAAGGATGTGTGGGTGTGGCAGCTGGGCGGGGGGGGCTGGAGGGACCTCTGGGCCCTGCTGCTCCGGCCCCCTCCCCCTGCCCCCCTTCCTGTTGTGGGGTGGGTTCTGAGGGCCTCTGGCTTGCCCCACACCCTGCCTCAGGACCACAGCAGCCCCTGTTCCTGTTTCCGCGCATATGTGAGGTACAAACACATAAAAAACAGGCACAGGGCACCCCACTGGGTAGGGTGGGGACACACACTGCTCTGCCCCTCAGGCCCCGAGTGCCCTCCGGCTGGGGTCAGAGGCCCCGGGAGCTGCCCTTTTCCCTAGGGTCAACAGGACCACAGTGAGCCGCGGACAAAGGGCCCTTCTTCTCCGCAGAGGCCCGGACTGTGTGGAGGAGGAGTGTTCCCGCGGCCCTGTGGGGGCAGGGCCTTCAGACAGCCCCGGCCCCGGGGTGCACAGAGGCCCCTCCACCTGCCTGCGGAGCCGCGGGTGGGCTGCGCCCGGCGCCGGGAAGTGATGCTCTGGGGCTCCCAGCGGGGGGGGGGGGGGGGCGCCAAGGCGGGGGCTGGGTGAGCCTAGGGGAGGGAGAGGGGGGAGGGGGGGAGGGGGAGGGGGAGGGAGGGGGAGGGAGGGGGAGGGAGGGCGGGACCTGCCGCCTCCTGGCTGCTCTGTCCTACTCAAAGCCCCTGGCCTCCAGGCCTGTCTTTCTTCTGAGAGGAGGTTTCCGGATAATTATATTTGTGCTTCCTCTGGCGTCTGCCTCAAGCCCAGCCCTGACCCCGACTATGACACTCCTGGCTGACCCCCACGCTCCCTGGGAACCCTCCATCTGCCCGAGTCTCCCGTGGGGAAGTGCAGGATGCTGGAATGAGACTCGCCTTGATGCCGGCAGCAGGAAAGCCTCAGGGCCTAGCAGGGGCTGGGACTAAAGCTGGTCACAGTGCAGGGGTGAGGGGGCTCTCCCAGGGGTCAGGTGAGAGCTCAGCTCCCTGCGAGCAGCAGGGATGACAGAGCAGAGCAGAGGAAGAATGTACCAGGGCTGGTGGCCAGCTCAGCCAAGTCTGGGCAGAGGCCCTGGCAGACCAGTCCGAAGACTGGGCCTCTCATCCTTTCTCCCTCTCACGGAGAGGCCCGAGGGAGGAGGGCAGCTGCTTCCTCGAGGGCCTGAGTCACGGCCAAGAAGACCCGCTCAGTTTTTCCAGAAGGGACGGAAACTTCCCTGTCGGCCCGGCAGCACAGGCCGAAGTGGGGCTGGGGCCTGCCTGCTACACAGGAGTTGGGGGCCAAGCTGGGGAGCTCCCGCCTTGCCCCGGGGCGGTCTGCCATGGCCTAGGACCCGCCCCTGGCCGGGGGTGCCCAGTGAGACAGAGGATGAACCAAGAAGTGTTCGCTCACGTTTACCTGGGTGGTTCCACCCCAGGGTCCCCAGGGTCGGCTCTGGATGGGAGCCCCAGCCTCCAGCTGCTTCTGCTTGGCCATGGCCTTGGCTCACCGTCCCCAGCAGCAGCAGCGGTCCCGGTCAGCCTTGGTCAGCCTTGTGTGCTTTGGGGCCGGGGGCCAGACAAGGCCCCCCTGGGAGGCACACCCTGGGCTTCAAGGGCCCAAGCCTGTTGCCCCCCCCCCCCCATCAGGGCCCAGGCAGAAGCACCAGGCCGTTTCTGGTCCCAGAGGAGGCCTGAGGTCTGTGGACCTGAGCCAGCACCACCGTGCCAAGACTCCCTTCGAGGGGGCGGGAGCGGCGGGGACACAGTTCCCGCTTGTTCCGGCTCTGGCTCCTCCAGCCTGGCTGAGCCACTTCCTTTTTTAGGCAAAGTTGGAGCTTTGGCCTGTTCCTCACAGTGTCTCACCTGCCATAAAGGGAGGAAGGAACACCATTGAGTCCCATCCGTCCACGCTGCCGAGCACTCTCCTGGGGAGGGGGGAAGGGAGGGGACATCCTGGCAGAGACACCCCTGCCACCTCGCACTGGGGGACCTGTGCCCGCCCAGCTCCACAGAGTAGTGGCTGGGAGAAGCCAGTGGTCTTCTTAGTGACAGACCTTGGGGCGCCTGGGTGGCTCAGTGGGGTAAGCCTCCGCCTTCGGCTCAGGTCATGGTCTCAGGGTCCTGGGATCGAGCCCCGCATCGGGTTCTCTGCTCAGCGGGGAGCCTGCTTCCCCCTCTCTCTCTGCCTGCTGCTCTGCCTACTTGTGATATCTCTCTCTCTCTGTCAAATAAATAAAATCTTTAATAAATAAATATTTTTTAAAAAATAAATAAATAAAATCCTAAAAAAAAAAAAAAGAAAAGGAGAAATAGTGAGAGCCCTCATCTGGACCCTCAGCTCCTGCCCAAGGGGAGGCCATCTGCCCTAAGGCCTGAGCGGCCTCAGGATGCTGACTGCCGTCAGCCACCCCTGGTGCTAATGGGTCCCTCCAGAGGGCTTGGGGGTCTGCCCTTGGTCCTGGAGTCAGATCTTGGGTCAAGCCCTGGGCCCCTCATTGGGCAGGGTGTATGGGGACAACAATAGTCCCGGCATGGTCACACTGGACAGGGCCTGAACCAGCCATTCCCAGCTCCTATGCCTCTTCCTCCAAGCAGCCAGGTAGGGGTGGGGGAAGCTCCCCTTCAGACCCCTGCACTCTCCCAATGCCCCCTTTCCTTTCTAAGTGTCCAGCCCACAACACCTACCCCTCTCTCAGCCCTGTGGTAGAGGTGAGTCCAGGGCCCCAGCCTTGCTAGAGTGACCTCGTTCTCGGTGTCACCCCCACCCCTTCGCACCCCCTGGGTTTCCCTTGGGCCTGATTTCAGAGACTCATAGCACTGGGGGTGGGAGTCCAGCCTGAGAGCTCCCTGCTCTGCTCCTGGCTGGGGGCAGGGGGCAGTGGGGACCCCGAAGCCTCCCAACCAGGGAAGAGAGCTGCAGTGTCTGTGTATGTGCACGCCCACGCGCGTGTGCCGCGGTCGCACCTCCGTGAGCGCTGCGTGTCGCTACCCGCCCGGGTCTCTCCGCGCGCACCACGCGCGTGTGCCGCGGTCGCACCTCCGTGAGCGCTGCGTGTCGCTACCCGCCCGGGTCTCTCCGCGCGCACGCCTTCCGCCTCCCGCCTCCCGGAGCCTGTGCGCCTCCGCACGCGGGGTGAGTGTGCACCGGGGGCGGGGCCTCGGGGACGGGGCCTCCCGGGGGCGGGGTCGGGGCCGGCCTGCGCGGCGGCGCGCCCTGCAGTCCCGGAGCGAGCGAGCGGCGAGCGGAGGCCGAGCGCGCCCCTTCACGCCGCGCGATGCTGCCCTGGACGGCGTTCAGCCTGGCCCTGAGCCTGCGGCTGGCGCTGGCGCGGAGCGGCGCCGAACGTGGTGAGTGAGGCCGGCGGCGGGCTGGGCTCCAGCTCGGGCGGCGCCCCTAACCCCCGCTGCCTGCGCGGGGCAGTCTCTTTCCCTTCCGCGGCCGCGGGGTAGGGACGGCCGCCGGGCACCCCACCCACCTGCGGTGGGCGGACCCAGGTGCCCCCCGGCTGCCTGGCGGGCGCCAGATGTTGTGGGGGGCGGGTCTGGAAAGGGAGGGGGAGGTGTCTGTCGGGGAGGAGGTCCCTGCCTCAGTTTCCCTCTCCTTGGGATGACGCTTAGTAGAGGGCTGGGCTGGTAAGAGGGCTCGAGTCGCCCCACCGGACTGGGGGAAACAGAGGCCGCAAGGCACAGATCAGAACGGAGACACCGCAGCTCCTGTCTGCCCTTGGCGCAGTGGTGGAAGAGGTCCTGTTGCCCCCTGGGGTGCCGGGAGCAAGGGGGAGGGTTTGGAGGGGCTGGTGGGCCCTCGGGCTGCTGCGGCAGGTAACCTGCTTCCTGGGTCCCGAGGAGGGGTGACATCGTCTGCAAGTGGGGTCATGACTCCAGCCTGGCCATATGGGCTGTGATCATGCTCTGTGCCCCTCATCTGTCCACCTCAGCCCCCAGTCTGCCCAGTCACTTTGTGCCTCCCAGCCCCAACAACTAGTCGCTTTACCTGGAGGCTGGGCTGTGGGCCTGAAGCCAGGCCTGAGGAGACCACCCCTGTGACCCAGGCCTGTCCACCCACACTCCTGGGGGCTGGGCCAGGACCCTTGGCTCCAGCCTGCACAGAGTAGGCTGAGCAAAGGGAGGGTGGAGGGGCTTAGAGGGGGTGGCTCTCCGTGACAGATGAGACCTGAGCCCAGAGAGCACCCCAGGCATATGACCAGGGTGCAGAGCTCGAACCCACTGAGACTGTGGGCCACTTGTTGGCTCAGGACCCCTCTCCCCTTTCCCCCAGGGGTGCCAGCTTCAGGACCTTTGGGGGTGGGGCTGAGCAGACTTTCAGGGCCTACTTGGGTAAGGACAAGCTCCAGCTTAGGGGAAGCTCAGACCCTGGGGGTTCTGCCCTGGGTGTGGGGCTGTCTGGGGGCCACCACCCGGGGCTGAACCCTCCCCTCTCCCCCAGGCCCCCGAGCATCGGCCCCCCAGGGGGACCTGCTGTTTCTGTTGGACAGCTCGGCCAGCGTGTCTCATTATGAGTTTTCCCGAGTTCGGGAGTTTGTGGGGCAGCTGGTGGGCCTGCTGCCCCTGGGCCCCGGGGCTCTGCGTGCCAGCCTGGTGCATGTGGGCAGCCGCCCGTACACCGAGTTCCCCTTCGGCCAGCACAGCTCAGGTGAGGCTGTCCAGGATGCCATACGTGCTGCAGCCCAGCGCATGGGCGACACCAACACTGGCCTGGCGCTGGCGTATGCCAAGGAGCAGCTCTTTGCAGAGGTGGCGGGGGCCCGGCCAGGGGTGCCCAAGGTGCTGGTGTGGGTGACAGACGGCGGCTCCAGCGACCCCGTGGGACCCCCCATGCAGGAGCTGAAGGACCTGGGTGTCACTGTCTTCATCGTCAGCACTGGCCGCGGCAACCTCCTGGAGCTGTCAGCTGCTGCCTCGGCGCCCCCCGAGAAGTACCTACACTTTGTGGATGTGGATGACCTGCACATCATTGCCCAGGAGCTGAGGGCATCCATTCTGGGTAGGTAGCCAAGGAGCCCCGGAAGAGGTGCAGGGAGAGGGACCCGAGGGCCTGGAGCAGGGGCCAGGGGCCTGGGCCAACGGCACTTCGCGGGGGGTGGTCAGCAGGAAGGCAACTCACAAGGCTTCTCTGCATCTTCCAGGGACACAGTCAGGCTGTGCGCCCTGTAGGCCCCACTGCCTGGGGCTCTAGCGGGCAGAGGGTCAGGCCTGAGTAAACACGTGCAGGGGGCCTTCCCTGCTGACGCTGACGGGCCCACCCCAGGGTGGAGGGCCTGGAGGGGCCGAGCGACCAAGGGGCTGCATGTGGTGGGATGTGGTTAAATGGAGAGGAAGAGGGAGGCCCAAGCCTGAGGACTGTGCCGATGGACATCGCGGGTTCCTGTACATGCCTGCGGGTGAGAGAGCCGGGTCGGGATGGGCTAGGGTTGCACAGAACGCAGGCCCTGCCACCCTAGGGGGGAGGACAGTCACGGAGTGACTTGGCGCTAGTGGTGGTTTGGGGACTTGCTAGAGAGGAGGCTGGACCAGGGAGGGCCCACTGTGGGCTAGCAGCTCCCCACCAACTTCCTTACAGACCATCTCCACACCCCCACCCAGCCAAACCTCACAGTGGGAGGGGCTGGAGATGAAGGGCCTGATTACTGGCTCAGCTGGCTCTATCCACTGAAAAATGCCACTAACCCCAGGACCGTTCCTGAGCCTCTGCCTGTGGGTTAATCATCCACCAAAAACTGAAAGGGGTTGGACTGGGGATAGCAGGAGGCAGAGGGTCCATTCAGAGGTTTCTCCCAGGGATACCTGGGCTCCGGTGGCCCCCGAGTCAGCCACTGTGACTGAGTCTGGAGGGGACAGCGGGAGGAAAAGCAAGCAGCTGGACAGGAAGAACCCAAGGCTGCAGGGCAGTGAGGCAGTGGGGCGGGGGCTCCGGGGGTGGGGTGGGGTCTGAATTTGGGGGACGGGCAGGAGAATGAGTGCCAGGCTGACAGCTGGAGCACCCGACATTAAATGAGGAAGCATGAGGATCCCAATGGGCATAACTCTGCCCAGACATTTATCAACCTTACCTGCTTGCGTGGTCACTCAGATGGCCATGTGGTGTCACAGGCTCAGGAGTAATGCACATTTGAGGGTCCCACTCTGGAGGCCCCCCCCCTAGAAATCTGAGGCAGGTGGTATTCTGACCGCTCGCTCAGCTTCTCTTGGAGATGTCACGTCATTCCCCCTTGGGGTGTCCCCCCACCCGTGGCCTCCCATCTTCTGGCTGCCCCAGTGGTGCCCCTTTGCATGGACTGTCCAGAGCTGACCCCACACTCTGTGCTGGCCACTGGGGCCCCGGAAGGGGGCTGGCCCTCTGTTCTCAAACACCACCTTTGAGGGGCCCTGTTTAGGACACTGGAGTGGTGGGAAGTGGCCACGACGGCTTCTCACCTGCGGGGGTTTGCCGCTGAGCGCCTGATGGAGTTCCAGGTTCCATAGCCCAGCCCTGTCACTGGGTCATGTATCATTAGCACGGCTGCGGTGGCGGAGCCTGGGCTGTCCCCCACATCTCCCTGTCCCGTCCGCCCTGAGTCAGCAGTCAGGGCCCCAGGCCGGGCGAGAGGAGACCTGACGCCCTGCACCACCCGCAGACGCGATGCGGCCACAGCAGCTCCGTGCCTCTGAGGTCACGTCCAGCGGCTTCCGCCTGGCCTGGCCGCCCCTGCTGACCGCAGACTCCGGCTACTACGTGTTGGAGCTGGCGCCCAGCGCTGACCCGGGGACCGTGCGTCGCCAGCAGCTGCCGGGGAACGCCACGGGCTGGGCCTGGACCAACCTCGACCCCGACACCGACTACGAGGTGGCGCTGGTGCCCGAGTCCAACGTGCACCTCGTGAGGCCGCAGCACCTGCGGGTGCACACGCTGCCGGGTGAGCGGGGCGTGCAGGGCGGGGCCGCGGGCGCGGGGCGGGGCCAGGGCGAGACCCCGCCCCCTCCGCTCTCGCGCCCTCCCCCGCCCCCCCCCGAGGAGGCCGGGCCGGAGCGCATCGTCGTCTCGCACGCCCGGCCGCGCAGCCTGCGCGTGAGCTGGGCCCCGGCGCTGGGCCCGGCCGCGGTGCTCGGCTACCACGTGCAGTACGGGCCGCTGCCGGGCGGCGCGGCGCAGCGCGTGGAGGTGCCCGCGGGCCGCAACGGCACGACGCTGCAGGGGCTGGCGCCCGGCACCGCCTACCTGGTGACCGTGACGGCCGCCTTCCGCTCCGGCCGCGAGAGGGCGCTGTCGGCCAAGGCCTGCACGCCCGACGGCCCGCGCAGCCGCGCCCCGCGCCCCCAGCCGCCGGGGGCCGCGGGCCGGGCGCCGTGAGCCGTGAGCCGGAGCCGGAGCCGTGAGCCGGAGCCGGCCCCCCGCCCGCCCGAGGGCCCCCTTCTCCCCAGCCCGGCGGGGCAGCGCGCGCCGCCGGCCCCTGGGCCTTGCCCCGCGGCCACTGCGCCCGAGCCCCCGTCCCCGCCCCCCCGACTCTCCTGCGGCGGCGGAGGGCCGCCGGCTCGGGCGTCTGCCTTCCGGGACGGGGGCCTCGCCTGGCTCCCGGCCTGACCCTCCGCTGCCGCTGTGGCAGCAGCTCTTGCCGTCGTGACCCCCTGCGCTGCCCGGGCCCAGAGCTGGGCGCGCGGTGCTGTTTTTGGGCGGGAGTTAGCCGGAAGGTGGGCAGGGAGCCTGGGGCAGGCTGAGAACATCGGATACAGGACTGGCCTCGAGCCCAGGACAGGAGGCAGCCGAGCGGAGCGGCCGGACCTGTCACTCGTGAAGGACCAGTCCCTCTGGGGGAAGGGCTGGCATCGGTTCGAGCGGGCGTGGTCCAGTCGGCCGTTCTGAGTCCCTGCGGCCACTCGGGTCCTAGATGTTGGTAGAAGGTGGTTGGGGAAGGGCGGGAGCTGGCTCTGGCTGGGTTCCAGAGGCTTTCCGGAGGGGACAGGACCTGGAGAAGGGCAGGGAGTTGTGGCGGCAGGTTGATGGTGCGGGCAGCAGCTGGGTGAGCAGAAAGCTGGGCTTTACCAGGGCGTTCGGTTGTCCTGCGGGGTAGTGCCTGCTGGGGACAGTGGCCCTGCCTTCCTGCCCAGGACCCCGCTGGGTCCCCCTGCAGCCACAGGGATGCAGACCGCACCTTCCCGAAGGAACAGGACCCTGCAAGCCCCAAGGCTAGCGCATGCACAGGGTGGTGCGTCTGGGTGGGGACAAACAAGGGTCCCCTGGGGGGGTCACCCCAGCGATTCTCTCTACAGCATCTTCTGACCCCACCTGCTGTCACTACTACTCTACTGGGGCCACCAGACACGTCCTAAGGGCAGTACCCACTGTCCCTCAGCCCCACCAAGGCGTGTACTCCTGTCTTCTCCAGCTCCGTGCTCACACTGCCTCTTCCCCACTAACATCCCAGACTTTGAAGTACATAAACTAGTTGTAAACTGAGCTCTGCGGTCTCCTTGGAGTGCTTTACGCCGTCCGAACACTCCGGCCCTCTAAGAGCTCCAGACCCCAGGCCCGTGTTTTGTGGCTGGTGCTGGGGAAGAGGAGGGCAGCAGAGCCCCCCCTGCTGCGGAGGCTGGGAGCACCCTGACATCCGCACCTCCTCAGAAGGCCGTGGGCCTTTCCACAGGCCGACCCCGCGGTTTGGAGCACAGTGGCTGTGCGCGGCGGTCCCCACCGCGGCCTGCAGACCGAGGGTGGGGCTGTGGCGCCCTCTGCTGGCAAGACCACTCCCTCAGCAGCAGTTTGACGGGTATCCCCAAAACCCGCAGCGTTCGGAGAGGTGGTCTCGGAGTCCTTGACTGTGTTCTGTTTGCCCACTCGGGCGTGGTGGGCATGGGTTCGGAGGCAAACTTCAGTCGGGCTGGCCTGCCACCGTTTCTTGAGGACCACACTCCCAAGAATCACACGGCTCCCTAAGCACCCAGGGCCTGCAGCCCACACGGGTCTGTGTACTGAACGTTCGTGGGGGCCAGCGGTGCAAGAGCCCACCGTGTGCCTATGTAACAGTGGCATGGGGGACAAAGGGCTCCTGCCCCTCCTGTGTGGCCGGGGTCAGGGTCGGCGGGGCAGGCAGCGGTGTAGGTGGTGGGTCCAGGGTACCCCCGTAGTGGCAGGCCAGGCTAGACTTGGTCAGAGGGTAGGGAAGCACTGCTGACGGGGTGTTGGGTTTCTCCTACATGTCCCCACAACCCCTGGCGGTTTCAGACCCAGGTAAGCCAAGTGGCACCGTGTGGTCCATGTGCCACTGCGGGCACCTGCTTATACCCTGACCAGTGGTTAGCAGGCTGTGCAGTCGGCTGACCCCTCCCAAGGCTGGTGGATGTGAACAACAGGGCCCTAGGCAGCATCGACCAGAGAGGCAACCCTTCCCCAGGCCTGATCAGAATGCCCCACATGCAGGCCAGGGTGCCCTGCCCTGATGCCTTGGGTACCTGTGGGTCCAAGCCCACTGGGGCCCTGGAAAGGTTCCCCTTCCACACCGAGCCTCCTGGTCCAGCCTGCAGAGTGGTGTGCAGGCAACAAGAGAAACAAGAATACTGGCACTTGCTTTCCTAACGGCTGTCATGCCCTTGAGACAGATGGGCTCCTCCCCCAAACATGCCTGCAACCCCAAGCAAGAGCAGAGTGGCCAAAGACACACGGCCCTGCTCCCCGGGAGACGCTCCAGCTTCGGCTCATCACTGCCAGATGCTGAGGGCAGGGAAAGGAGCCCCCATTTCCATGCCAACAAATGTCTCTTCTGGAAGCCCTTACCTTGGAAGTGCTGCCCTTTGCACCGTTCTAGGCAACTTTTAATTTTTCTTTTTTTTAGATTTTGTTTATTTATTTATTTGGCAGAGAGATCACAAGCAGGCAGGGGAGGGGGGAAGCAGGCTCCCCGCTGAGCAGAGAGCCTGATATGGGACTCGATCCCAGGACCCGGAGATCATGACCTGAGCCGAAGGCAGAGGCTTAACCCACTGAGCCACCCAGGCGCCACTTTTAATTTTTTTTTAAAGATTTTTATTTATTTGACAGAGATCACAAGTAGGCAGAGGGGCAGGCAGGCAGAGAGGGGGAAGCAGGCTCCCCCACTGAGCAGAGAGCCCAATGCGGGGCTCGATCCCAGGACCCCAAGACCATGACCTGAGCCGAAGGCAGAGGCTCAACCCACTGAGCCACCCTGGTGCCCCTAATTTTTTTTTAATAAGATTTCTTTCTTTCTTTGAGAGAGAGAGAGCGCACATGCACAGGGTGGGGAGAGGCAGAGGGAGAATCTCCAGCAGATTCCACGCTGAGCACAGAGCCAGATGAGGGGCTCCGTCCCATGACCCTGAGGTCCCGACCTGAGCCAAAATCCAGAGTCAGACCCTCAAATGACTGAGCCACCCAGGCAACTCTTAAAGGTTGGTAAGTCTGGGCCATGTCTGGGAACAACCTCTAGGAAACAGTTTTGTCCTGGTCTCCCCCCACATCCCTGCAGTCTCCTCGATCTACTAGGTCCAGGCCAAGGCTGCCACCTGTAGGGACTGTCACTTTGTGCGAAGTGACACATGGAACTATGAGCCTCTGATGCACGTGTGAAAATCAGAATGGGCTGTGCTGTGGTTACTTCCGGTTAAGACAAGAAAAGCAAGAGGGTGTATCACGCTGCAGCCAAGGGCCCACTCACAGCCCCTCTCGGAGAACATGGATATCTTCCTCAGTGGCCATGGCTTCCGAGGACTTTGCTCCCGAGGTCTGTCCAGACAGTGTATCTGCCCCCACTTCTGTTGTGAGAAGGGCAGGCCAGTGGTCACAGTGCGTCTCCTGCCAGCAGGGTGGGGGCCTGTGCTAAGGACCCCCCACACCAGGTGCCCGTGGGGATGTCCTGGCTGTGCAGACCTTCTGCAAGGTGGATCCGCAGGGGGAGAAAACAGCCGGTCAGGGCATCTGAGTAGGCAACTGCTTACCTAAAAGCATACCCTACTTGGGAAGACAGAGTGGAGGCGCAGTGAGCTCTGGGCTCAGTCCTGAGTCACTCTCCAGACCTGGGCCCAAGGCAGCACATCTGAGGGCTCAGCACTATGACCCCTCGTGCCCTCTTTTGACCCTCTGGAAGCCCACGGAAGAGCTCATCATGGAAGAGTGATCTGGGAGCCCTGCTTTGGTGGCGAGGATGGGGATCAGCAGCCCGGGGCCCTATTTTGGGGGCTCAGTCCTGGGAGGGCTGGCCGGACAGCCTCTCTCTCTCTCTCTCTCTTTTTTTTTTTTTTTTAAGATTTTTATTTATTTATTTCACACAGAGAGAGAGCTCACAGGTAGGCAGAGAGGCAGGCAGAGAAAGAGGGGGAAGCAGGCTCCCCGCTGAGCAGAGAGCCCCATGAGGGGCTCGATCCCAGGACCCTGGGATCATGACCTGAGCTGAAGGCAGAGGCTTAACCCACTGAGCCACCCAGGCGCCCCGGACAGCCTCACTTTTGGCAGGATTGGAGTCTGTCCCACGGGGGTGGATGTGGGGTGTATGTGGGTTTGGGCAACTGTGAGCGACACCGGAACCAGCAGGTCCTTTTGGAAGCTGGAGAGAAAGAACAGAAAAGGGACGAGCATTTCCTCTTCTTAATCCAGTGGAGCCCTGCGGGGGGTGCTTTGGGAGGTCTAGTTTGTGGCTAATCCATAAAAACCTGGATGGCCACTGGGGTGGGGGTGGGGGTGGCATCTGGCTGGGAAATTCATTTGGCTTTCTCTTGAGGATGAAAGATCACAGAATTATCTGTGACACACACCCCCCCCCCATTTTTATTCAGGTTTAAAGCTGTTTTCAGTGTAGTGGGGACAGCGCCATATGGTTCTGGGAACTCGACCAATTCCACCAAGGAAAGAGTAAAGGGGCAATTTGGATGCTGGCCTCAGAAGCGAACTTTGCTAGCTCCGGGCACTGCGGGTTCTAGAGCAATGCTGCCCAGCCTTCTCTCCCTCCGCCCCAGGCCCGCCGGCCTGGCCCTGTGTCCCGGAACCAGGCACGTGGCCCTTGCAGGTGCCCCCCGGCCAGGACCCCTCCTCCAGCAAGGGCGCTCTCCTGGGGGACCGGGGGTGGGCTGCTCTGCGTCTCCACACTTCTGGGGTTGAGTCGGCCTCCCTCGCGTTGGGAGCCGGATCGCACGAGCAGGGACCGCTGGGGTCTGCGGAGATACCTGGGAGGAGGCCGAGGAGAGCTCGACCTCCAGCCGGCGCGTGAACCTCCTGAGGCTGCCGGACAGTGGCAGGGACCGCGGGCCCCCTCCGAACGTCTGATCCAGCGCCCGCCCTGTTCGCGAGCGCCCAGACCCACCGAGCTTGGCCTCCAGCCTCCGGGGGCCCCGGCATCCCCGCGCCCGGCCGGGTGGGTCCTCCCTCGCGGATCAGCCTCTCTCGGCAGGCTCTGCTCCGGCGGCCGCTCCCTCCGTCGGGGCCTACCCGTCTCCGTCGGGGCCCTGGCTTCGGGGCCTCCTTGCGTACCAAGGGCCCCGCCTCGGCGCGCCGGCACCCGCACCTCCGTCCGCCTCGTCGGGATTCCGCGAGCGGACGCAGAACTGACTAGGAACCGACGTAAACCAGGGCGCACACGCACCCAACCCGTCGGTTTCGTCCCTGAGCCGGCCCCGTAACTAGGCGCTTCGGCCCGCCCCTCGACGGCCCGCCCCTCGACGGCTCGCCCCCAGAGCACGTTCAGGCAGTCCCGGCGCGGACGCCGGTGACGTCACGCCACCCGCGGCCAATCCGAAGGCCGCACGATTCGTGTCCCTAATGCGCTTCCGTCGCCTGGGAGGAAGAGGCGTTGTTGCGCCTGCGCGGGACCTCTGACCGCCGGCTCGCGGCGCGTGGGGTCTGCTCGGCTCCCCGCGCTTCAGCTCGGCTTCGGCTCCCCGCGGGTGCCGCGGCGCGTGGCGGTCTCGCGCCATGTCGTGGCTCTTCGGGATCAAGGGCCCCAAGGGCGAAGGCGCGGGGCCGCCGCTGTCTCTGCCGCCCGCTCAGCCTGGGGCGGAGGGCGGCGGGGACCGCGGCGCGGGGGATCGGCAGGCGCCCAAGGACAAATGGAGCAACTTTGACCCCACGGGCCTGGAGCGCGCAGCCAAGGCGGCGCGAGAGCTGGAGCATTCGCGTGAGTGCGGCGGCGAGGGTGGGGGCCGGGCTGGGGTGGGGGCCCGGGGAGCTCGGGGCTCTTCCACGGAGAGCCGGTCCACCGAGCCCCCGGGCATGCCCGGTCCCGGGGCGCATTGGACTCCCCGACCGCCCGAGTGGTAGGCGGCTGGGTGCAGTCCCACTTGCCCGGCGAGGAGACCGGCCTACGGGAATAAACCTGGCCGGAGCCACCGTGCGTGCGGGGACGCCGGGGACACCAGCAGCCCTGGCACCTTCCGAGCGTCCTCCACTGAGGAAGCTGGTGCAGATCGAACTTTGAGAGGTCACAGGCAGCAGGTGCCGGGGCTGGAGCCTGGGCTTCAGTGACTGTCGCGGAGGGGAGCTCCTCGCGCCTGCTGCTGCCTCCACGTGGCCAGAGGCTTGGCCAGATCCGGTCGGAGTGTGGTGCGGTAACAGGCCTCCGCTTGGGCAGGGAAGTGCGGTGGAGGGCCATTGGTTTCGTGGAAAGTAAAGCAGATTTGTGCTTGTTACTGGAAAGCATGAGCGTTCAGATGGGAGGGGTCTGTAGTTCAACGCAGGCCAGTATGTCCCGGCCCCTCCTGGTAGCCTTCCTGACTCGGCCCTCAAGGCACCGTCTTCAGCTGGACCTTCACTAAGCCTGTGTCCTTTCCTCTCAATTTTCTCTTCTCCTGTTGGCTTAATGATTTGTCCTAGGACGCAGTTCAGGTGTTGGAGAATCTGGGATGTAAAAGACACCGAGCAAATACCGATTGAAAACATACAGTTGTTCTCAAATTATTGCTTGAGCAGAGATGCCCGTTTTTTCAAAGGAGGCTGTATAAAGAAGCCGTGTTATAAACAGGTGTAAGGGAGAGTCTGTCTGTTTAAGGACGGAGAAGCGTGACACTTTGTGGTTCAGTCCCTGCCCTTCCCCAGGGGACTGCAAGAACATTTTGGTGCGAGGATGCCTGGCTCTCAGGTCCCCTGGGGACATTAAAAACATTTGGCTATTTGGGCCTGGGCTTAGGATGGCCTGTTTCCTTAGGCCTGCCTGGATAATTTCAGTTACGAGGTTGGGCTGGGCATCAGGGCTCCTCGGATGATGATAGATTTTTGACATGTGATCCAGTTTCTTGTTAACGCCTTGTGGGGGGGCACCTTTCTGCCCCAGCTCCTGTGACATTTTATCCACTCAGTCCTGCAGAGAATTTCAGAGTTTTCCCACTTATGGAAGCTGAATCGTACTGTCCCCAAACCCTTGCAGTTATAGGGGCCTTTGTGAATAGCTTTGAGTGTGCCTGAGGGGAGGCAGGTCAGGGGCCTCTCTTCCTCACCTGATCATGCCTCTGAACAGCTGCCAGGTCTCTGGTACCAGCTGCCTGAGAGCTCCTCCCCCAGAATATTCTCCAGCTGAGTCCCCAGGGGACACTGTAGAGGAGGTATGGTTCCCCATCAGTCTCTACATCCGATTTTTTTTTTTTTTTTAAGATACGATTCATTTATTTGACAGAGCAAGAGAGCACAAGCAGGGAGAGCAGCAGATGGAGAGGGAGAAGCAGGCTCCCCACAGAACAGAGAGCCCAATGCGGGGCTCTATTCCAGGACTCTGGGATCATGATCCGAGCTGAAGGCAGAGGCCCCCACACACTGAGCCACCCAGGCACCCCCCCCATTTTTTTTTAAAGACTTTATTTATTTATTTGACAGACAGATCACAAGTAGGCAGAGAGGCAGGCAGAGAGAGAAGGGAGGAAGCAGGCTCCCCGCTGAGCAGAGAGCCCGATGCGGGGCTCGATTCCAGGACCCTGGGACCATGACCTGAGCCGAAGGCAGTGGCTTTAACCCACTGAGCCACCCAGACGCCCCTTTTTTTACTTTTTAAGTCATGTCTGTACCCAACTTAGGGTCCAGACTTAAAACCCCAAGATCAGGCGTCGCATGTTCCTCGACCGAGCCAGCCAGGCGTCCCTCTACTTCGTTCTGTTCCTGTGAGCCTTCCTGGCCTAACTGCTGGTCAGTGGGAGAGGTTTTTGCCCCTGTGTACCACCCTCTTTCTGTCCCCAAGCCATTCTTCCCAGGGTGCCTCTTCCCTCTCTGCTCAATAGCCGCTCTCCAGGGGCGCCTGGGTGGTTCAGCGGGTTAAGCCTCTGCCTTTGGCCCAGGTCATGATCTCAGGGTCCTGGGATCCAGTCCCGTATCGGGCTCGCTGCTCAGCAGGGAGCCTGCTTCCCCCCACCTCTGTCTGTCTCTCTGCTTACTTGTGATCTCTGTCTGTCAAATAAATAAATAAAATCTTAAAAAAAAAAAAAGTAGCCACTCTCCAAAACCTGTCTTTTTGGTGCTCCCAGCTCACAGGCGGCAGTGCCTTCCTGGTTGGGCTGGGCCTGTTCATCGACCTCACTGCTGTCTCCAAGCAAACCAAGATGCTGTTAGCAGCTCCTGGTAGTATGACCACCTGCTCTGTCCTTTGGGCCCAGCCTGATGCTCCCTCATCCCCTAGGTCTCTAGGCCTTCCTTGGAGGCTAGAGAAGCACATTTGGCCTTGAGATCTCTGAGTGCTCCAGTCCGCGTGCCTGTCTGCTCCTTGAAAGTGGGTGCGTAAAAGAGCCCCTTGCCTGTAGGAGGCGCTACGGGGATGCTTTGGAAGGCGCAGCTCCTTTAACAGGATGATCTCGAGGTGGTAAATGGTCATTGGTAATGTGAGGTCGGAGCTTGTGATGAGCCGGGCGTGTGCCAGGCCCTGCGCTGAGGTACTTGCTCTCCCCTTTCCCTCTTTCGAGAGGCAGTGGCTGAGGGATCTCTGATTGCCCCGTTTGCAGGTGGGGTTAGCCTGGCTGGCCAAAGGTCATGCCGTGAGTGAAAAGGGCAGCTGGGACCCGGTCTCCGCGTTGTTGGCTTGAGGCGCCCATGTTCCTGTCTGCTGCACCAGGGTGAGCACTATTGTGCTCTCACGCACTCCTGCTCAGGTGTTTATGTTAAAGGGTCTCCTGTGGTCTGTTCAAGGCGTGGCTTTGTGGCTTCCCAGTTTTATGGTGCAGGATATAGGACCCCGGTGCCTTTGTGCCGCCTCTCCTCGGGGGGGGTCCCCCGGGGTCCTGTGCCTCTGATCACCAGACACCCAGGGAAGAGCCTTGCAGTGGAGGGTGGGAGGCTGTGCCAGCCCGATCTGGACTGGCTCGGAAGGTCCTTCCCAGGCGCAGGCACCGTGTTCTCGTCGCCCTGCCCTAGCGGAACCTTCAGACTCATCAGCTGCCACCACATCCACGTCCGCCTGTGCGGGCGCTGACAGCCCTGTGTGCAGAAGTCTGCTCTAGTTCCTGACGTGTTTGCTGCGGTTTGGGGGTGATGGGCACTGGGGTCTGCAACATACTTCAAAGGCTTCAAAAACCAGATTGTGGGTCTGGGGTGGAAGGGTAGATGCTTGGTACACAAAGGGAGAAAAGCAGGTGCATTGTTTTGTCAGGGCGCTGGGTTCCCAGGGGTTCCCAGTTACTCTCCGTGCTGTCATATAGTAGAACTTTTTTTTTTTTTAAGATTTTGTTTATTTATTTGACAGACGGAGATCACAAGTAGGCAGAGAGGCAGGCAGAGAGAGAGAGGGAAGCAGAGCTGAGCAGAGAGCCCAATGAGGGGCTCTATCCCAGGACCCTGGGATCATGACCTGAGCCGAAGGCAGAGGCTTTAACCCACTGAGCTACCCAGGCACCCCTAGTAGAACGTTTTTTATAGTAAAGTCTCACGTATGGGAGAATTGTGTCCTCACTGAAATATTTGAGAAGCCAGATGCATGGGCTTTTTGGTTAGGAGAGGACCAGAACTTAGTTTTTTCCCAGAATACCCAATATTGTTGGATACGAGTTGCACCTTATGAATAAAATACACGGGGAAGGGATGCCTGGGAGGCTCAGGTCATGATCCCAGGGTCTTGGGATTGAGTCCCGCATCGGGCTGCCTGCTGCTCCTCCTGCTTGGGTGCGCGTGCGCACGCTCTCCCTCTCTTTCTGTTGACAGATAAAGAAAATCTTTAAAAAAAAATACACACAGAAGACATCGATAACGTATGTGTTCACGAGGTCTGTGAAGAGTCTTCACTCTGTGCATTGGCTTATTTGTAACTTAACTGTTTACTTCCTGTTGATTGTGCTACGCGCATGTGTTTGGTATCGGGTTAATCGTGACAGGTATTGGAGACTTAAGAGAAACTACCTACCACGAAAAATAAGATACCCTTGCCACAGGCTGCTTTTTTATTTAACTGGGATGTGACTGTCCCATTGACCCTCCTCTCAGCTCGAGTGGGGCAGCCTTTCTAATAGGCCTCCGGACGCGACAGCGGGTGAGGGTGTGACGTCTCTCGTGCGGGGCTTTCTGTGGAGGGGGGCGCGGACACAGCGGATGAGAAGGGGGCGGTGGCCTTGGTGGGGGGGGGAGTCGCCAAGCGAGATCGCGGGAGTGAGGGTGGGCACAGGCATGTTGCTGTTGAGGTGAGCTGTGGTCCCGGCACACCGGGACGCCTGCCTGGTACGCCAGCGTCCTGACAGCCGCTCTGTCCCTCTCCCTCCCAGGACACGCCAAGGAGGCCCTGAGTCTGGCGCAGATGCAGGAGCAGACGCTGCAGCTGCAGCAACAGTCCAAGCTCAAGGTGCGCGGTGGGCGGCCGGCCCGGAGGAAGCCTCAGCCCGTGGCGCGGGGAGGGCCTGCAAGGAGGAGGAGCGCGTGGGCCCGGGCGGGTTCCTCGGGCGGGTTCCTCGGGCGGGTTCCTGGGGCGGCTCTCTTCTTGGATTTGCCTTTGTGCTTGTGTTTGAGAGGGAAACACGAAGAGGCCAGAGGCTGGGTTTGTCCCCCGAATGCTTGCGGTAGCCCCGCCCGGAAGGGCTGCCGTGGGGAGGACCGGCCCCTCTCCGAGGCACGCTCTCGCCTGGTCTGCCTGCCTTCGGCGGGACCTTTACGCTGAGCTCGCAGCACGCACAGGGGAGGCACAGGCTCTGGCCCGCACCGTTGGCTGTTGTAAAGCGTAGTCCAGAAGTGAGCAAGGGACCTAAGCCACGGAAACTGGGGGGAAGGGAGTGAGCGACATCCCAGCAGGTCTCCTGGATGCCCTTGCTTCTTTGGGGCCCGGCCCTGTCCGTTCTCCTGGCACTTCACTACCTGTGGGTCCGGGGGGTCCTGGGCCATGGTGCCCCTGTGGCTGGGGGCTGATGGGCGTGCGGGGTGCCGGTCCAGGCTGTGTTTTCCGGGCGCCTCTCCTGCTCCTGTCCAGCCCCTTTGGAGCCCTCACGGGAGAGGGTTGTTGAGGCAGTGAGCCCCGAGCTCACAGTCCTGAGAGGGAGGCCCCAGCGGCTCTGGGCTCGCAGCCACCGGAACATTCTGTAGGAGTACGAGGCCGCTGTCGAACAGCTGAAGAGCGAGCAGATCCGCGTGCAGGCCGAAGAGCGGAGGAAGACCCTGAGCGAGGAGACGCGGCAGCACCAAGCCGTAAGGACCGCAGGGCCGCGCAGGCCCAGGGTGACCGGGGCGGAGCGCTGCTGGGGCGCGCCGTGGTCCCCGGCTTCCGTCTGCGTCTGTCGCCCGTCGAGGCTCCGGGAAGCCCGTGGAGCCGCCGGTGCTGAGCGTGACGGGGAGCACGCGCATCCCAAGCGTGTGTGCTCGCTCGCAGCAGGGAGGGGTGGGTGGCTTCTCTGAGGGCGCGGCACCCGGGAAGGTCTGGATTCAGATGTTGGTTTCAGGCCGTCCGCCAGCTTTTCCGGCTGAGCCGTATTCACGCTGCCCTCTCCCTCCCTAGAGGGCCCAGTACCAAGACAAGCTGGCCCGGCAGCGCTACGAGGACCAGCTGAAGCAGCAGGTGAGCCGCCTCCGTCTGTGCCGAGGGCACGGCGTCTTCTGGGGCAGCTGGTGGGCCGGAATTCGCTGTTTTACCAGCAGTGGGTGCTGGGTCCCAGGGACGCGCACACACAGGAGACACGGGCCTCCAGGCTCTGGCTGTGGCGAGCTTCTTCTGGGTGAGAACCTGGGAACCAGTCTGTGACAAGGTCATGGTAGGGGTGGTTTCCAGATGCTGGTACCTGTTAGGGCGTCACAAGGAAACTCAGCCTTGAAAAAGGAAGAAATCTTCCCCTTTGCTACAGTTTAGGTGGAGTTAGGGTATATAATATTAAGCAGAAAAGTCATTCAGAGCAAGACAACCTGATTTCACTCGTATGTGGAATTTTTTTTTTTTTAAGATTTTATTTATTTATTTGACAGAGAGAGATCACAAGTAGGCAGAGAGGCAGGCAGAGAGAGAGGAAGGGAAGCAGGCTCCCTGCTGAGCAGAGAGCCCGATGCGGGGCTTGATCCCAGGACCCGGGGATCATGACCTGAGCTGAAGGCAGAGGCTTTAACCCACTGAGCTACCCAGGCGCCCCTCGTACGTGGAATTCAAGAAACAAAACAGGTGAACATAGGGGAAGGGTGAAAAGCAAAGGAGGGAAGGAGACAAACCATAAGAGACTCCTAATGATAGGGAACAAACTGAGGGTCCTTGGAGAGAGGTGGGGGGAGAGGGGTGGGATGGGTGATGGAGGTGAAGGAGGTACTTGTGGGGGCGCCTGGGTGGCTCAGTCGTTCAGCGTCTGCCTTCGGCTCAGGTCATGATCCAGGGTCCTGGGATCGAGCCCCGCATCGGGCTCCCTGCTCTGTGGGAAGCCTGCTTCTCCTCTCCCACTCCCACTGCTTGTGTCTCGTGGTCTCTCTGTTAAATAAATAAATAAAATCTTTAAAAAAAATTTTTTTTTTCCCTAAAAGTAAATTTCACGGGGGAAGACAGTGTTCTTTTTTTTTTTTTTTTTTAAGATTTTATGTATGTATTTGACAGAGATCACAAGTAGGCAGAGAGGCAGGCCGGGGGGTGGGGGGAGAAGCAGGCTCCCCGCTTAGCAGAGAGCCCTATGTGGGGCTCGATCCCAGGACCCTGAGATCATGACCCGAGCCTAAAGCAGAGGCTTAACCCACTGGACCACCCAGGCGCCCCGAAAGAAACAGTGTTCTGAGGACAGCTGTTTGTCTGGCCTAGGGTGCCCAGAGGCCTGTCCTGTGGTGGACCTGTGCTAGCAGCAAGGGCTCCTGCGCTACCCCACCCCCATGCACACGTGCACTTGTTCTGCGTGGGGTTCAGACCTGCCTCCGAGGGCTGTGGAGTGTGTAGGCCCTGGGCTGTCATTCCCAGAGAGGTTTGCAGACCCCAGGGCAGCATACGTGTCCCCACAGGCTGAGGCAGCTCAGCTCTTAGATTGATTCCTGATCATTTTTAATATATAAGGTTTCACTTATTTACTTTAACGAGAGTGAGTGCATGAGCAGGGGTGGGGAGGTGGAGGGAGGAGGAGAAAGGCAGACTCCCTGCTGGACACAGAGCCCGACGCAGGGCTCCTTCCCATGACCCTGAGATCGTGGCCTGAGCCAAAACCAAGCTCAGCCGATCGAGCTGCCCAGTCACCCCAGATCAGTTTTTCCTAATTTTGAAAGTTTTCCCTTTTCCCTGTGGCTTCTTCTCAGCAACTTCTCAATGAGGAGAATTTACGGAAGCAGGAGGAGTCGGTGCAGAAGCAGGAGGCCCTGCGGCGAGGTAGAGCGGGGCTCGTGGGGCTGTGTCCTCGGAGCTGCCCCGGGCCGCAGAACGGCCGCTGGGGAGAGCAGCCCGTAAGCACGGACGTGTGTCGCTTCAGGCCCTCGGGTCCCCGAGCAACATCTGAGGACTCTCAATAGGGCCTCCCAGGGGCTCTCGGTTCTCTGGTTGGGGCCGCGTAGCAGGAGCTAGGCAAGCCCGGCATTCCCCCAGCATCTGACGGGCGTCGCCTCCCTCCCGGGAGGAGGGTTGCCTGGGCCTCACTGGGAGGGTTAGGGGGCCTTGGGCTGAACACCCTCTCCCTGCCCTTTCCCTGGCAGCCACCGTGGAACGGGAGATGGAACTGCGGCACAAGAACGAAATGCTGCGTGTGGAGGCAGAGGCCCGGGCCCGGGCCAAGGCCGAGCGGGAGAACGCAGACATCATTCGTGAGCAGATCCGCCTGAAGGCTGCTGAGCACCGCCAGACCATCCTGGAGTCCATCAGGTGAGTCAGAGGCCCCTGGCGATGTCATCTGGCCTTTCACCTGGGCCAGGAGGCCCTCGGTTGGTACATTGGTGGGAGGCGGCCTCTCAGTAGGTCTTCCCGGGTGCTGACCTTCAGGGCTGACCTTCATCGCCCTTGCCCTCTTCTCCAGCCCGGGGCCCAGATCCCTAGTCACATAGCTGCTTCCTCTACAGGACAGCGGGCGCCCTGTTTGGTGAAGGATTCCGTGCCTTTGTGACAGACTGGGACAAAGTGACAGCCACGGTAAACACCCCTGCCACGTCTTCCTGCTTATGGCCTGTGTCTCAGTCACTGCTGGGTTGCGTCCCTGCCTCCTCCCAGCAGTGAAAGGGGCCTGGCACCCGACTGGGGGAGGCCAGGCAGGGCCAAGGTGTAAGCCTTTGCTGCTGCCCTTCCCTCCAGCCCCTTCCTGTGAAAACAGGACGTGGTACAGCCCCAGGGTGTGGGGCACGGCCAGCAGTTCACCGTTGGCGTTGGGGTAAGGCTTTTTAACCTTTGGGCTGCAAGATGTGGGAAGATCCAGAAGCTGGATCTGAAGCCAGAGCACCAACTTCCCTCTTCCCTAGAAGCGCTGCCCTTTGGAAAACTGGAAATCTGCCTGGCGGCCTCAAGGGGGGCGCCCAGCTAGAGCTCCAGGGCCACTGGAGATGTGGCTGTGAACCTCTCTAAACCAGGCTCCTTCCCACCCTCTAGTGGGAAGCGTAGGGCAGCCAGCGAGGCCGTAGGACTCCAGGCACTTGTCCTCAGGCCCTGTGGTCTGTGCCCCATGCCATGCGACTGGTCAGCACTCAGGGCAGTGGGGAGAGCGTCAGCCAGGGCAAGTTCCCGAAGAGCCCCCAACTCCGCAAGGCCTTCTGCTGTCGGCCTTGCGCCAGGCACTGCTCTGGGCCACACGGTGTGACTTGGCATCTGCTCCCGTGGTAGTGAGGCCCTAACAAGTAGCCTGGCTAACTAGGAGTGTCCCTGTGCATCTGTGTTCCCGGCGTCCTGGCTTCCCAAGCCCTTCCTGCAAGCGCCCTGCTTTGGACGTAGTTCTAGCCTCGTTCTGGAGACGGTGAAGGGCAGTAGGGGAGGTCAGCTGTGCCTCAAGGAGAGCAGGGGTGGACTGTCCGGGGAGGGCAGGACGCCAGTTAAGGAAACCTGCAGCTAGTGAGGTTGTTGCCTTTTTTCCCCCTAAGATTTAATTCATTTAGGGGCGCCTGGGTGGCTCAGTGGTTAAGCCTCTGCCTTCAGCTCAGGTCCGGATCCCAGGGTCCTGGGATGGAGCCCCATGTCAGGCTCCCTGCTCAGCAGGAAGCCTGCTTCTCCCTCTCCTGTTCCCTTGGCTTGTGTGCGGTCTCCTGTGTCAAATAAATGACCAAATCTTAAAAAAAGATGTGATTTATTTATTTGAGGGAGAGAGTGCAAAGTGGGGGAGGGGAGGGGCAGAAGGAGGGGGAGAAGCGGGCTCCCTGCTGAGCAGAGGGCCAGATGCGGGGCTGATTCCAGGACCCTGAGGTCACGACCTGAGCCCAGGGCAGACTCTCTACCAAGCAAGCCACCCAGGTACCACCACCCCCTCTCCCTGGAGTGTTTTAAGGTGAATTAAGGGCATTCTGACGGCTCCTGTGGTCTGAGCACCCCGTACACTCAGATCTTTCCAGCTGTTCTAAACATCTGTGTTTGCCCTTGAATCTCTAATGTCCATCTTCAGTCTGGAAGCTTGACCAGGGCTGCGGGGTGGGGTGGCAGTCAGTCCCGGCCCTGCGCCCTGACAGAGCTCCTCGGCAGGGAATTGGGCACAGGACAGGCTACGCAGGAAACGCCCCTTGGCCGTCCTTCTCGTTGGATCGGCTGCTCACGAGTCCAGTGTGTACCTTCCCAGCAAGCTGGGGAGACGCACCCAGGGGTGGTTGCTGGAGAACACCGGGCTGCGTTGGAGGTTGCTGTATTCACGAGCTTCTGGCTGCCCTGAGGCCGGCCCCGCCCCAGCTACCCTGCCACCTCCCCTCAGACCCTTGTTCCTGTCACTAGTTTCCACCTGGTCTCCCGGAACCTTGCTTCCTCCTGCCGTGGCGAGGCTGTTTGTCTTGGAAGGAAGCCATTTCAGTTTTGTTTCCGGGTGTCGGCATACTTTCCAGGAAACTCTTGTAGCTCTTGGTCCCGTGACCCGTGATTGTGCTCCCACCGCAGCATTCGGTCTGTCTCCTGTGAGCCTTGGGGTCGCTGGGGCTCCCGTCACCTGGAAGCTTCCCTAGTCCCACTGGAGTGCATCCCGCAGCAGTTTTCTTTTCTTTTCTTTTTTTAAGATTTTATTTATTTATTTGACAGAGAGAGAGATCACAAGTAGGCAGAGAGAGGGGAGAAAGCAGGCTCCCCGCTGAGCAGAGAGCCCGATGCGGGCCTCGATCCCAGGACCCTGAGATCATGACCTGAGCCGAAGGCAGAGGCTTTATTTATTTTTTTTTTTTAAGTTTTTTTTTTTTTTAATTTATTTATTTGTTAGGGAGAGAGCGAGCGAGCACAGGCAGACAGAGTGGTAGGCAGAGGCAGAGGGAGAAGCAGGCTCCCCATTGAGCAAGGAGCCCGATGTGGGACTCGATCCCAGGACGCTGGGACCATGACCCGAGCTGAAGGCAGCCGCTTAACCAACTGAGCCACCCAGGCGTCCCTATTTATTTTTTTTAAAAGATTTTATTTATTTATTTGACACACAGAGAGAGATCACAAGTAGGCAGAGAGGCAGGCAGAGAGAGAGGGGGAAGTAGGCTCCCTGCTGAGCAGAGAGCCCAACGCGGGGCTCGATCTCAGGACCCTGGGATCATGACCTGAGCCAAAGGCAGAGGCTTTAACCCACTGAGCCACCCAGGCGCCCCTTGCAGTAGCTTTCTTAGAAAGGTTGTTCATGATAAGCTTTTTGATATCTTGCCCATCTGGAAATACCTGGGCTCACGCGAAACTGAGCACCAGCTGGGATGCTGCTGTGGGACCCTTGCGTCACCTTGCATGGGCTGGGGTGAGCAGAGGGCGCAGTGCCAATTGCTCAGGACTCGGTGCGGGATGGGCGGGCTCTGCCTGCCCTCCCACTCCCCCGCTCCAGGTGGCTGGGCTGACGCTGCTGGCCGTCGGAGTCTATTCTGCCAAGAACGCCACATCTGTTGCCGGACGGTACATTGAGGCCCGGCTGGGGAAGCCGTCCCTGGTGAGGGAGACGTCTCGTATCACGGTGCTAGAGGCCCTGAGGCACCCCGTGCAGGTAAGTGCGGGCCCATTTCTCACTGCGGTCGCGTGTCCTGCCCAGTTCTTTCTGGCATTTCAGCTGAGTCGTGAACGTGTGTCTTTGCTTCCCCTCATTACCTGAATACCGTCTGTTCTCTCCAGCACGTTGGATTTGACTGTGGCTTTTTCCTTCTTGGCGCTGTTCTGGGAGCCTGTCACGTCCGCACTGGGGAGACCCTCACCATATCCACTCTGTCACCTCTGGGGATCTGTTGGTGTGATTGTCCCTGGGCAGATTTTGGGTTGTTTACAAAATCCTGGGGCTCCCGTGTGCCATTGTCCTGTGAGAAGTCGCTGGAAGTTGCGCGCTGTGAGCTCCCTTCCTCGAGGGGAGCCAGGCCTCCTGCCCGCTTGTCTCATTCCTGTTGCGTACCCGCCCACAGGCTGTGGCTGGGTCTCCATAGTGATCGCTGTGGGTAACTGAGAAAATTAGGATCCGTAAAGAATCTTTTTTCTTTATTTTTTTAAGATTTTATTTGAGGAAGAGAGTGCATGAGCTGGGGCGGGGGGTATGTAGGAGCAGTGGGAGAAGCAGGCTCCCCGCTAAGCCGGAAGCCCAACGCGGGGCTCGATCCCGGGACCCTGGGATCATGACCCAAGCCAAAGGCAGACGCTTAATTGAGTGCCCCCAGGCGCCCCAAAATCAGTAAAGAATCTGAAGGGGGTCCTGGGTGGCTCCGTTGGCCAAGCATTTGGCTCTTGATTTCACCGAAGCTCGTGATCTCCTCGTCATGGGATCAAGCCCCCTGTCGGGTTCCGAGCCGCATACTTGCTCGCGCTCTCTGCAAGTGGCCTAGCCCAGTAGCACAGGCAGCTCGTAGGCCACCCTTCCAGAGCGGGAGCAGGTCCCAGGCACGTGCGGCCCGGAGCGTGCTCCACGGCAGTTTCTGTGTGGCGGTCAGGCTGCTCCCGGCGCTCCGTGCCTGTGTCGTGTTGTGGGCTCTGCTGATGAGTTTACTGTCCCTATGTTTTGTCCCCTGCCCCCCCCCCCGCCCCCAGGTCAGCAGGCGGCTCCTCAGTAAGCCTCAGGACGCGCTGGAGGGCGTCGTCCTCAGTGTAAGTGGTGCTGCCCATCCCAGGGCTGCGATGGGCTTTGGGGTGGGAGGCACCCTTCTGCCCGTAGAGCTGTCCTCCAGGCTGGGGCTGCTTTTCCTTCCTGAAGTAGAATGCCTGGGATGAGCTGGCTTTGGGGCTGGTCCCGATGCTCAGGAGGAGCACACTGGCAGCCGAGTACCCCCCAACCTGCCGTGTCCCCTGGCAGCCCAGCCTGGAGGCCCGTGTGCGGGACATTGCCATAGCAACGAGGAACACCAAGAAGAACCACAGCCTGTACAGGAACATTCTGGTGTACGGGCCTCCTGGGACCGGCAAGACCCTGTTTGCCAAGGTGAGGGCATGCGCCGCATAGGTGGGTGGGGCGCCGTGGGCAGCAGCTGCTGCTGTGGCTCTCAGGGACGGGCCGTGCAGAGGGGCCAGCTTTCGAGGCAAGCGGCATCCTAGCCGTACCTGGTGGTAGGGGCCGAGCTCAATGCGTGTGGGCTTCGAAGGGGAGGACAGTAAACAGGCTTTGCCCTCCCCCCACCCCTACCCCCCCCCCCCGGCCCCTTTCTCGCCTAGAAACTCGCGCTGCACTCAGGCATGGACTATGCCATCATGACAGGCGGGGATGTGGCCCCCATGGGGCGGGACGGCGTGACTGCCATGCACAAGGTCTTCGACTGGGCCAATACCAGCCGGCGAGGGTGAGCCGGGCCCCTCTGGGATGGCCCCCCACGTGCATGTGCTTGCCTGGCCTGGGTTCCCGGCGGCCCCTGGAGCGCCCGCTGGGAGGGGTGAGCGGCGGGGGGTCAGCGACTTTCCCTGCAGCCTGTCTCTGGTTGTGCACAAAGCTGGAATACTGTGGGGGCGGGAGTCCGAGGGAGAAATTCACCCCGAGAACAGACTGGCGGCTCGTGCTCGTCACAGGAGCCTCTTGGTGCTTCTGTTTTTTAACCCGTGGAAGACGAGAAGCTGCCGGCCCCGATACTTGTGCCACATTAGGATGTTTGGCACAAGCCAGTCGCTTCCCTGCAGCACTGGCTCTGGGTGTGCCCCTGTCGGGTCCGGGGTCCCCAGCCACTGCTGAGTTCGCAGGCGTGTCGGGTTCCTGAAACGGAGTTCCGTTGGAACGTGCTCCACTGGGCGGCCCTCACCACTTCTCGTTCATCCTTCCCCCGTCCCAGCCTCCTGCTCTTCGTGGATGAAGCGGACGCTTTTCTCAGGAAGCGAGCGACTGTGAGTATTCTGGAAGCTTCCGTCTGGCCTGCTGGGCCCGGCCGGCCGTAGGTGTGCGGTCAGGAGTGGTGTCCGTTGGCCGTGTTTGGGCTTTATGGGGAGGTCGCCAGTTGCTCGGGATGAAGTCTGACCCCAGCCCGCTCCTCAGCCGTACTTTCTTCATTAATTTGGTCTGAAAAGCAGGAGTTGGTCCTGTGGCGTCTTCAGCGGCTTCTGAAGAGATGTTTAGTGCAGGGCTCCCGGAGGGCTGGTGCGGGGCCTTTGTGTGCCTCCGCTCGGCTGCCTCCCCGCTGACAGCAAGACTTTCTCTGCAGGAGAGGATCAGCGAGGACCTCAGGGCCACCCTGAACGCCTTCCTGCACCGGACGGGACAGCACAGCAGCAAGTGAGGGCCGCCTGCCGGCGCACAGCCACCTCGCGGGGAAACCGAGGCTCCTGCTGCGGGGCCGGGCCGGTCAGGGTGCAGGGCTCTCAGAGCCGGGTGCCAGTCCTCGCCCACAGTCACCGCGCTTGGGATTGCTGGTTGCCGTCCACGGCGGGCTGCCCAGGTGGTCAGCCTACGGCCAGCTGCCCTGGGGCATAGGTTGCTCTGGGAAGGGGCTCGGTCCTTCCAGATCCCCTACTCTTGCTCTCCTGCGTTGTTGAGGGGGCCCCCTGGTCGCCGGGGGGCGCCTCGCCCTCCAGTCAGCTGTGGGGCCACCCGGTCATACGCTTCCCCCTTGTCTGGCACGGCTCCTGCCTACAGAGACCCTCACCCCTGCTCAGACCTCCTGGGCGTCTGGCCCAGGTTCCTGCTGAACTGGCTGAACCGCGGACCCCGCGGCTCAGGCTGGCGCGGGGCTGAGGTCAGTCTCCAGCCATGGGGCTCCTGGCTTAAATGGCCACCCCATCAGGCTGGGCCATCAGTCAGCAGAGAAATGTTCACCGGATGGGTGGGTGGCAAAGGACAGTGCTGGGCAATGCTGGTGTTTTGGGTTAAAAGGCTGCCGGATAGATTCTTCTAGAAAATGGTCCTGTGTGGGTTTAAGAGGCTCCCTACCCTGGGGGCAAGCACCCGGGTCAGCCGGCCCCTTAGCCCCCGCTGTCCGCTGGCTTCAGGTTCATGCTGGTCCTGGCCAGCAACCAACCTGAGCAGTTTGACTGGGCTGTCAACGACCGCATTGACGAGATGGTCCACTTCGGCCTGCCGCAGCGGGAGGAGCGGGAGCGCCTGGTGAGGCTGTATTTCCACAAGCACGTTCTGAAGCCGGCCACAGAGGGAAAGCAGTAAGTATCCCGATGGCTGGAGTGCCGCAGGGCCCTCCGCGACCTCAAGCTCCCCGCCCGGGTGCTGCACCCCTGTCCTAACCCTGGGGTTGCACGCGGGGGTCAGGTATGCTCACCGGCTGGCCCCCGTGTTGGACTCCGTGCCCCGTCATCACAGACCAGCATCTCCGTGCTTTTCTGCTGCGTGAAGTCTCGTAACAGTCCGGGGCTCTTGAGGGATCCCGGCTGCAGTCAGGGCCCCCTGCAGTCAGAGCGAGGGCCTGTAATGGTGATTGCCAGGCCTCGGCTGGGCTTTGTTCACCCTGAGGTGGTCGTGGCGATCTTGGAGGTGTACTCGCCCTTGTTCACTGCTCACCCAGACTCCGGGGAGCCCAGGGCCCCTTGCCAGCACACACCAAGGCCCCTGTTCTGCAAAAGTCACCCGGCGATGGGGGAGCTCTCCACGTTCTGTCTGGGCCACCCTCACTCGTTGCTCCGTCCGGAGTGCTCCAAATAGGAAAGGCTGCTCTATTTTTAACCATCTCCGGGGAGCCAGACCTCGCAGCAGCACTGACCTGAATCCCTCCTGTCACTGGTGGTGGCGAGAGCCATCTTCTGTTCTAGGACGGGCTTTGCCTGCCCGTCTGTCCCTCTGCGGCCTGAGCCCTTGCGTTCCACTCCCTGAGCCTCTTTTCTCCCTCGCACCTGGCCAGCGCCGGTACCGCCCAGCCTCCCGGTGGCCCTTTCTAGCCTGACTGCAGTCCAGACACTGGTTGCGGTGTGAGTTTCTGAGGTCTCTTTTCCCATGAGTGACTGCCTCTCCTGGGTCTTTAGCTGGACCGGACTGGAAAGGGGGCTCAGCATGTGGTTGACAGGAGTGAACCTTGCTCGAACCTGAAGTGTCCGCTTTCCTCTGTCTGATTCCCCACTTGCCAGCAGCTCACCCCGGGCAGGGTTTTAGCTGCTGTGCCCTCTGGGCACCGGGGTGGTCTGAGAAGGACGTGGTCCCTGCCCCCAGGTCTGGTGGTAGAGCTGGGCGTGAGGCTGCAGGAGCCCCTCCGTTCGTGCTCGTCCCCACCAGCCCCGCAGCTGCGACAGAGTGCCTCCCGCACTGCTGTCCCCACACAGCCCCTGCGCGGACACCTGGGCTCCCGAAGGAAGAGAGGTTCCTAGTGGGGCCAATAGGGCAGAACTGGTAGCCCTGGAATCGAGAGCAGTCATTAAGGCAGAGTTTGGCTCTTTAGAAGTTGGGGCGTTCGGACGTGGGGGTTTCTAGTACGGGTTCCTGCCCCTGGCAGATATCCCAGTCCTCCTTTCATGTGGGAGCCAAGGGGCCCTCCTAGATCTCTGGTCTTGTCCAGGGTCCCTTGGGTTCCAGGACATCGCACGGGAATTTCTCCTTCACAGGCGCTTGAAGCTCGCTCAGTTTGACTACGGGAAGAAGTGTTCGGAGATCGCACACCTGACGGAGGGCATGTCAGGCCGGGAGATCTCCCAGCTCGCTGTGGCTTGGCAGGTGAGCTGGGGATGTGGGCCCTACAGGTGTGAGCTTGACCGGGTGGGAAATGATGAAGCATTCGAAGGGAGCCAGTGCTGGCCCCTGCCCCCACACCCGCCCCCAGGGTGTTTCTGTTGAAGGATTTTCTGCGCACAGATGTCATGCCCTGTCCTACTTTATGGCTGCCACCTGCTTCTGCCCCCACTGCAGGAGGGTGTGGAGAGGTGTCACTAACTTTGCATATTACGGCCCACCTCCTTGTCATTGTGGTTTCGTTGCAGGTCAGGGCTCTGAAATCACGTGGGGTTTCCTGGAAGTGAACCAGCTGTCATATAGGCATCAAGGTCCCACAGGCCCATGCTTGATGTCTCGGGTACCACTGGAGTCTGTCCCAGGCTGGAGCCTAGCACATTTGGGGCAGGCGATTCTGTAGTTGGTGGGGGGTAGGGGTCCACAGGGCCACATGGAGCGTCCCGTGTGCGGTCTGTGGGCTCATCAGAGGGCAAATGGGATGAGGAACCAAGAAGTGAATCTGATCTGGTAAGGGGTTAGGCATGTCCTTCCCAGGTCTTTGCCAGATGTAGACCGTCGGTGCGGAGGGCTGTCTGCTTCGTGCACGGTCGGCTTTGCCGTGGGGTCTTGAGGGCAGCGTAGAACACACGAGTTAGGCTGACTTTATCGTCGTGTTGTGACCCAGGGCACACAGCCCAGAGTGGTTCTTGTCATTTCCAACGCCTGCTGTTTCCCCCTCTAGTGTCCACAAGGCCCCTCCAACCCCCAGGGAGGGGAGCCAGTTATCCCCTAGGAGCCCTGGGTACAGGCATCCAGGAAGTATTTGCAGGTCGGTTATTGCTGAGGAGAGAAAAGCCCTGTCAGGTGGGGGCTGCTGAGTGGCTCCTGTCTATGGCCAGCCCTTGGCTTCGTGTCGGAGTCACTGCCTCTGTGGGGCCTGCGCCCAGATCTTCCAAGGCTGCCTGATGTCCAACCACTAGAAATTCCACAGCGCTTCTAAGTGAGCATGTGTTTGTTAGTGAGACGTCTACTCTGACCGGAGCATGGTAGCTTGGGTACCCCAGGGACTGGGTTAGAGTGAGCCTGGCCGGAGCAGGGGCCCGGGTTACAGTGAGCCTGGCCGGAGCAGGGGCCCGGGTTACAGTGAGCCTGGCCGGAGCAGGGGCCCGGGTTAGAGTGAGCCTGGCCGGAGCAGGGGACTGGCCGGATCTGGCTGCGCTGCTCCAGCCGCTGCAGAGGCTGAACTGCGTCCCAGTGTGGACCAGCTGGGTGGCTCTAGGTTATCCTCAACTCAGGACCCAGGCCTCACGAGGGTGGCTCTGTTTCTGTAAGCAGCGGAGGAGAGGACCGCCGTGTGTCGGCTGGGGCTGCTCTGACAGCTCCACGGCCCAGGCCACCCGAGCGCAGACGTTCGTTTTCTAAGGTTTGAAGGCAGGAAGTCCCAGAGCAGGGTGCCAGCACGGGGTTCTGGTGGTGGGCCCTTCCTGCCTTTCGGTTGGTGATTTTCTGGCTTTGTCCTTCTCGTGTGGCAGAAGTAGAGCTCTGATGTGTAAGGACACTAGTCCTATGGGATCGGTCCCCACTCTCACGACCTCCTCTGCTGTTAACATCGTCCTTGTCGGCCCCGACAGCTGCACTGAGGGGTCAGGGCTTCACGCTATGAGTCTGGGGACACATTCAGTCCCTGACAGCAAACCACGCCCTGGTTCTCGATGTTTCCACCTAGAACCAGCACACCTCCTTTCTGTCTACATCATATGTCACCTGCCCAGACCAGGTGACAAGTCTGCCACAAGCCTGGCGGATGGAGAGCTAGTGATTGTCAGACACGGCATTAGTGCGGGAGGCAGTGACTAGACCTCTGGAGCCTGTGGGGTGTTCTCCCTGGAGGGTCTTTCCCTCCACCGGGGGTATCCCGTCACCGACCAGTTGGCCCAGCCTGGGGCGTGCCGGTCAGTCTTGTCGTGCTCGTGGGAGAGGAGTGCGAGGTCCAGAGAGGAGGGACCAGAGTGCCTCGGTGTCCCCCCTTGGGAGGAATGTGGTCTTCTTCTCTTTGTACCCTCAGGTGCCCGGAGGTGGCTGGGCTTGCGCTGGCCTCCCTGCCTCTCCTGGGCCGGACTGCAGGGGTGGGGCCCCGTGCACTTGCTCCCTGACGCCCATGCCGCTTGCCTGGTGGTTTCACGATGGAGTCCGGCTCGCTCTCAGCTCTCTGTTGTGGGAATGCACTGTGTCGTTACTGTAACTCTTCAGGCAAAGTTTGCCATTTTAACCATCTTTAGGCCCACAGCTTAGCGGCATTAAATGCATTCACACTGTTGTGTGGCCGTCACAGCCGTCCGTCCCCGGGACATGTCCGTCTCCCAAGCTGCAGTGCCGTCCTGTGAAGCGCTGACCCTCCTGGCGCCCGCCCTTCCACTTCCTGCGAAGGGGACGCCCCTAGATGGGGCGTCTGAGCTGAACCGGCAGCATTTGTCCTTTTGTGACTGACTTCACTCAAAATCATGTCCTTAAGGTCCATCCGTGTGGTACCACGTGCCAGCATTTCTTTCCTTTTAAAGACAGAATCATAATTCCTTGTGGATATATTTCATTTTGGGAATCCATTTATCCACTGACATGGACACTCGGGTGGCTGTTGTGAATAATGCCCCTGTTAACTTCGGGTGTCCTGGTATCTCTGAAACCCCATTCTTCATTCCTTTGAGAACGCACCAAGAAGGGAGATTACTGGATCATGTGATAATACCGTCTCCCGGGGCGCCCGGGGGCTCAGTGGGTGAAGCCTCCGCCTTCGGCTCCGGTCATGATCTCACGGTCCTGGGATCGAGCCCCGCATCGGGCTCTCTGCTCGGCGGGGAGCCTGCTTCTCCCTCTCTGCCTGCCTCCCTGCCTACTGGTGATCTCTCTGTGTCAAATAAATAAGTAAAATCTTTAAAGGAAAATACTATCTTTCATGTTTGAGGAGCTGCTGTGCTGTTTCCTACAGCGGTTGCACACTTTACGTTCCCACCAGGCGTGCACACAGCTGGTTTCTGGCCCGCTCATCAATACTCGTTCTTTTCTGTTGTTTGGATAGTAGCCGTCGCCGTCCTAGTGGATGTGAAGTGACCGCTCTTGGTAACTTGGATTGCATTTCCCTGATGGTTAGTGATGTGGGCATCTTGTGTGCTTTCTGGCCATGCATCTGTTTTCCTAGAGAGATGTCTATTCACGTCCTTTGCCCATTTTTGAATCAGGTTGCTTTTTGTTGAGTTCTTTATGTATTGTGGATACTAACCATTTATCGGATATGTGATTTACAGATACTTCCTACCCTTCAGTGAGTTGCTTTTTTACTCTTTATTTGGTTGATAATGTCCTTTGGGGCTCAAACTCACCGGCCAGAGGTCAGGAGTCGCATGTTCCACTGACAGCCAGCTGAGCGGCCCCTCACTTTGTTCTTTTTTTAAAGATTTTGATGTACAAAAGGTTTTAATTTTTTAAAAATATTTATTTATTTGACAGAGAGAGAGAGAGAGATCACAAGTAGAGATAGAGACAGGCAGAGAGAGGGAAGCAGGCTCCCCACTGAGCAGGGAGCCCAGCATGGGACTCGATCCCAACACCCTGGGATCATGACCTGAGCCAAAGGCAGAGGCTTAACTGACCGAGCTCCCCAGGTGACGCAAAACACAAATGGTTTTTGTGTGTTAATTTTGTATCCTGCAGATTTGCTGAATTTGCTTATTTTATTTTTTACTCACAACCCTGAGATCAAGAGTCAGACACTTAATCCACTGAGCGACCCAGGCGCCCCGAGTTTATTAGTTTTACTTTTGTGGGCATCTTTAGGATTTACTACATACAAGCATATGTTATCTTCAAAACAGATAATTTTATTTCTTTCCTGCCAGTTTGGATCCCTTTTATTTCTTTTTCTTGCCTAATTGCTCTGGGTAGGACTTCTGCTACTGTGTTGCGTGGGAGCGGTGCGAGTGGCCGTCCGCGACTTGTTCCTGACCGAGGAAGGCTGCCAGTCTTTCACCAGGGGTAATATACTTGCTGTGGGTTGTTCACAAATGACCTTTAGAACGTTAAGGAAATTTCCCTCCATTCCTAGCTTATTGAGTGTTTTTACCAGGAAAGGGTGCAGAGTTTTGCCAGCGGCATTTTCTGCAGCCTTTGAGGTGGTCGCGGGTTTTTGGTCCTTCGTTCTATTAACGTGGCGCATCAGGGTGGTTAGTTTTTTCTGTGGGCATCATGAGTGCTTCCCAGGAGTAAATCCCACCTGGCCACGGGGTATAATTCCCTCAACATGGTACTGAATGTGGTTTGCAAGTATTTTACTGAAGAATTTTGCGTTAACACCAGGGAGGGTATCGGTCTGTGGTTTCACTGTGGTGTTCTGTCCGCTTTTACCGTCGAGGTTATGCTGGCTTCGGAATCGAATTCGTGTTCCTTCCTCTCCAGTGTTTTGGCACTTTGAGAAGGACAGTGTGTTAAGTGTTGGGCGGAATTCACCAGCGAAGCCCCTGAGTCCAGGGCTTGCCTTTTTTCTTTAAGTGACGTTTCCTGTGTTTTTAGTCACTTCAGGCTCGGAGGACGGTCGTGAGGACGGCGAGGAGCCTCCGCATGGTGCTGTGACTCCTCTCGTGAGGCACATTTGCCTTGTCACTGTGGCCTCTGCCTCGGACTTGATCTTTTCCAGGGCCCCCTCCAGAGTCCCCTGTCTTCAGCTGCCGTCTCTGCTTGGGCTCCTTGGGGCTGTGACAGTTCCCGGGTGTCTTTTGTTTCTGACGATCCTGGCGGTTTTGAGGAGTGCTGGTCCGGTGTTACAGAGACTGTCCTTCTGATGTTTTTCTCACAGTTAGACTGAGATTGTGGGTTTGGGGAGAAGACCCCAGAGATGAGGTGCCCTCCTGGTCACGTCCTGACAGGGGACACGTGACGTCCGTGCAACATCACAGGGATGTTGACCTGGTTAAGGTGGTGCTCGCCGGGTTTCTCCATGGTAAAGTGACTAGTTTCCCCTTTTCCTCACTTAGCTGGAAGCCCATCGCTCGGTCCAGCCATCCCTCAGTGGGGGTCCTGGCCCCCTTGGGCAGACGTGTCGGCTCAGTTGCTCCGGGATTCTGGAAGGGGCTCCTCCCTCTGCCTTCCCACCGGGGAAGCTCCAGCTGCTTCGGGTGCTCGGCGTTCAGGGGCAGCTGGGCCTGGTGGGATACTCTGTGACCGAGCTACAATTGCTGGGGCCTCCTGGGGAGCTCTCTTCCTAGGGGTCCTGCCCTCCTCCCCTCAGTGTCAGAGTGGACCTGCCTCCCCAAATGGCGTGTGGTGGTTCTGTCATGTGTGTCCTGGCCTGGAGGGGAGCTTTGCTCTCTGTGAGGGCCTTCCAGGTCTGTGCTGGGGGGCCTGAGCTGCTGCTTGACAGCTGGCCTCAACCTGATATTTTTAGCAAGTCATTGAGAAACTCAGTGATGCAAGAACATAGCACTCGTGCCAACGGGGGACGTGGGCAGGGCCACGGGCATTGCAGGCATGGTGGCTGCCGTGGCTGCGGCTTCCCTCGCAAGCACGCTCCTGTACACACGGGGAGCCGAGCATGTGCCGCTGGCATGCTGAATGTGTGTGTTCTGCTGGGGGGGCTGCGCCCCTCCCGAGACTGGCACGCGCCTCTGGTAGAGGGTATGGGCCAGCACTCCTCCTGGCGGACTCGCGTCCCAGTCTGGACCGCCACCGCCCGGGAGGCCTCCGGGTTCTGAGGGCATCTCCCAAGAGGCGAGCTCACGGGTGGGCCAGCCAGGCCGCCTCATCCCTGGGTCTGGCCCTGTCCTGCAGGGCGGGTGGTTTCCGGTCACTGGTGGCACCCAGGGGCTGAAAGTCTGGGCTGGGGGACCCTTTTCCCCTGCGGGTAGCCCCTCCATGTGCCCTGCATCAGTGCTGTCCTTCCCTGCCAGGCCATGGCGTATGCCTCGGAGGACGGGGTCCTCACGGAGGCCATGATGGATGTCCGGGTCCAGGACGCCATCCAGCAGCACCAGCAGAAGATGCAGTGGCTGAAAGCGGAGGGAGCCAGGCCTAAGGATGACCAGCCCCCGCTCCCAAGCACACAGGCTCAGTGAGCTGGGCCTGGATGCCCAGCAGCCGCACTGGCCAGGCGGCTTTGCCAGGAAGAAGCCCTCCCCTCCGTGTCGGAATGGACCTGCCCCCCCGCTGGCCTGTGGCGCTTCTGTTTTCTGCGCCCTTGGCCTGCGGGGAGCTTTGCTGTGAAGAGGCTCCCCTCTACCAGTGAGGGGCCTGCAGGACCCCCACCTCAGCGTCTTTACGTATTCACCCAGTCGGCGCCAGAACAGCCCTAAAGGCCTCTGCTTGGGACCAAGTGCAGCACCTTTGTGGTAGGCTTGGTTCCTTTGTACCCCAGTCCGTTACCTCCAGCCGGTGGTGCTTGCTGGGTGGGCCGGACTGGGGAGAAGGCACTGTCCCCGAGCCCAGGGACGGACGGGTCATGCTGCCACTGCCGGTCCGCAGATGCTGGCTGAGCTCTTGTAGCTGCTGTACCTGTCCCCCGAGGGGGCTTGGCTGAGGGAGGGCAGGGCAGGGGTAGGGGCCTGACCTTGCCCGGTCTCAGCCAGCAGGGGAGGGGTGAGCAGAGCCGACTCCTGTGCTGCTGGCTGGGGGCTGCTTCCCCTGCCCCCCACCTGCTGTCCCCAGGATCTCAGGAGAGGGACTCAGGAGTGTGACTGGGACACACCTAGAGGGTAAGAACTAGCTGCCGGCGACTGGTGGTGGTGCCTGGAAGGCCGCAGGACCCACTGGCCAGGGATGTCCAGTGCTGGGGGCGCTGCCCTGGCCCACAGGATCTGTGGCTCTCCATCCATTGGAGTTGCGGGCTTTTTATCCAGAATCCAATAAAAACTCCGACAGGGTACCTCGTAAGGTGTGTGTCTCATGGCTGATTCAAGGGGCAGACGCTTGAAGGGGTCACAGGTTCAGCGATGAAAGAAGAGGCCGAGACTGGAGCTTTCTGGAGAATTTACTGACCAGCAGGGGTGGGGGTCACAGTGAGGCGCCCGACCGGGGATGCCCTGGGCAGGGTGGCCGCACTTGCCGCGGTGGGGCTCAGGGGCCTTATTGCTGCTACAGGCCGGGGCCTCCACCAGACCCCCGCCCCCCGCCCCCCGCCCCCATTGCGGCCCGCGGACGCACACGCCCCATGCACGTGCTCCCGTGTGCAGACGTGGGCGCGGCCGGGGCCGGCCCCATTCCCTGCGGAGCCCCCTTCCCGGCCTTGCTTCCCTGCGCCAGGAGCGGCCGGGCTTAAGTAACAGACATGGTCCCCGCGCGGGTGCGGGGGAGACCGCAGTGTGCGGGGCGAGCAGGTGGTCCCGGCCGCCCGCACAGGTGCCCGCGCCCCCCGCCCGCCCCGGTCCCCGCGCCCTGTCCGGCCCCGGAGGCCGGGGTCTTCCCCCCCAGGCCGGCGGCCTGCCCCGCCCCAACCCCCTTTATAAAAAGAAGAGGAGACAGCACCTTCCGCTGGACACGCCCGGCGGCCGCGGGCGCCGTGGCCCGGGGCGGCCGTCCAGTCCCGTGTGCGTGGGCGCGTTGGCCGGAGGCCCCGCGAGTCCTGCGTGCGGCTCAGAGGTGCCGCGGGCTCGGGTGGCCGTTGTGGTAGAGTTTCTGCTTCACGTGCACCATGTTGCCGGCCGCCTCCTCGAAGGGTCTGTGCGGCCGCCGGCCCAGCTCCCGCAGGCTGCACAGCTTGGGCAGCCAGGTCCACGAGCCGTCTGCGGGGCGGGGGTGCGGTCAGCGCGGGGTCCGGGCGGGGGCGCGCGCGGGGGCGGGGCGCGGGGGGCGGGAGCGCGGAAAGGCGAGGTCGCGGCGGCGTCGGGGGCGTGGCCGAGCGGGGGAGCGGCCTGGGAGGGGGCGGGGCGAGAGCCGACGGGCGGGGCGTTCGCGGGGGCGTGGCCGGGGAGGGAGTGAGGCGCGCTCTGGTGGGGCCGGGGCGGGGCCGGGGCGGGGCCGGGGCGCCGGGGACGCGCGCCCGCCGCCGCCCTCACTCACCGTAGCGCCGGCCGGCCCTCCAGGCGCGCACGGCGCAGTGCAGGACGCCGTCCATCCACACCAGGAACCAGCTGATGCAGAAGCCGAGCAGCAGCCCCAGCATGAGGTCGATCTCCTGCTTGGTGACGTTGTCGGTCACGAAGTAGTTCTCGGAGGCGTCCACCACCGACTGGTCCCCGTCGTAAGGGATCACGTAGTGGATGTGGTGCCTGGGGGCGGCAGGGCGGGCTGGCACCTCTCCCGCGGGGCGGGGGGCGCCCCCGGCGGTACGCGGTACCCGTTCGCCCTGCTGGTCTTGAAGCGGCCCTTGTGCAGAGCTGAGGTCGGGAAGGGGCCGTGGTCCGCGGTCGGAGTGAAGCCCGCCCACTCGTCACCCTCCTCCCTCCTCCGCCCCGGGTGGGGGGGCGGGGGCTCGGAGGCCGCGGTGCAGGGTCAGGGGATCACAGAGCAGGTGAACAAGCGTTCCAGGGCGAAGGCCCGGGGCAGGCTGTCCCCAGCCAGGGGCGGGGTCTCGGCCTCCCCTCCCACAGGCCATCTCTTCCTCCCTCCTCTCTCCTCTCCGTCCTCTCTCTCGTCCTCCTCCCTGCTGCCCAGTGCCAAGTGGGTCAGCCCTGTCCTGGGCCTCTGGTCTTCCTTCTCTTCCTTCATCCTTTGCAGGCACCCCCGTTCCTTAGTTCTCTGGGGTGGAGGTCCAGGGGGCTCTGCCCAGTGTCCATCTCTCACCCCCTCTCCTGCCTGTGTCCCCAGAGAGCTGCATGTCCGTGGCCTGTCTGCAGCTCCGGGGATGCTCCAGCTGTCTGGGGTTCCCTGGACTCCCATGTGTTCCCGCCCCCACGAAGGCCTGTGCAGTGTTTCTCAGCCTCCCTCCCCTCCGCTGTCCAGCCTCGCCTCTGAACAACTCTGAACTCTCCCCACGTGCTTCCTTCCCTCCAGTCGCAGGCCTGTCTGGATCCCCTCCTGGGCCTGGAGATCCTGGGTGGGGAGGCCGTGCTCAGATCGACAGCAGACTCTGGATCTGTCCCCACCCCCGACCTGGGCTTCGGCCTACCGGAGAGCCCAGGAGAAGCCCACCCTTTGCCCCCGTCATCGTCCCTGGCTGCAGCCCCTTCCGGCCTGGCAGCGCAGGGACTGCTCTGAAGCCCTCCTGCCCAGGGGGCCACCTCTCATGGTTCCCCCTCCTCCCCCGGCCCCTTCGCTGGTCTTTTCAATTCTCTAGCTCCCCCCCACCCGCCCGCCCCGTCTGCTCTGAGCTCTGGCTGCCTGTGCAGCGTCTCCACGTGGGATCTACAGACACCTCAAACTCATACCTAAAAATAGCTCCTCCCTCCCCAAACCTGCTTCTCCCCATCTTCCCCTCAGTTAGATGGTGGCACCTCCGCCTGGTGTTTGGCTTAGCTGGGTCCCTATTCCCCTCCCCCCAGCCTTGCAACTGGCCTCGGTCCAGACTCCCCCACAGGGACCGTCTCAAAAATCCGGACACCCCACTACTCCTCCCTGGTCCCTGGCTGTTCCTTCCCTACCGGCGGAGTCCACACCGCGTCTTCCTCCCTGTAGGAGCCCGGCAGGGATGGCGGCAGGCGGGCCTCTCCTCACAACCCTCCTGCTCCTTCTGGGAACTCCTGGAGGCCATCCTGCTCAGTGGCGGGGCCTTGGCCACAGCCCCGTGGCACAGAGGCCACCAACCCTGAGTCAGTAGCGAAGACAGCCAGATCCCTTTGTCCGCAGCTACTGTCAGTCCCCCGTAAGTGGTGGAAAACTATTAATCGGCACCAGAACGAGCAGCGGCTGCCGATTCCTCAGGAGCAGACGCCATTCATGACCCATTGGGGGTCCCAGTCATCTGGGGTGCACCAGGCCAGGCAGACCGTGCAGGGGCTGCTAAAGCAGGGCGTCACTGTCCCCTCCTGCTTTACCCCGCCTTTTGAGCCCAGGACCCCTGCCAGGGCCTTCCTCGGGACACACAGCTGGTCGAGGCAGGGACCTTGAAGATCGAGCTGCCAAAGGAGTCAGAGACTTGCCTGGTGCCCCACGGAGCAGGGCGAGGCCAGGACCCCAGGTGGCCCTGGTGGCTCAGGACCTCCAGCCGTCAGAGGTCACCGCCTGCAACCCCGTCCCTGGCTTGCCACCTGGAGCTCCTCTCTGCCCTGTACGCTCCTCCCCCTCCAAGTGGGGCCCCTGGGGGCATCGGCTCAGGTCTCACATGAGTGCACGGACTCTCATGAGGCACACACACGTGTGTCACCTGGGCCATGCATGCTGCACGCGCCTGTGAGGTCTGAGGCATGTCACATATACACGCCGGCCGCATGCATGCGTGTATACCACGGACTCGGGGCCACGAGCTCCACGTGTGTGCATGCTAGCCCGGGCACAGGCCCAGCGCGGGTCACATGCGGGCGCACATGCACTCAGCCCGGCGCACAGCCATCCCCGGGTGACACAGACATCGCCTGCTGGCACGTACATTAGGAGCATTTACATACATGTTGGTTGTATGAAACTCTCCACGTGGGCATGGCGGAGGCATACACATGGGCAGGCTCATGCCTCATGGTGTATGCGCACACGGATCGAGCCCGTTGCGGCAACTTGTGTACATGGTTTACACAGGGAGATTCATGTGCAACACGGTTCTCTGCAGACACACTCACCGCGCCCGTGCGGAGCACACCCTTCGCTGGATGCTGTGTGCCATGCATGTACTGTGCGTACACATGTACGTTGTCGCTGTGTAAGAGTACGCTGCACACTGAATCCACATATCCCGTATGAAGCGATGTGGACACACGCCCAGAACTCTACACCAGCAGCGGGGGCCGTTCTCAGGTTTTCTGCGGCCACGGACGCGCTAGCCTGCGCGCACGCGGCTCACTTCAGCGGCTTTCTGTGCGTGCTCGTCCCACTCGAGTCCACATGGGACTCCAGGTGACACTCTGAAAGCACCCCCTGGCTGCCCTGAGGGGTCGGGCTGGGAAGTCACAGGCACATATACACGGGTCAGGACACCACAGCCCACACACATGTAAAATGTGCCTTCCTCATACGGGACTTAGAGCCTGGGCCTCGTGTGTGCACACTGCCAGCCTCGGGAAGGGTCTCGAGACCACCCCGGTTTAACCTGCTCACAGTAACGGCTGCCCCAGGAGACCACGGGGCTGATCTCGTGCCTTTCCTTAGCTGGGGGCTGTGTGCGGCAGGAACGAACACGGGGATCTCTGGGAAAGAGTGGCCACCCCCAGCGCCCCCAGCGAACTCTTTCGACGGTTCTTGGGACAGCACATGCGAGGGTCATTACGCTCCCCTCTCCACCTTCCCCGATGTCTGGGTTCTGCTCCCACATGCTGCTCGGCACCCACAGGCGCGGAGCCGTCCTGTCTCTCTTACACACACCCCCCCACCCACCCACCGTGTGTGCGCACGTGTCCCTGGGGCAGAAATACAGGACAGGGGTGAGGAGCACAGCTTCTGGGCTGGGGCCCCCAGTCCCTCACTGGCAGTGTGACCTTGGCCAAGTCTCTATCCACCCCAGCGTCCTTCCTTTTTCTCTTGGGTCCCGGCCTGAGGGCTTCCCGTGGGGCCAAGGAGAGTGCGGATGTGTGTGTGCTATGTGTACGCACATGTATATGCACAGACAGTACACACATGCGCGTCTCGTGAGAAGATGTTTATTTTGTACATGGACGTACAAACATGCATGGCCAGGAAGACTCCGTTAGGACACGTGCACGGAATGGGGGCGTTCACACGGTGGGTGTAGGGGCCTGGGCCCTCCCATGGCTCTCTGAATGACCTTGAGCAAGCCACACCCAGCTTTGCCTCAGTTCCTCCTCTGTGCAGTGAGAGGGTTGGACCCGAGGCCCCTCAAGGTAGGCCCTGCCCACCTTGACCTTCTGCACCTCCCTGTACCTGGCCTGCAGGAAAGTCCGCGAACACGAGTGCCAGGCCCAGGCAGGACGGTGGACTCTGTGGGCACAGCCGTGCGCAGGATCCCTCCTGACCCACAGGGCTGGGCTGTGGCTCTCCTGGCCTCCAGGCCCTGGATCAGGAGGCCTGGGGCCCATTCTGCCCAACACCCTGGCACAGGCCGTTTCTCTAAAGGCATTTTGGGAGGGGGTCCTAACTACTCAGGCATGCTCCCCCTCCTGGAAGGCGACTGGCCAATCCCCAGGTGCCCAGCGGGAGGCTGGGCAGTCCTTCCCCCCCGGGCCTAGCGCACTCCTGCAGCCAGGCCTGCCTGGGGCTTGCCCGCGCCCCAGTGGGCCCCGCCGCCGCACATGTGTGATCACGCGTGTGCCCCACCGCGCGCGGACTCACCGGCCACAGTTGCAGTGGCAGACGCGGTCCTCGCCCCGCAGGTGCGGGAGGATGTAGTTGTGGAATCGGTCCAGCAGTGCGTTCATGTCCATCAAGCACGCGATGGCCTGGAAGAGCCCATGACCGGTCAGCGCCGAGGAGCGGGCCTGGCCGGAGGCCCGGGGTGTGGGGTGGGGTGTGGGGGGCGGCGCGCTGGGGGTGGGGGAGCGCCGGCCTGGGACAGGGGTGCCCGCGGCAGCTCCAGAATCGGGGAGCTCAGGGCAGTCGGGTTGGGAAGCGCAGGCCAGAGATGGGGAGCTCGGTGCTGCCGGGAGACGGGGAGCGCAGGCCGGGGAAGGGGAGCGCGGGGCAGCCCGGGATGGGGAGCGCAGGCCGGGGAAGGGGAGCGCGGGGCAGCCCGGGATGGGGAGCGCAGGCCGGGGAAGGGGAGCGCGGGGCAGCCCGGGGATGGGGAGCGCAGGCCGCGCGGGCCGGTAAACAAGACGCGGGAGGTGGGGGAGGCGGCGCGCGGGCGCGAGAGGCGGGCGCGGGCGCACGGGAAGCCCCTCCGCTCACCATCACGATCGACGCCCCCAGAATCATGAAGATCATGGTGTTCGCGCTCATGGACATCGGGCGGGGCCGGGCCGGGCCGGAGCGCCGCCCCCCGGCCCCGGCGCCCCCCCGGCCCCGGCCCGATGCTGGGCCCCCGCCGCCTCCGCAGAGGTCAGCCCGCCGCGCACCCGCCGGGGAGGAGGCGCGGCGGGCGGGGCGGGCAGGGACGCGGCCGCTCCCGGGGTCGCTCGGCCGCCGGGCCGCCGCGCTCGCCGCGCCCGCGCGCTCCGCTCCGCCCTCGGCCTCCTCCCTCCGCGCGCTCGGCGCCGCTCCGGCCTCCGCTGCCTGCCCGCCCTCCGTGCCCGCCTCCCGGGAGGGGCCGCGCCGCCCGCCCGCCCCGCCCCGCGCCGCCGGCCGGACCCCTCCCTGGGGGCCGCGGGGCGGGCTCTGGCCCGTCCTGGCTCTGGTCGCCTGCCCAGCGCCCCTGGACCCCGGGGCCACCGCCGGACCAGCCCCTGCGGGCCTGGAGAGGGCCCTGGGGTTCCTCCCCGGCCCCTCCTCCTGTGCCTCGGGGCCACCCGCACGTTGGTCGGCATCAGGCTTCCTCCAGCGAGTACCTGCCTTTGGCGGCGGGCCCTGCAGGGAGGTCACTCCAAAGCCATGGCCACATGGCCCAGCAAAGACCAAAGGATGCCCCGCGGTGGGGGCAAGGCCAGTCTCAGCACCATCTTCTCTCAGGGGTCGGCATCAGGCACCGGGACTGGGCAACCTGGATCCCCAGGCCAGTGTCCATGGCTCTCGGCAGGCTGCCCCGTGATCCTGGGATCCCTGGAGGAGCCCCTGAGCCAAGCCGTCACCCACAGCCCCAGGCCAGCACTGCCTATGCGGGAGTCCCCAACGCTTCCCCACAGGGACCTGAGGTTTTCCACAAGCTATGGGTCGGGAGGCGTCGTGGGGAAGTAAGGCCACCCGGGGGGACAACTGATCTCAGCCCCGGAAGGTGCCGCGAGGAGAAGGGCTCCACTCTGCCAGCAGTCCCCGTGGGCTGCAGGACTGCAGAATCCTGCTGGGAAGTTGGCTGCCCCACAGGCAGTGTCCCCCCACCCCGTGCCCCCACCCCCGGACCTCAGAAGCAGTCTGAGTTGCAGGGTCAGGCCCCGGGATCCCTCCAGGGGTGAGTGTGCCAGGCCGGCAGGAACAGGCCAGGCGGGCACTCAGGACAAAGCAAAGACGACCGGCAATGTTGATTTATTGGACAACTGCAAGTTCTTTCCCAGCAAGATAGAGCCCATTGCTTTATTCAGGTTATTTGTACATTCCAGCAAGTTTGGGGGGTGGGAGGGAAGGGACCACAACGAGAGCCACAAATGCGTGGGGGAAATGGACTATAAACCGTTGTTTACTGTTTTGGGTAAAGAAAAAAAACCTTTATAATCAACATCCCACCCGTCAGTACACGTGGGAGAGAAAAAACGTGATTGTTCCGAATCGCGCATTTGTGTCTCTGCGTTTCCTATGCGCGGTCTGTTGGTACCACTGCCGGCGGCCGGCAGAGCACCTGAAAGTAAAAACGAGTTTCAGGAAGGAACAAGTATTAACAAAAGGAAGCTCGAAAAGACGGCTTCGGGCGGGTGGGCGGCGCGCCGGGCGCCAGGCCAGCAGGTCAGTAGAAGCAGACGGTGTGCAGGAAGGCTCTGCCGCTCTTCTCCTCGAACTCCTGAAGCAGCTCGTCGATCTCGTTCTCCATGTCCTCCGTGTGCTGAATCTGGGGAGAGCAGGCGGGCCGCCCTGAGCCCCGGCCCCACGGCCGCCCCCAGCGCCCGCCGAGCCGCCCCTCACCCGTCTCCGCACACTCGTGCCCACGCACCCCGGCCCGCCGGGGAAGGGAGGCAGAAGCCCCCAGTACACAAACCGTGGGAGCGCACGGGCCTCCTGCCCCCACCGTGCAGAGGCGCGGCCGCTTGCTCAAAGGCTCGGCCCGCACCGTCTGTAGCCTCCACGCACCAGGCGCCCCTCACGTCCCCTCCAAGTTGCGAGACCCACAAAGGTGTGCGCGTGTGGCCAGGCGTCCCTGGTGGAGAACCACTGCCCTAGAGGAGGAGCTGCGGCCAGCGGCCGGCTCCAGGCTGATTCAGGGCTGGTGTGGGCTGGCCCAGGGCTGAGGCTGTCCGCTGGCCTAAGTCTCGGCCTGTAAGCAGTGCCTGTCTGAAGAGAAGAGCAGCCCCTCTGTGACTCGTTTCTCGTCAGGGTGACCCAAATAGAAGTCACATGTGCAACTTCTGGGACATGTGTTCCTCTTCAGCCCTTTCTCGGGCATAATGGCCAGAACATGGGCGCAAGTGCTGGAGCTTCCGCAGCCATGCTGGGCCCTGAGGGATCTCGGGAATGGAAGCTGTGTGGAAAGCAACAGGAGAGGAGGACCTGGGCCCCTCCCGTGGCAAACCAGTCCAGGCCCGCGGGTCTCTGGACTTCCTGGTCAAGCCACTTGTTTCCCTCATTGTTCTGTCAGAGCAGCTGACCTAAATGCAGCTCTCACAGGCAGAACACAGGGCAAGGCGTCTGGCTCTCTCCTTGGGTGGGTTCTTTCGTCACATTTAAGAGAAAATGTTCTGCTCTGGGCACAGCCACGTAGCAGCTACAAAGCACCTACAGGCTCCCACACACGGGAGGGTGCCCAGGGCCACTGTGGGAAGGCCAAGGGCCGGCAGGTCCTGAGGGTGAAGAAGCTCTGGGGGCCCCTGGGCTCTGCTAGACCTGATCGGAGTTCTGGCAGGAGCTCTCGGTAGGGACATGGCCGGGCACTGAGCAGGGCACTGAGCTCCCACCAACCGCACAACAAGCAGAAAAGCAAGTTCTTAAGTCAAACCTGCGCGGTCGACGGGCAAACCGGCAGGCACATTGGCACTGACCTGGCTTTGGACACCTGAAAATAACCCGACATGAACATGAACTGAATCGCGTGACAGCCCCTTTCCTGGTAAAACCTGTGCGTCAGGAGGAGGTGGTCCTGCTATATGTCCCTCCGGCAGACCGCTCCCGGGGACCCCAGGTCAGGCCCACCTGGACCCTGGGCCAGAGCAGGGCCGGACACTCACACACTGGCACAGCTCACAGATGAGGAACGCCCCCAGGGTGGCCTCTTCGTGGTTGTCCTGGATGTCCACGTTGATGACGTGCACCGGCTGGCACGTCTCCTGCTCTCTGGAATTCAGATCTGCCGGGAACAGAGCACAGCGGTCAGAGGCCACAGGATCGGGGCACCTGCTCTACCTGTCCCTGGCCCAGGGGTGGTCAGCCAGGCCCGAGCGCTTCCAAGGCTGGTGGGGGTGATTCAAGGAAACCTGGGGACCACCAAGCTCAACGCACCAGCCACCTTCTCACGAGCAGCCAGGCTGCCCCGGGCCGGAGCATCCGACAGCGTGTTCATTCGCGAGCACCAGCCCCCCATGCGCCCTCCGTGTGCCGAAGACCCTAAAACCCGCACCGCGTGCTCAGACAACACGCAGGGGGTCTCGGACGGATGGACACGACCGGCAGCGGGCGCGCTCTCCCACCCCGGCCCCTCTCCTCAGGCGCGCCACGCAGGCAGGGGGCTTCCTCATGAGGGCCTCGCCCGCCTTCCCGGCCCCGGAAGCAGCAGCGTGTGCCGCCAGGGCAGCCGCCGAGGCCGTGGCGGGCGAAGCCGCGGCCCGGGCACGTGGGGCACCATCGCTCTGCGGCCTTACCTTCCACCACCTGGTCGTACACTCTCTCTTCACACGTGAGGATCAGATCGAACAGGTCTCTGCAGTTCTGGAACCTTTCTGGCCGCGGCTTGATCCTCTTATTTCTGTCCAACATATGTAAGATGCCGTTCTGCGTGTAGCTAAGTGCTGGAGTCAAGGAACTTTGGAAAGACTTCTTAAGGGCAGGACGCGCCAGCCCCCCGTCCAGCTCGGCGCCAGCGTGCACCAGCCCAGCTGCCCCCCACCCCGGCAGGTGCACCGAAGCAACAGAGAGGTTGAGGCCGTTCTGGGGAGTGGGCCGTCCTCGGGGTCTCACAGGAGACAAGGCGGTGGGGGAGGCACCTGCCTTAAGCCCCGCAGACAGGCTGTAGCCTTCACACCAACCCCTTTCTGGGAGGCAGAGAGCTGGTGTCTGCAACCTTCGCTTGCCTTTCCTCAACCTGCTGCTTTGACTCATCCTGGAGCAACTTGGTGACCACGCACAGAGCACAAGCTCTTCCGCAAAGACAAAGCCGGTCCCCCCAAGGCTGGCTCAGTTACAGCAGTACCAGAAAAATCTAGAAACCACCAAGAAAGGCAACTTCAGCAGCAAGAAGGGGGGAGAAGCTCCAGGTTAACTGGAAATAGCGGCCCAGAGCCTCCAGCGGCCGGAGTCCCTCAGAGCTAAGGGGACACACACGGGCCCTGCAGCAGGTGTACGGCCCACCCCGCGCAAACCCAGTGACCTGGTCTATACTCAGGGTCCCAGGGATAGGGTTCACCACCCTCGAGACAGGGACAAAGGCCCTAAAGGGGGTTCCTGACAACTGGGGAGAAGCATCTCGTTAATTCTATTTAAGAGACATGCGCTACCTGCGGATTTCCGAAGGACACATTTAATGGTTTTCCCCGATGTTCGATTATGACAACTTACTTAACCTCCTATCACTCAGAATACATTTCCTGCCTGTCCAGATAGCGGAGAGCTTCCAGAATGTACCCCAGCAGTCCGTGCAAGAGTTCTAAGTTGAAAAGACATGTCACTGTCAGCCGGGAGGTGCTTTTGTGTCCGGTTAGTTTTTTAGCCAAGCGTTCCATCCACTGTGCGTCCCCAGGGCCCGGCCCGCCCCCCGACTGCCGTGCCCGGGGCGGCTGTGAGCCACACGCAGGCTGTGCAGCGTGGAGCGCTCGGTCCTTCCTGCGCTCCGAGTCAGAGTCCAGCGTGGAGAGACGGCATAGGGCAGGCCCTGTGTGGCTGCAGGGAGGACAGAGGCGGCCGAGGCAGGTGGGACAGCGCGCACCCGTCGGCAGGAGGAAGACCACAGAGCACCGGCGTGTCCTCGGAGACAGACCTGTACTCCAGGGGCGCGGCTCCTGGTGAGGCGAGAAGGGGTGGCCGGCCACTAGGCACCCCACAGCAGCACCCCAGGGCCTCGCAAAACCGTCCCTCCCTTACTTAAGCCTCCGTGATTCATATGGAAGAAAAACAAACGAAACTGGGGTTCACGTCCCGAAAGAAAAGACGTCTAGTTCAGGGATCACCTCCCAGCCCCCCGCAGTGGATAAGGAAAGCAGTGGCAGTGGCCCCTCCGGGCTATATCCTGGCCAACAGCAGTGATGCGAGGCCCGGGTTGGGCCGGGCGGGAAGTGCACAAGCCAGGAGCCCCTCACGATGAACCCACACACCCACCTGCTGCTCCCAGTCACGGGGACCTGGAGCCCCCCAGGAACCACGCGAGGACAGGGATAGGATGTGGAGGTCAGCAGAGGGCAGGGCGATGCCCCACCGCACACAGGCCCGGACCAGCCCCTGGCCTGGCTGCCCGTGTTTGGCGAACGGCCGGCCGACTCCCCGAGGCAGAGCAGCAGGCCCGAGTCTCAGTGGCAGGCCACAGCCTCCCGAGAAAGGGGCTCCCTCGACTGGCCTGGAACACTGGGTTCCTAGGTGGTCGGGGGCAAAGACGTGGCATGCGGGCGTCCCCTCTCCCCAGCACCGACTGAAAGTGCCCTGGGAGCGATGGCGGGGGGCGGGGGGGGGGCTCCTAGCGAGGCTTCGGCCTCCACACGAACCGGGGATACTCCCAGAAGGCCGAGGGGATGGGGACGAAGCCACAGCTCCGCCCTCTGGCTCCTGCAGGCCTCTGGGCGAGGACGCCCGCCCCTGCCCCGCTGAGCGCCGCGGCCTGAGGCTCGCACTTGTGTCGCCCACTCCCAGCCCCTGGGCTTCAGAGGGCGCGTGTCTTCACGGCTCTCGGCTGCAACCGGCGAAGGTGGCCCGGGAGCGGGAGCCCGTCCGCCCGACCCCTCCCCCCGCAGTGAGGCCGGCGCAGCCCAGGGGCGCCCGGAGGGTGGGAGGGCCCAGGCAGGGACGTGGTGCTGCGTGTCATACCAAGGAAGCATGGAAAGGACCATCTTGAAACACTCCGGGGTCTGAACCAGCAAACAGACAACTCAGACCTTGCCACCGATGAGCGCGCGCTCCTTAAGGACACTCTCGTAAGCGCCAGCGTGCGGGCCCGAATGAAGCCCGCGGGCAGACACGCGGGCCGCAGGAGGGGAGAGCGTCCCGAGAGAGACGGGAACGAGGCAGGACACCGAGTCGCCGCAGGCGACCTGTCTTCTCTGCAAAGCTGAAATGCAAACGGGAAACCCAAGTCCCGTGCAGCGGAGACGGATGGGGCCCAGGGCCTGGGAGCAGCCTCGCCTGCACAGCCTGGGGCCCGGGGCCCGGAGGCCAGGCTAGGCGCTGCCCCAAAAGCTGCCCTTCCGGGACCCGGCGCGTCTGTCCTCCTGAAGGGCTGCTCCAGCCCTGACAGCCGGGGCACGCGGCTCTGGTTCTGATTCGGGGCACCTTTGCCCGCATCAGGTTTGACTTCAACCCCGATGTTCTCCTCAGCCCGAGACACAGCGGCTTAGCCGGACGTTTCCATCTTTAAAGCCACGTCGCATCTGGTGGACGTGGACACTGGGGCCCCAGAGAAAGGCCCTCACCGCAAGGCAGCCTCTCCCCACCCCGGGGAAGCCCCACGTGCCGTCCTCGGAGGAGGGACGGAGGGAGCCAGGGGCTGGCAGGGCAGGGCCTGGGCCCGTGGAGCCCGGCAGCGGCGGAGCCCGGCAGCCGCAGAGCCCGGGCTCACAGTGGAGACGTTTCCGCGGAGGAAGACGAGGGAAGGCAGAGGCGGAAGCAGACGGCAGCAGGGGACAAGAGCGGGCGAGCCGTTTCCGAGCAAGGGAGAGGCACCGAGAGACCCCACGAGGGACCAGACGCGCGCTCCAAGGCCACGGGTTTACCAGCGGAGCCCCCTCCTCCCTGAGCCACGGCGAGGCAGGGATCTGCCGCAGACCCCCCGCCCCACACTCCTCCCCCACCCGGGGCCTCTGCCTGGCCTGGCCAGACAGAGGCTCTTGCCAAGGACAGCTGAGCGCAGCTCAAGCCTCATTTCCTCACAAGTGTCACCAGCCGAACACAAGACAAACCTGGGTGAGACAGGCTTGGGACACTGAGGACAGAAGTAGGGTCCCCAAGCGGAAATGACCGCAGCAGGAGAAGGGCTCCCAGCGAGGTGGTGCCTGGGCACAAAGGGGCTTCGGGACCAAGGGCCTCACAGCGCCCGCGGATGGGGGCAGGGGCACAGGCCCCAAGTCTTCCCGCTCTGCAGCCAGGGCACCCCGGGGCTTCATCCTGGGGTGGGGGCCCTGGGTTCCCCGTACATCTGCCTGGGGGGTCAACGCGCTGCCGGCAGCCGCACGCAGCCCTGGTCGGACCAAACGCTGCTCACGCGTCCTGTGCAGACGGTGCCTACCTCCGAGATGCGGGGCAAAACGCCCCAAGGACACACACGCCGGGTACCAACACCTACTGTCCCCAAACGCTGCCATGCCTAATCCAGGTCCTTCCACTTTCTGGCCTTGGATGTGACCCAAATCTCTGTGGCCGAGGCTCCCCAAGAGTGGGCCGCACCCAGAAGCCTGTTGGTCTTTTCGAATCCCTCTATCTAGTTTGACCTCTGGTTTTAGACTTGATGAAACGGAAGCACAGACACAAGACAAGAACTCTTACGCAGGACCCAAGTGCCCTCGGGGGAGGGAGATCCGAAGGCAGTTCAGCTCAGAAATGCCCAAATGCCCGCCGCCCACCCCGCAGGCTGGGCCCCCGCAGCCAGTGCCGCAGGACACAGCTGTGTGGGGTGCGCAATGCTGAGGAAGAGGGCCGCGCCCCAGGAGGACTGGAGCGCCTGACAGCCCCCCAAAGGCTCAAGCACAGAACACAGCATCCAGGTAAGCAGGCCATGCTCCCAGGAAGCCCAGGGCAATTTCCCATTCCCAAACCCGTAACGAAGGACAACTCCCCGGGCCTAGGAAATTAGAACCCCTAGTCAGGAGCCTTCCTTCCTCTCTTCTCTGCGGGGCTCAAGGATCTACATCTCCCTCCTGCCCCCTGTGCCTCCCTCTGGAGTATGCGACACATGAGGGGCGGGGCAGGTGTCCAAGGAGCCCCCCTCGGCAGGGAACTGGGTCTCCCCACCCCATCTCAGGAATAATTCGAGTATTTAGTTCAAATCTCAGGGTTATACAGTGACAACAATTCTGCCTTCACTTCAGATCAGCTACGAGGCGTGAGTGGGGCAGCCCCGTGAGCCCGCACATTCAGCGGACACATGGGCTGGTGCCCTCCCTGACCCCCGGCCCACACAGCGAGGCCGGGATGGTCCGCTCGGGGCCATACCGTAAAGTGGTGCCAGGCCCCACACACGCAGGGCCAGATGCTGTGTGCGCCCCCCCCAGCCCCGTGTCACGGAAGATTTGTTAGAACAAAAGCTCCGGGGTTTCACTGAAGGCCTCTTTAAAAACACAACCCCAAGAGCCACAGGCAGCGGCCTCCAGAAGAAGCAGGACAGGCGCCTGCTGCCTCCACGCAGACCTTTCAGGACCATTTTCTGTCAGTCAGACGGCCACGGCCCCCAACAGAACAGTGAGGACCACCCTGGATCCTGCAGACGCACGAGCGAACTCAGAGAACCACCGTATTGCACACTCGGCACCTCCCAGAGAACACAGGCCCCGAGAGCCTGCCAGGAAAGGCCGACAGCGCCATTTTTAGGGACAAGTGTTACTTACGTGAAAAAATAAAGAACATTGGGAAAACAGGCCTCCGGGTTAGCACATTCAGGGTGCAGGGCCCAGAGGTCCCCCCTCCCAAGTCACCCACCTGCACCTGGCGGCGTGAACGCTCCCAGTGGGGACCCGGGCCCGGGAGGTGCGGCCCGCAGGGGCCAAGAGTGGGCACGTGGAGGCAGAGGCGCCCACGACCATGTAGAGTCACACAGTAGCGGCAAAGTTGCTTCCATGGGGCTAGAATCAGCAGAGAACGTGCTGGAAAGAAGACATTTGTGTTTGCAATCACGCTGTGCTCGCCAGTGGCGGCAGCCCCAGCCTCAGCTGCCAGGGCCCAGCGTCGCCCCGAGCAGCTGCTGACACCTGCCCCCGCCCCCCAGCCTCGCTGGGGACGGTTCCAGTCCTGACAGGGTCACGGGGCAGTGGCCTGGATGCAGGAAGATGCTGACCTGCCTAACCTGGCACTTTGCAAGCTGTGCTTGGAACGGACGCTTCTGGGAGGTGCTGCCACCCCACGAGGCCGACTGCCCCGCGCACAGCATGGCGGCTCCTATTCCCCTCCGACCCACCTGCACCCAGCATCACCAGTGGAGGGAGGGTGAGGCCATCGCATTTCTTCAAAGGAAACACCCACCTCTGAACGGGCTTTAAAAGTACTGGCTGGAGGATCCTTCATGCCGGGGGACACCAGGAGGTGTGGGCAGTGAGGTCAAAGTTCAGGACCTCCTCTAAGGCTCCCCCAGCTTCAGTGAGAGCGAGGGTCTCACTCCTGGCCCCTGGAAGTCGGCCTGATGTGAACAGGCAACAAGGGTCATCACAGTGCCCTGTCCAGTATGTTGTAGGAGACTTAAATAATAGAACTAGCGGACGACCACTTGTCCAAACCAGGAAAAACACTGCATTCATTTAAATTCGAGAGAACGTTCACAAAAAAACTTCAAGTCACTTGGCTGGATGAATAAAATTACGGTGGGAGAATTATTTTTAGTCTTTGTGTGTGCGGGTGTTTGAAGCGGCTCTACACCCAACGTGGGGCTCCAAGTCTCGACCCTGAGATCGAGAGTCACAAGCTCTGCCCACTGAGCCAGCGGGGCGCCCCCTTGGTCTTTGTTTCACAGACACACACACCCAATCCCAGCTGTTTATCAAAATTTTAACCTCAAAACAAAAAGCTGACACTGAAGATGAAGAATTTTAGTGAAAGTGATCCTACTTTCTGAAACTTTTTAAAGAAAAAGCTTTTAAATTACGAATTAGTCTCCCACTCCCTGTCTTTTCTACATAAATGGTTCAAGACTGGACTACATCCCCATCCTCCGGTGGGGAAGAAGGCTGAGCCCCGCAGCAGGGGACGGACGCGCTAGAAGGCGGCATCCTGCGGGCTGGGCACGGTCTGCGACGCCTCAGAGGCCCACGTGACTGCAACACAGTACAAAGGAAAAATAAAAGGACCCTCCTTCCCCACTGAAATTCTAATTACCTAAGCGATTTAAAGAAAAAGAGCGGTCTTACCATAAAAGAACATTAGAAAGGAAAAGAGGCAAGCCAAGAGCAGGACCAGGGCACAGTAACCAGACAGAGCCCGGGGTGCCCGCCCGCCCCCAGAGCTTGGCTCCCTCGCTGTCCCAACAACGCATTTTGCACAACAAACTGTCTGGCTCACGGGGAGGTTGAGGAGCCCATCCGAGGGGCCCACAGTCGCTGTACCACCACCCACCCGCCCCCACCCGCCCCAGACACTCTCCACAGGGACCCGAGAAGCAGCCAGAGCCACCGGCCTCCACGAACAGCCGGCCGCGGCAGAGCGGGCGGCGAGGGTCACCAGCAGCAGAAACCCGAGATGAGCAGAGGCCACGGGAGAGAAAGGCGTCACTGAGCATCTTCCAACTGGAACGCACCCAGAACTGCGTGAACCAGGGCCTGGTGGAGGCTTTTCATCATAAAGACCTCAAAACCTTACTCTTGGGGTAATGGCGATGCCCAGTGTGCCCTGAGTGAGGCTGGGACAGGAGCAGCTGCCGTCTAGGAAGAGGCCAGAGGCAGAACATGTGGCTCAGATGAGCTCTGGGGCCAGGGCTGGAACCAGGCCTCCACGAAGGTGCTGAGGACAGGTCTCTCCCACTCTTCCCGACGTGTGTCCCTGACGCTCGTTTCAGGGGTCACACATCCACTGGGAGCCCCTCCTGGACAGAGGGCCGAGGGCATCTGCTGACGACACAGCATGGGCAGGACGACACCCTGATGTAGTGCCCACGCCCCACCCCCCAAAACGCAGGAGTCTGTTCCAAGGTGGACACAGCTGGAGAAGCGTCTCCATTCGGGGTGCCCTCAGTCGCACTCCGCCCCCAAGGCTGGTGGGCGAGCTGTGCCTGTTGTAAGGACCGCTGGGACTCAGACCCACACCTCCTGCTCAGCCTGGCACCTCCCCGGAGCCCTCCTGCTCAACCCACTCTTCGCCCCCCACACGTCCTCCTGGGTCAGGGCCTAGGCAGTCTCCCCGGGCCTGGGAAGAGGATGCACTCCCACCTGCCCCTCGAGTCCACCCCTCTCAAAGGTCATGACAGCTCACCTGATTTCCACCATCCAGGGCCTACTACGTGCCACAGGCCGCACCAACTCCAAGTTTAGATTCAGGGGAGAAAGGCCAAAGGAGACCACACACGTGAATCACGGAGCAGCACGCCAAGTAAAGGGGCACACGCAGGAAGACTGGGCCACTCCTCACCTGTACGGATCCAGGAGACACCCCTCAGCCCGCGTTTTCAGGGTGAAGCACCAGAGTGTGGAAGCAAGAGGCTTCTTACGGCTGCTCTTACGTCAGCAAGCTGTGAGGCTCGAGTGGCGCCCGGTGGCCTCCCCACACCCCGTCCGTCTGGTCTCCACAGGCCTCACAGCGACCAGCTGGATCCAGCAGCTCTGACCCTCCCCCTTCCTCCCTGTCCCCAGCGCGGCAGGGAGTGGGCGGGTCTGGGGCCATCCTGGGGCCATCGCAGGGCTTCACAAGAACACAAACGCGGCCCCTCAGCCATCAGAGGGAGGACTGGGACACGGTGGGCGGGAGCCTCTGACAGAGCCCTTGGCACACTTCGGGAGAGTGAGAAAGGCAGCTTTGAGCCTGGGATCTTCTGAAAGGGCTGTGGGGACAGCTGGAATCCTAGACCACACTCTGAGAACCACTACATAAAAAGCTTTCGAGCTAGAACTTCCTTGTGTTAAAAGTAAGTTCATTTTGGAAATCAAAGCGGTTTTTGCAAAGCAGGGAGGCTGCACTAAACCCCTGGAGGAAATTCCCACACCAGCTCCTGAACCCTAGCACCCAACCTAACTGCGGCCCCGCGGTGAGGCTCGGCGGCCAGGAGACCTTCCAGTCTACAAAGTCCTCCCCCCGCTACCCACGGGGTTATTAGGCCACGGCAAACCACAGGTGTGACCCATCTGACGTAACCCACTCTCAACACACCTGGCGTCAGCATCTCACCCACCGTGGGCTGGGAACACCACGTCTGTTCCCGGCCCTGGGCGAGCTCTGGAAGCCGTGGGTGAGGTCAGCGAGGCTCTGTTACGCCCAGACGCGCAAGTGACCCCTGGCACTACCAGCCAACCGTCTGTGTCCAACGTCCGGCCTCTCCCTAGAGGAGACAGGATGGTGGCTCTTCTGCTTCTTTGGAGTAGTGTAAGGTCGTGATTTACATTTTAAGCACAAGTGCTTTCCCAAAACCTGAAAGCTTAAAGATCAGCAAAACTAGATCAGAGTTTCTCTAGAAATCAGCGTTTAGCTTAGAACACACTCATTTGTTAAACAAACACAGTTTTCAAAAACTACTTAAAAACATAGCTGCCAACCAGCGCAGTAAGATAAGGTCCAACACGGCAGAGGCAAGGGGTGGGGCCAAGCACCCCTCCAGCTCCGGGAGCCCGCCGGGGGCAGGGAAGAAAGCACAGGCTTGAGCTGCGGGTATCATTCCCATGACGGGACCAGCGGCCCTGGCAGCTCCTTCCACCCTGCCGAGCACAGTGGGAGACGGCCCGCTGAGCTTGAAACAAGAGCCCAGGCAGACCTGGAGAAAAGGAAAAGACCCGTGGTCCTACTGCAGAACAGGACTTCGGGGAGGACAGAACCCTGAGCTTGTGGCCACTGGCCTCGGACTCAGGACAGAGCTCAGGAGGCTGTGGGGACCCACAATCTCAGAATTCATTTTTATTTTCAGCTTTTACCCCAACCCAAGAAAAATCGCACCCTGAAGACCGGGGTACACATACAGCGGACCCCTGAACAACACTGGGGGGAGGGGCACCCCCTGCAGGCGAAGATCCAAGTGTGACTGACTCTCCAAAACCTAGACCAGACAGCCCACCATCGCCCCGAAACCTCACTGGTTACACCAACCCCACACCGAGACAGTTTGTCTACACCACACGGTGTTCCCGAACTCAGGTAAGCTAGAGAAACAGCGTTAAGGAAATCACGAGAGGAGACGTTTACAGGACGGTGCTGGGTCATCCAGACAACTCCGCTTTGCGGCCTCGTGTCACTCGGGCCCTGCACACACACGGCAGCCCGAAGCCTCAAAGACAGAGCAGAGCAGCCAGAGGATGACAGTGAGAATGTGGCTGAAAAAACCTAACCCACGGGCGCCTGGCTGGCTCTCTGCCTACTTGTGATCTGTCAAATACATACATAAAATCTAAAAAAAAAAAAAAAAAAAGCCAAATCCCTAAGGAGAGTACACAAGATGGAGAAAAATTAGAAAAACGTGCTGGATACAGGCTCACACCCACTGTCTCCCGATTGTGCGCAAAGCCAGGATCCTGGAAAGTGTTCATTCTACTTGGGTTTCCAATCGGAGTTTAGGAGCAACTGGTCTCTTCTCATATTAATTTACATAATCTCATATTATTTACATAGTTACTGTTTAAGACAAGTGATTTTAAATGATCTTGTAGTTCCCAAAGCGATGATCTACTGCAAGGTTTGAAATGGGCTCCCCATGACACCTCACAAAGACACGGCAGCCCCCCCTTGGAGACCCCCAATGGGGCCCAGTGATCCTGGGTGTGCGGTCCCAGACGGGCCCTTCAGACACAAAGGAACTGTGGTCTCGTTTCAGTGAGACCATCCAGGCGGGCTGAGGGTTCAGCTGCAGACCCCATTCCCTCAGTGAGGGGAGCCCCGTCTGCTGGAGCCTGCACCCAGCTCCACCCCTCTGCTCGAGCCCACAGGGCACGGTTAAGGCTGCTCCGTATTCAAAATAACTCCAAGGTAAAGGAAGAAAAAAGGTTAAAATAAATCACATTAAAAAATAAGACAGGCTGGCCCTCACCAGCACATGGGTGAGCCTCAAACACGCTGGGGGAGCCCACCCCAGGGCCCCACGCACAGGAAACGCGGGGGGCACCCAGGCACAGACAGGGGTTTTTGGAAGGGGGCACGGGGTGACGGAGACGTGATGGAATGAGCCCTGGGTGTTGCAGCAGCGGAGGAACCACTGAACTCCACCTCTGAGACTAATGATCCACTATGTTAATTAATTAAATTTAAATGAGATTTGAAAATGTGCTAAAATCTGCCGTGGCGATGGCTGCTCAACCCTGAGGCACAGCAGCGCCCGCCGGCCGCAGTTGGCTGGCCATGTGCACTCTCCCCCAGCAGTGCTCTTCTGTGGCCCTCGCAAGCGAGAAAGCGGACGTTTCTGGTGGTCTGCGGAGGGTCAGGCCAACAGGGATTCCCTGTATTACCTGCAGATAATCCCCACAGGGAACTGGTAACCGGCCCAGTCTAGCCTAACTAGTTGAGGGTTAAAGAGGTTTCTGTCCCAACTCGCGTGCCTGGCCTCCGCGAGCTCCCAGGGGCAGGTCCTGCAGGGACCGCAGACCAGTGCCTGGCCCTCCACCCGCTGGGGCCGCCCTGCCCACAGACGGAGAGCCACAGGGAAAGCCACCGACAAACAGCCAGAGTTTCAGAAATGAGGAGCTTCTGCACTAACAGGACCACGGGCGCAGACGTGCTGAGAGCTCAACGTCGAGGCCCTGCACTGCGCCTCCGGCGCCCCGTGCACCCGCACACAGGGAAGCCCGGCCCCCAGCCACTGCCCCTCACCTCCCAGCTCTGCCGGTCAGGGACCACTTTCCTTCTGTGACGTCACACTCGCCCTTGAAAATGTGCAATTTACTGAATGTCCTGTTTCATCCGTGGTTTACATCCTAAAACCATCACTTCCCCAGAAGCCCCAGCATTCGCGGTGACAGACCTGGCGTCTGGTGCTTCTTCCGCTTCTCGTATCAGATGCCAATGAGGAAGCGAACAAAACACCAGCACCCCCCACCGCCGCCCCCATCATTAGTCAGGTAGTCCCCTCCTGTCCTCAGGGCACCTCCCAAGCCAGGTGTGGGACCCTCAACACACAGCTGATCCCCGCTGCCTCCTTCCCTGTTTCCCTCATACGGGGAAGGCCTGTGCCCCCATCCCCAGGGTCCTGCCAGTGTGCACACCAACCCGTCCCCCCGTCCCCTCTCCCTGGGAGCAGATGCCCCTTCTTTACCGGTCCAGGGATGCACTTGGCACCCTTCCTAGAAGACAGAAATCCCACCCAAGTGAAGTCAATAGGCTGACAAAGGTATCTCTCTTCCAGAGCCCCATGAGGGGCACTCAAAAGGGGCGGTCCATGAAGGTGACCTTCCTAGGCGGGGTCTCAGGAGGCAAATACTGCTGGTGACAGTGGAAAGAGCCATGACCCCCAACCACCACACCTTCCCCATGATGCAGCAAAGGCACACGTGTGCAGACGCCTCCTGGACTGGATGCTCTATGGGGAGACCGTGCATCTGTACGAAGACAACCCACAGGGAGATTCTGAATTCTGAGCAGCTGGTCTCTGCTCCTCCATTCAGAACTGCTAAGATGCGCACACCAACCCTCCTACTCCAAATCCCTCTCATTCCAGTCTTCTTAAAACATGGTAAAGTGCTGCCCACTCCTAGAAACAGAGCAACCATGGTCAGCTCCAATGTCAGAAGACCTTATTTGTAATAATTAAGGGAGTATGAACAAGCGCGTTATTTTGTTTTAGTTTCTCTGAGTACAAGAGCTTAAAAATGAATGGTGTTGGCTGGAAAACCTTCAAAAACAGACGTGGTCTTGAGAGAAGCTTCACGACACGTGGAGAGTTCACACACAGTCAGAAAACCTGGAGTTACGGTCACAGTGTCTCCAGGATAAGGGGGCTAGTGGTCACTTCTCTGCAAGGCTCAGGGGCAGCTCTCAGCACAAAAGAGAATTTCAGGGAGAGCAGCCTTTCTGAGATGGGGCCTCTGGGTAAGCCAGAGCCCGCCCCCGCCCCCAGCCCGAGGGCGTGAGCAGCGCACCAGCGCGCGGCACTGCGACACAGAGACCAGGATGCAGCTCACCAGGGATGCGCGGGGTCTTCTCCCCAGTGCAGGCTCTGCCGCTCGTGAGAAAGGGGGGCACCCAGGATTTCCCAGAAGGACCTCGGGTCCTGGACTCCCGCCTCCCACAGACAGCCCCACACACCCACGACGGCACTCTGCCTCAGCGCCCGACAGCTTTCTAACTGTAGCTGAGGGCAGCGCGCACTGGGCCAGACAGAGCAACTGTCAGGGTCCAGTTTTACATTTTGCTAGCATGACCTTTGCGGCCACACTCCGTGCTACATAATCTACAGATTTACAGAAAACATCTGTAATTTATTAAAAATTGCAAGAGGACCAACATGAAGACAGACTTTTCTCTCTGGTGCCTATGTTCCTTTCACCTGGTGTATGTTTGGGTTCCATCCCGAGAACTAGAGATCCCTCACCGTACCAAGGCAGGCCCAGAAGTTCTAGAGTAGTACACGTGATCATGAAGTGTCCCGGGCAAAGGCCAGGCAACAATGATCTTAACCACTATACAGCCTGACGCCACGTTCGTAATGAAAAATACCTTTCGTGGGGCGCTGGGGCGGCTCAGTCAGTGAAGCATCTGACTCTTGGGTTTGAGCTTGGGTCATGAATTCAGGGTTTTGAGACTGAGCCCCTCACTGGCTCGGCACCCAGTGCGGAGTCTGCTTGGGATTCCCTTTCCTCCTCCCCCTGCCCCTCTCACTTGTGTGCGTGCTCTCTCTCTCAACATGAGTAATAATTTAAAACAAATACCTTTCTTTCACCTGAGTCTTAAGTAGCAGATCCAGTCTGTTTTGCCTCTTCCTGCAATGAAGCTCTCTCAAATTGTTTGCTTCTAACAGGCTTCCTTCGGTAGCAGACGCGCCCGCCTACCTGGGCTGCTGCGCACAGTGTGCTCTCGTGTGCATACGCGCAGCCGCCTGCAGAGGGGAGCGGCGGGCGGCCCTGCAGCGGGAAAATCAACTCCGCTCTGTGGCTCCTGCCTTCCTCACCTCTGCCGCCCCGGCCCTGTCAACACGGGCCCCACGCGTCCCCCTGCTCACCACGTGTGCCACGTGACTCAGCACCGCACCCCGCGGCAGCCGCTAGGTACCTGCATCACAGAAAGCCCTAGACTGGATGCCAGAGCGACACCCACGTCAGAGGACGCCTGCCAGGGACAAGCACGTGGGGTTTTTAAAAGGGCGACCCACTGGGATACAGTTCTTTGTCCTTCCTAAGGAGATCATTGTACATCTGATCATATGTAGTTTTGAAATCATAAACATTTGGCTTGTCGGGTGCTGGTCCCGGGAGCTTCACGTGCGTTCCTGTTCCAAAGGACCGGACACTGAATCCCCGTTTGCTGAAAGACACAAAGAGAGAAAAAAATCACAGTTGGATTAAGACACAAAATTCTAAAGCCAAGGAATATGGAATGGAAAATAGACAAAATGAGTAACTGCTCAGACTACAGACATGTTTTTAAATTCTAAACTTCCAGCATTTTATTCACAAATTTTTAAAAATCCTATAGCATAAGGGCACCTGGGTGCTCAATCGTTGGGCACCTGCCTTCAGCTCAGGTCATGATCCCAGCGTCCTGGGATGGGGGACACTGCTTCTCCCTCTCCCACCTCCCCTGCCTGTGTCCCCTCTCTCATTGTCTCTCTCTCTGTCAAATAAATAAATAAATCTTAAAAAAAAAAACAAAACCTATAGCATACTGGGGCATCTGAGTGGTCGCATGGTTGAGCGTCTGACTCTTGGTGTCGGCTCAGGTCATGTCTTGGGGTCGTGGGACCGAGGCCTGTGTCGGGATCTGCGCTCAGCGGGGAGCTGGCGTGAGATCCTCTCTCCCTCGGCATCACCCCCCACTCACACGCACGCAGGGCCCTCTAAGAAATAAAGTCTTTAACAAAACTCTACAGCATATTACACCAAAACTGGATGAAAGTGATCGAGACGGAAGACAAAGGGTTGCTGACGCACTTATAGGGTGGCCGTAAGCACCGCAGCTGTTCACCACATCCCCCCAGACCCTCTCTGACCATCAGAGGCCCCACGGACATGCGGAGTTAGGGAAGATTTCCTCTGGAGCACAGCTGACCACCGCCTGGACCGCTGTACAGGGTTCAGGTTCCCAGGACCCCCTCGTGTGTGACTCCGACGACTCTCCCACAGACTTGACCGCACGCGCCACACAGGGAGCGCCACGTCTCAGGCCCCCAACATCCTGTGGGCCGGGGCTCGCCAGGAAACCAGAACTGAGGGCCCCGGGGTGTCAGGCCCACGGGCGCATCCCCGCAGTCTCTTACATCATCACATCGGCCACAAGGCTCAAGAACAAACAGCTCCCAAGCTGTGCCAACTCTGGTAAGCTGGAGTCCAAGGGAAGGGAAGGGACCGAATGCATCTCCTGACAAGCCCGGGGGAGCGTCACGAAGCGCAGCCCGTGAGTGACAACTTGCACCGTAACAAACGTCACCTGAAAGCAAACCTCCCAGGTGTCGCCACGGATAACCCCTCGGGTCGGCTACGGTCATGTGCAATCGTCAGTCTGGCACAGAACTTGCAAGCTTCCAAACTCAGTCAGCAGAACTTGTAAGTGTTAGAAGTGTGTGAAGAAAAACAGCTTTCTCATCACAGCTCCCTATGCGGAAACCACGTAACGTCCACATCTGAAGGAGTTCCGGGCAACGGGACGTGCGGCGAACACGTGTGTTTCCATCAGTGCCTCCAGCGTTCTCCCAGGCCTGCCTGGCTCCAAGATCCCCGGAGACAATGGTCTCCAGCTTTTCTAGGTCTTCCTGCGACTCCTACTTGACTGTGTCCGGAGATACTTCTGGTTTTCACAACGGAGGGGCGCTCCTGGCATCTAGAGGCCAGGGACGCTGCTAAAGCCCCACAATGACGGGGACAGTCCTCCAACCCAAAGCGTCCGCAGGGCCAAGGCGGAGAACACCCTGACCTAGAAAATGAAATGAGTAAACCCCACAGAGGGGCAAAGGTCTGAGCATAAAAGTCACAGGGAAGGAAAGAGCTTAATCTCACTCATCCTAAGAGAAACACATCACGTAAAGGTTGAAGTCTGCTTGTGGGTTAGCACAGTCCCGTTGCCTTGTCAGGGTAAGGACATGGTCCCTTCTGCTCACTGCCGTGTCCCCAGCAGGCACATAGTAAGTAGCTGGCAAAGGGCAAGTGAGTAACAATTTTCCACATAGGAAAACCTCACTCAGACGGTGCCGCTGGACACGACCCGCGAGCCTCTGGAGAAGGTGCCAACATCCAGCAAATGGACACCGCTGTCCCCTCCAGCACAGACGCTTGACTCCGGAAGCCTGTCCTACGGAACACATGCGGACCCGCTGCAAACGGCCCCGCACGACACTCTTGCAGCCCCAAACGGACCCAAAGACGACTAGAGCCACCCTGTGTGTCCCACCACCCAGCAGGGTCCTATTGCCAATGGGAAAAAGGTGAGGGGTGCCACACACACCAAAAAGCTCCTGCGATGATGCACAGAGAAAGCGAAGAGTGGAAACGCAGCTGGCTCCAGCGGCACGGGGGCCGGGAGAGGCTGTGTCCCCGCGGAAGGAGGGCCTCCGCACCTGGCCCGGCTGAGTACCGAGACGGCACATCCTGCAACGGTGAATTTTAGAAGCATTCTTGTCAAGCTTCTTTTAAACACCTCACCCGAGTCCTCTGAGGTTGGTAAGAGCTGAGTCATATGCCTGTGTCCCTGAAAATATGAGATGCGGAAGCTGACCCCCAGAGTGTCCCTCGTGACCAAGAACAGAGCCTAACAGCAGACTCCTGATAAGCACACCAGGCCCCACGCATACCTGAACTGTTAAAACAACCCTCAAAAAGAAAAAAACCCAACAACCCTCAAGACGACCAACATTTCCAATACCTGATCACAAGGCACCTGTGCTGTGACCACAGGGTGACGGGGCCCAGCCACAGGGCACGGATGCACGGCACAAGTCGACTCGTGTGCACCGAGAAGGTGCACGCAGACCACCTTCACTCCAAATCCGAACCTGGTTCCTGACCAGATGATGTACGCTAAAATACATACTTTCTCCCAAGCACCAACAAGCCCGTGATGAAGGCCATCTCAACAGCCCTGAAGGCCAGTCGGCAGGGCCCTTGTTTCTGCACAGGTCCCAACCCCCAAGACAGTCCCAACCCCCAATGCACAGGTCCCAACCCCCAAGACAGTCCCAGAGCAGGTTGAGGCCGCGAGCACCATGGAGAACACGAAGCGGCAAGCCAACATGTCACCACACTGTGAAGAACTGCCCGGAACAAGCAGCTTGTGTTTCAAGTTCCAGGCCGTTCTCCCCGACGTGTCCCGAAGCCGTTCTCCCACTGGGCCAGCAGCTTACTGGCTGCTGAAATGTGAAAACCACACATCACTGAGGGGAGAAGAGGAATTACTCCTGAGACTAACTATGGGCAGCATAACCCTCCTTGAAACCTGCCAACCCTCAAGTCTCCTCTGAGTTTTCTGTGTGTCTCATGTGTCTCAAGACGCCCGGAGGCGGCGCAAGTGTCCCGGACCCTGTAAGCCGACACCACCGACCACTGACCTTGTGTCCAGGAGTGGGTGTGCTTCGAGGGCGCTCAGCCATTCACACACCCAACACCTGTACGTCAAGGCGCAGCCTCTCCAGCAGGTGGGGGAAAGGAGGGACGTGCACCATGAAACCACATGAGCCCACAGAAGTAAGACCCCCAAGGACAGGACTGAAGCTTTAAAACCTAAAAGCCACCACCACGGTCACCGGTGGCAGGCCTGCCGTTCCATTTTGATTCAACAACGTTTCCTGGGGCTTACAACATGATCAAAACAGATCCAACACACTCTCCTTCGACAGTTGGGGGCCGGCAGGCGGGGGCGGGGGGCAGGACAAAGTAGGGAAAACACCCAGTACACAGGACAGTGAGAGGACAGCGATGGAGAAAGCCACGGGGCAGGAGCAGAGCCCGCTCACGGGGAAGTGGGAAACGGGACAGTGCGCCTCAGAGCCTTTCACAGCACACACCCCATGATGCAGAGACCCTGGACAGGGCCCCGCGGTGTTTCAGGCCGGGGAAGGGGAGAGAGGCCACCTGAAAGCTACCCACAGGGCTCCCAGGAGGCTCCAGATGGAGAGCCCCTGGTGCAGGGACTCACATCCCCCGTCCCGCTGGGGCAGCCCAAGACTGAATGGCCGGGATGATGGCACCTAGCAGGCCCACCTCTCTCTTCTACGCATCTTCTGTCACAGTAGGGTCTGAGGCTTGCATTAGCTGTCCAGATGGAAGATTCTCCACTTTTAGTCTATCCACAACCGTAAAAGCAGATCGTCCCAAAGATAACCTAGCCCAACATTCCACCTGGCTTAACCAGGCTTCCGAAGGGGCGACTGCCGGAGCTGCAAACAGACGGGTGGGACTCAGAATGCAGGTAGCCTCCCCTCCACCATCAGAAACAGTCCAGGGCTCTGCTGTCACTGCCCTCCCCAACTTTCTGAAATGGCAGTCAAGTGTATTTAAAAATAAAAATGAAGTGCAGTTTGTTCTTCCCCCAACAGAATGTTCCCAAGTGGCAAAAAGGCTAATTAGCAACAGAAGTGCTGTTTCTTCGAAGCTGATGCAGCTGGCAGAGCGGCCCATCTTGTGCTGTGTGACAACACATAGTGTGACAACGATCTTACATAAAGAAGCGATGCTAAAAAAAACATTCCCGACAACCTAGAGGCTCAACGTCTTTACAAATACCAACAGATCTATCATAAAGAACCTATCACAGAAAATGTCAAATTTTGGGAAAGAGAACTGTTTCCATTGCTATCCCCATGGCTAATGGTAAAATGATGATGTTCAAACAAACCCCGAAAAGGACCATAAGCAAACACCAAATTAACAGCATGGGCTACGCTATGTTTTTTTATTTTCCACAGTGAGATTATTAATCAATTTCAAGCGTTTCTTTGGCCAAGACTGGAATCCTAGAGCCACGGCCAACCTTCAGTAAGCACACTCTGACTCTAAGTAGGGCACAACGCGCTCACAGTCCCAGGTCACCTTCCCTACAGGCACATCACTCACTGCTATCAGCCCGACGTCTAGCCCGTGATGACCTCATACCGATGGACCAATCGACTGCTCGCAAGCCAGTAAACCCGAATGCCCACCTGCAGCTGCACGGCCAGGCCCCTGAAACGTGAGCGCTCCGGCAAAACCTATGTCATCGCCTGCTAAATGTGCGCTATGAACACGTCTCAGTAAACATTTCCCAGGATTCACACTTTATTATCCTCCCACAAGGTCAACAACAAAACTGAGCAGCTAGGCATGAGATACCGGTGTCCCGCTGTGACAAGTGCACCTTACGTTTAGCACCCCCCGTCAGCACCCCCGCTTAGACGTCCCTCCCTCCCTGGCTGCTCTTCCTCAACCTTGGCTTTTTGCTGGCCACCCTGCTCTGCCGGTTGCTGTCAGCCTGTCCAGTGTCCGTCCCCCCACCCCCACCCCCACCCCAGTGACAGCACAACAGGCCCTCGAGATCTGGCACTTTGGATGGTCCAGCGACAAACGACCACGACTGTGCTGCTTTCCTGCTCCAACCCTACGTGGCCCCAAGCAAGGATGTGTTAATGACATGGGTGAAACTGCTGAGCTATCTTCCCTGCTCTGGGCTTCACCCGTTCTCATCTGTAAAAGACTGGAGATGCAGGAAAGAATGTTTTAGCTATGGGAACTGTTACACTACTTGGTCTACCCAGTTCTGAATCCATGTTCGTGTGAAAACTGCCTTTTCTCCAACCATCCTCCTCACTTTAGCTCTGCCTCCTGAAGATTAAAAAAAAAGCCAATGCAGTCCCTTAAAACCTAGGAAGGCAAATGTGTTCCTCTGTAGAGACCTTTTCTGCATTCCCTGCCTTTCTTAAAAAGTCATGATTTCTAATCCTTTCAACTCCCTAAACAGTTCCCAGTTTATTTTTTTCAAGGGTACCCAGAACCAAAATACCAAAAGAGGTAGGCAGAGAGGCTGCAGGGCACAGCTGACTACCCCTCCCTGGTAAAGGCAAGAGATTTCTGGAAATGGGTCCAAGATCAGGGAGTAAGTTTCACACCATGAATGGGGGTGCTCCTGCAACACAACCACAGGCAGCCCCAGACTTGGTCCCATCGGGGAGGGGACGGCCGATTCTGCCCAACTTCCAGTATGGCTGGGAGCCCACATGATCTGGTGATGACCTGGTGATGATCTGAAAGCCCGACCCCAAACTAGAGAACCATGGGACCTTAGCGGATTCTGCTGCCTCACCTCACCCTGGACCCTTCATCAGCCCGTGCTTTATCCACCTGGAGTCTCAGTGCTGTTACTCATCATAACCAGAACCCCTTGCGTCCAAATCCTTACTGTCCCTCATGAGCTAGGGCTTCCTGTTCTGGGCACTGCCTCTTCACTTGTGTTAAATGTGGACATCTAAGGACTGCAAGGACGAAATCAAATGACATTTAGAAGCACCTGGCATGGGGCACCTGGGTGGCTCAGCTGTTAAGTGTCTGCCCTCGGCTCAGGTCATGATCCCAGGGTCCTGGGACCGAGCCCCCCATCAGGCTCTCTGCTCCACAGGGAACCTGCTTCTCCCTCTCCCACTTCCCCTGCTTGTGTTCCCTCTCTCTCTGCCAAATACATAAAATCTTAAAAGAAAGAAAGAAAGAAAGACAGACAGACAGACAAGCAAGCACCTGGCGGAGAGAGCTCAAGAGACTGACTCGCAACCTGGTTCCTTCGTTTGCAGCCTCTCTGCTCCTGTCCCCAAATCACATGGCCTTAGGACTGAAAACAGACCTGAGAACTCAGTTCAGCAGTATGCAGAAGTCTGTCTTACAAAATTTGTGTTGAACAGCTAGACTAAGAGGACTTCCAAGAATCTCAACATGCCCCTTAACATCTAGATCGTTCTGAACAAAAAAATAAATTAATTGGCTCCAAAGGGAAATCTCGGGCTACAGCGTACAAAAAGCAGAAAGAGGTGTCCGTGGAAAACGCTCCCGCAGACCCTAGAGCTCCCACAGCCGGTGCTTGAAACAAGGCAGTCTCAAAAGATCAAAAATAATCACCCCAGGGAACATTGATATGTGTGTGTGTGTGTGTGTGTGTGTGTGTGTATACACGACATATTGTGATATATAAGTGCCAACATTTATTACCATTTGTATTTGACTTGTCAGAAAACAGACGATTTGCAATAGGGCCATAATAACACATAAAATAAAATAGGGTCTCGCTAGTAAAACTAGCCCCTGTGCGGGTTCACTTAACTGTGTTCCTTTCAGTATTTATTTCAGAAGATTTCCTGTGTTTCACAAACACCTCCTGTAGGGCCCTGACGTTCATAAGGTCTCCGGCGGTTCCTCTGTAGGCACCTTTAAAAACCACCATATCAAGTTCTTAGAAATGCGTTTAAACGCTGTAAAATCCAAATAGAAACAAAGCCATAAATAATTTGAAAAGTGAAAGACACGGGAAGTTGTTCCATCTCAACAGCAATTTCAAAACTAAAGGAGGGTGAGATCCTCTTTTGCCCTAGCAGCACGAAAAAATGAAAATGACGCCCAGACTGAAAAAACAGGTTTGCTCTAGAACCTATAAATAGGTTCTTTTCTGGAAGGTAGTCTGGCAAAATATATGAAAACATGAAATATGCCTACTTTTTGAGTCAGCAATTCTACCCCTAGGAATTCATCCAAGGAAACAATCAGAAAACCGTGCAAACGTATTTCTACGGCACAAGGATGTTGACATTTTACGAATGAAAGATAAAAAGCAGCTAAAATGTCTATTAATCCGGGGTTGGCTACAAAATTAATTGCTCCACAGAATTCCTCTGGATTACTGTGTCCTAATTTTATAACCACTGCCATTACTCAATATGAATAAATATATTCAAATTCAATACAACAAAATAACCACCAAAACCCAACATCATGTGAAAAGAAATTACAAAACATTTACTCTCCCTTCAGTGTATGTACACACAGGACACACCCAGAAGGTGCCTCACCGATCCTGTGAGGAACTGTGGTTGCCTCCATCGTCAATGTATTCTGTTTGCAAAGAGATCTTCTTCTAAGTTAACACTATTTTCTAACAAATGAAAACATCCCCCAAGTATAGGTATTTTAGCAATTAAAGGTTCAGGTCTAAGTCAACGTCACATTCATGATGTCAATAATATAAATTACCCTGGGGCGCCTGGGTGGCTCAGTGGGTGAAGCCTCTGCCTTCGGCTCAGGTCATGGTCTCAGGGTCCTGGGATCAAGCCCCGCATCGGGCTCTCTGCTCAGCAGGGAGCCTGCTTCCCCCTCTCTCTCTGCCTGCCTCTCTGCCTACTTGTAATCTGTCAAATAAATAAATAAAATCTTTAAAAAATATTAATAATACAGATTACCCTAAACTTACCTTCGTTTGGAGTCTCTTTTTGAAGCAAATCTGAAACACAGTAAAATGGGTACAAGCACACCTAAGAATTTTGACTTGGCGATTACTGGAGAGGTTCTCTGCACCCCGATTTCCACAGGAGACCCACTGCTGTGCCGGCCGCCACCACTCTGAACGACACAAGGACAGACCGTCCTGCAGGGATCATTTGGGGAGTATCACATGGGCAAGTTCTGGAACTGGTATCATGACAAAACTGCTACAGGTAGTTTAAAAAGAAAAAAACAAAAAAAATTTCCTTTTTGTAGAGTTCAGCTGAAATTTGTTACGCAGATACTGAGCTTAAACGATAGACCGCCATCCAGAATCAGCACGAGGCGGTCTCCAGATCCCCTCTTCTCACTGAGGACATTAAATTTCATTTTCCTTGAGTAACTTTCCAGGAGTGTTAACCTTACATTCTTTTCCTTAAATTTACTGAACTTTAAATGCCTGCAAACTTAATACTAACACTTTCTAGTTTTAAAACAAGTTTGCAATTGTAAAGGTTTCTGTTTAAAAACCTTCACATTGAATTGTTAGGTTCAAAACATCCCATTCTGACGAAAAATGACAGTGAATACGGTGGGCAGTGCGGAATAGGATAGGAAGGATGACACTCCGAACTAGCAGACCTGAACCCTGACACGGTAAAAAAAAGAAAGAAAGAAAGAAACGAAGGAAGGAAGGAAGGAGAGAACGTGCAGAAAATTCTAAGTTTTCCAGGTTGCTGAGGAAGGTGGTCACGGAGAGGCGGCGGCGCTGCTGTCCTCTGAGCCGGGGACACTCCGAGAAGAGGCTTTCCGCACGCCAGACTCCACCCGCAAGTGGTCAGCGTCACGGCCTGCGAGGCCTCGTGACGGAAACACGCTTTATTACACTCACGACGCCAGCATCACGGAAGACCAGCCAGCGCGGACATGTACCCCAGAAACGCAAAACCGAACCCCCGTGTGGCCCGGAAACGCGCGGCTGGAGGCTTTGGGGACGGAGGGCATGTTTTGCCCCAAACTCAAACGCAGATACAAATTCACGGCGTTAACAAAGCGGGCCGTGCCCGTGTTCGGGGTTTCGGTTTTTCTGGGTTATGCCGCGTCGTGCAAGCTTTCCGGCGGGGCCCGTGAACGGCCAGCGGCCTGCACCCCGTCGTGGGACGCGACCACCTCGCAGACGCGAACCCGGGGCCGGCCCTCACGGGCGGACACCCTACAGAAGGGCCGCCACCTCCAGAGGCACAGACGTGCGAGCACAGCGGATGCCAACGCACCACCCCTCGGCTTCCCCGGGAGCTGGGGGCCTGGAGCGCCCGGGAGCCTCCGGGCTCAGAACCCGAAACCTCGCGCGGACGACCGAGCCTTGGGGGCTCCTCGCTGCGCTCGGCCCCGGGGCCGACGAGCCCGGCGCGGCCCCCCCGGCGTCGGCCCTAAGGGAGCGGGACGGCCGCCCAGCACGGGCCGGGCAGGACGCGGGGCCGCAGGGCCGGCCGGGGGGCCGGCGTCCGACGGGGCGCGCTAGGCCAGGGCGGAGGCCCCAACTACCTGAGGATGTTGTGCGCCTCCATGCTCCGGTTCTGGTTGCTCGAGCACACCACCGCCACCCGCAGCGGCGACGACGGCATAGCGGCGGCCGCAACGACCGCGACGCAACCGCTCCGGGACGCCCACCCAGCCGCGGCGCTTCCGCGCGAGCAATATGGCGGCCGCGGCGCCCGGAAGTCATGACGCCAAGGCGGCGGCGCCGGCGACGTAGCGCGTCAGGACGCGGGCGCGGACGCGGCGTCCCGGCGGCCCACCCGCGCCGGCCCACAGCGCCCCGTCGCGAGAGCAGGGAGGCTCCGCCGGCGGGCGCCGAGCCCACAGCGAGCGCGCCGCTGTTCCCGGCGTGCCCGGCAGCAGCCCGAGCTCCTCGCAGGGGCCGCCCTCGGCCCGGAGCCCGGCGCCGGCGTGCTACGTCACTAAACCCGGCCGCCGTCGCCAGGAGTGACGTGACGCCGCGCCGTCGCCCAAGACGCGTCCGACGTGCGGCCGGCGTCGACCGGAGTGACGCGCCGCGCGCCGCGCCGGCCGGTCGGCAGCCGCAGTCGCGGGAGCGCCGCTTCTGCGCGGCGGCTGGCGACGGGGCCCCGCTCCCGCGGCCTGGGCCCTCACTCCGCCCTCGGCCCGCAGTGGGCTCACTCTCAGCGGCTCCCCGCGAGGCCCCGCCTCTCTGCCCCGGCCGCTTAGCGGCCTCCGTGCCCGGGCTCGCGCAGGCGTCCGCACGTCGCTCTCGGAGCCCCGCCGGGTAGCGCTCGGGCCGAGTCCTGGAAGCCTTCGGGGAGGGCAGTCGTGCAGGGCCTCCCGGCTGGGAGCGCAGCTTGACCGGGGCCTCGCGCTGGCCTGGAGGCACCGGGGGCCGGAGTCGCAGGGCCGGGGTAGGACCGGCTTCGGTGCCCCGCCGCGCCCCGCCGCGCCCCGCCGCGCGGATCCGGCCGGAGGGTGGGCCGTGCTGGCTTCCGGGGGCCGGGAGAGGACGGCGCCGTGGAAAGGCGCGCTGCGCGGTGGCCCGCAGACCCCACCGGAGCGGAAGAAGGCTGTGGGGCGGTGGGCTGCTCTGCGCTGCGGACGTGCGGGCGGCCGCCCTGTGGACGCCGGCCTGCGGGCTGGGCGTGACGGCGGGCAGGGCGGAGGAGAAGCTCCCTCGCCGTGGCTGACGTTGCCCGGCATTGCTCTTGTCTTCGGGGAGGAAGACGCGGAGAAGGCTCTCAGTTTTTCTATTTCTTATTTTTTGTAGATTTGAGTAATCTCTACACTCACCGTGGGGCTGGAACTCACGACCCCCGGGAACAGGCGTCCCATGCTGCTCTGACTGAGCCAGCCGGGCGCCCCTAGGGTGTCAGGGTCCTGCAGGACTGCTTGGACGTAGTTGCTGCGGGGTGGGGGGAGGACAGTGCAGGACTGCAAGGAGCGTTTACTGGGCCTGCCCTGGGGGTTCGAGGGTGGATCGGGAGGGATGAGGACACTCTCCCTGCCTGCTCTCTGTTTGAGGATATGCAGAGCATAAGAAGAAAAAAGACACACCAAAATGTTACCGTGGGGTGGCAGGTATTTAGGGCTGGTAGGATTAAGGGTGCTTTGAATGTTCCTGAAGTGTTTTTTTAATTCCTTCGCTTAGTATTTTGTGAGGAACATGTTTTTTTTTTTAAATATTATTTATTTATTTGACAGACAGAGATCACAAGTAGGCAGCGAGGCAGGCAGAGAGAGGAAGGGAAACAGGCTCCCCGCTGAGCAGAGAGCCTCATGTGGGGCTCGGTCCCAGGACCCCGCAATCATGATCTGAGCTGAAGGCAGCGGCTTAACCCACTGAGCCACGCAGGAACATGTATTTTAAAGATTTTTATTTTATTTATTTGAGACAGAAGGAGCATGAGCAGGTGGAGAGGCAGAAGGAGAGGGAGAAGCAGGCCCTCCGCTGAGCAGGGGGACGGATGCAGGGCCCAATCCCAGGACCCGGAGAAGATGACCTGAGCCAAAGGCCAACACTTAGCTGACTGAGCCCCCCAGGTGCCCTCAAACATATATTTTCTTTTACATCCACAGCAAATACTAGAACTATTCGTATTTTATTTATTTTTTTTTAAAGATTTTATTTATTTATTTGACAGACAGAGATCACAAGTAGGCAGAGAGGCAGGTAGAGAGAGAGGGGGAAGCAGACTCCCTTCTGAGAAGAGAGCCCGATGTGGGGCTCGATCCCAGGATCCTGGGATCAGGACCTGAGCCGAAGGCAGAGGCTTTAACCCGCTGAGCCACCCAGGTGCCCCGAACTATTCATATTTTAGAAACAAAACGTCTCCATGGCTTCCCCAGTGTGCTCAGAACATACTAATCTGAACTCAGAGGCCCTGTGGTCTGAAGTATCAAGCTTTTAGGGGTGCCTGGGTGGCTCAGTGGGTTAAGTGTCTGCCGTGGCTCAGTGGGTTAAGTGTCTGCCTTTGGCTCAGGTCATGATCTCAGGGTCCTGGGATCGAGCCCCGGGTCCCATTCTCTGCTCAGCGGGGAGCCTGCTTCCCACGCCTCTCTGCCTACTTGTGATCTCTCACTCTGTCAAATAAATAAATACTTAAAAAACAAAACAGGGGCGCCTGGGTGGCTCAGTGGGTTACAGCCTCTGCCTTCGGCTTGGGTCATGATCTTAGGGTCCTGGGATGGAGCCCCACATCGGGCTCTCTGCTCAGCGGGGAGCCTGCTTCCCATCTCTCTCTGCCTGCTTCTCTGCCTACTTGTGATCTCTGTCTGTCAAATAAATAAAATCTAAAAAAAAAAAAATCAGCTAAAAAAAAAAACGAAACAAATATTGAAGTACCAAGCTCTCTCTCTTTTATTTTATTTTATTTATTTATTTGACAGAGAAAGAGATCACAACTAGGCAGAGAGACAGAGAGAGAGGGAGAAGCAGGCTCTCCGCTGAGCAGAGAGCCTGATGTGGGCCTGGATCCCAGGACCCCGAGACCATGACATGAGCCAAAGGCAGAGCCTTAACCCACTGAGCCACCCAGGCGCCCCAGTACCAAGCTCTCTTACGTCCTTCCTACTCCCTCCTCGGAACTCAGTGGCCCAACAACTGAAAACTGCTTGTGTTGTGCCTGTTTTACCTCTGCACATACCACCCCAAAACTCAAGCCTTAGTCCAGGGACTAAAATTTGGATCAATGTCACCAACTTGAAAAAGGGTCACTCTCCCTCCCTCCTCCCATTGGCCTTCCTGTGCTCCCAACACCGCATTCAGCATGTTCATGTGACTGAACGTCCTTTCTCACCCTCTGCCTCTCTGATCGCCACATTCTCAGACATGGCTCTAAAGGCCTGCGTCCTGTTTCCTGATGAGCCATTGTCCCCGCCGGGGTGCTGCTAGCCGAGTGCTTGCCGAGCAGACGTTGTGTGAATCGGTGGTGGTTCATTTCGTTGTGGGGAAGTTTGCCATTGTATGTGTGGGCCTTTAGTCACCTGGTGACAACGTGTGGCTGTTACTCATGCAGCTGCTTTGAACATCCGTATGCGAGTCTGTGTATGACAGATTCTTTTATTTCTCCTGAGTTAATACCTAGGAATAGGACTATTAGATCATGTTGTGTGCAGATTTAACTTTTTAAGAAACTGCCAAATTGTAAATACAGAGCTCGCGCTCTTTGGCGACCCCAGGAGCAGTTGCAGTGACCAACACTTGGTGTGGTTAGTCTGCTTGGTTTCAGACATCCTGATATCCTAATAGCTGGTATCTTACAGTATCTTCATGTTTTAATGTGTATTTACTTAATAACTAATGGAATTGAGCGTATTTTTAAAATTTTTTAAATATTTTGCTTATTTATTTGACAGATCACAAGTAGGCGGGGGGGGGGGGGAAGCAGGTTCCCCGCCAAGCAGAGAGCCCGATGCGGGGCCCGACCCCAGGCCCCCAAGATCATGACGCGAGCCGGAGGCAGAGGCTCAACCCACTGAACCACCCAGGCATCCCTGGAATTGAACACATTTTAATGTGCTTCTTGGCTATGGCTACATTTTGGTGAAGGCCTGAACCATTTATGTAATTTATGTATTTATCGTCATGTTGTTACTAAGTTTCCCAGCTCTCTATTTTGCGCATGCAGACACAAGTAATTTACAAGTATCTTCTCCCTCTTACCAATGTCTATTTTTTTATCTTTTATTTATTTTATTTTACTTTTTTAAAATTTTATTTATTTATTTGACAGGGAGAGCTCACAAGTAGGCAGAGAGGCAGGCAGAGATGGGGTGGGGGGAAGCAGGCTCCCCACTGAGCAGAGAGCCTGATGCGTGGCTCAATCCCAGGACCCTGGGATCATGACCTGAGCCGAAGGCAGAGGCTTAACCCACTGAGCCACCCAGGCGCCCAAATGTCTTATTTTTTTTAAAGATTTTATTTATTTGAGAGAGAGCACGGGGGAGAGGGAGAACCAGGCTCCCTGATTGAATAAAGGCCCACACGTTACAGTGTTCTGGCTGAGCAGAAAGCCGGATGCAGGGCTCAATCCCAGGATCCTGGCGTCATGACCTGAGTCAAAGGCAGACACTTAAGCCACTGAGCCAACCAGGTGCCGCTCATCAATGTTTTTTGAAGGACAAAAGTGCTTAAGCTTGAGAAACTACATTAATTTGTTCTTTTATGATTTGTGCCGAAATAGCTGAATGAAAAATCCGGTGGGTGGAAATGGTGGTAGATTAGACATTACGGAAGAGCGAGTTGGTGAGATTGAAGGTGTACGAAGACAAAGTAAGTGGGACAGAAGGGATGAAAACAGGCAGCATCGGTGGGCGGCGCAGCAGTGCCAAGCGGCTGGTGCGTGTGCTGTTAGGCCCAAAGAGCAGGTGGGCGGCCTGGCTGGTTGTCAGGGGCACTCCTAGCCCTGCTTAAGCTCTAGGAGTTTTCCCTCTAATCCTTTTTGCTGGTTCTTTTCTTGGCCTCATGATTCCGTCACACACATGCTAGTCAGTGCTAAGCTATATACGTCCACGTGTCCTCGTTGTTCAGCATTTTGCCTTGTGAACTCAACACCTTGGCCTCCTGGCTTCCCAGATGCATCCACTCAACGCATGGAGACCACGGGGCTCTGCCCGAGTTCTCCCTCCTCGCTGCACATCCTGAAGACTAGATGGAGAGCTGCAGGGGTCCTGGAATTCAACACTGTTGTTCCTTTCAGGGTCTCCGAACTTCAGTGTTTAGAACTGTTGCTTTACATATTTTGTGTTTTTATTTTTCAGGTGGAAAATAATTCTGGTTCCTGTTACTTCATCTTCCCTGGAACCAGAAGTCTCATTAAGTTCCCCCCCTTTCTTAAAATTTTATTTGAGCGAGAGAGAGAGAAGGGGCAGAGGCAGAGTGAGAATCCCAAGCCAACCCTACGCTGAGTGCAGAACCCGCCACGGGGCTCAACCCCATGACCCCACGTTCACGACCTGAGCTGAAACCAAGTCAGCCACTCAACTGACTGAGCCACCTAGGCACCCGTCTTTAAATCCATTTTTAAAAGCGTAAAATGTGGGGGCGCCTGGGTGGCTTAGTTGTTGGGCGTCTGCCTTCAGCTCAGGTCATGATCTCAGGGTCCTGGGATCGAGTCCCACATCAGCTCCCTGCTCTGCAGGAAGCCTGCTTCTCCCTCTGCCTGCTCCCCTGCTTATATTCCCTTTCTCACTGACTCTGTGTCCAAAAAAAAAAAAAAAAAGTGTAAAATGTGGAAACTCACCCTACATATACTAAGATATTAAAGTTATAATAATAAAGATAATATAGTGCAATTGTAGGAAAAAACAGACCTACAGAATGCACTGGCCCATAAACAGACCCATGTAAATGTGGGAATGCAGTAAATACAGGGGCGCCACGTACTGGAAAAGAATGGGTTGTTTCCACACACTGGATTGGGGAAATAGGCTCAGGGTATGGATACAAAAAGCTGTATCTCGACTTCACACCATATACAAAGTGACCTCTACATAGATTAAACACAATATAAAAGGTAAAATCATAGATCCAATTAAAAATAGGAAAATATATTTTTCCAATTCACTAAATAATTTACTAAAAGTAAGCTCTATACCTAACACGGGGCTTGAACTCATTACGCTGAGGTCAAGGGTTGCACGCTCTACCGACTGAGCCAGCCAGGCGCCCCAGGAAAATATTTTTCTATTCTTTGTGTGTGCAGGGATTGCTTAAGACCAAAAAGATGCCTACAGCGCAGAAGAAAATGACAAGTCTCACGTCACCAAAATTAAGGATTTCTTTTCAACAGAAACTGGAGAGCAGCATGAAACAGATTTTCCCTCAGAGCCCTCAGAAGGAGCCAACCCTGCTGACTTCTGGATTTCAGACTTCTGGCCTCCGGCGGACTGGGCAAATGTCCTGCTGTTTTAGGTCTCCTGGTCTATGGTGACTTGTAGCCCGTAGTCAGCACAGATAAAGAAGAGTTCGTAGTCTCAGAAAGTCCTATCCGATGGGATTGGTTTAGAATATTTGTGGAACTCCTGAAAATCCAAAGGAAAAATTCAGAGTGATAGAAAAATGTACCAGGAATAGGAATAAGCCGTTCATTCAGGGGAAATCCTATGTGATGGAGAGAAGTGATGAAATGGTAGTGCATCCTGCAGCATGGGTGCAGATGGGATGTTGAGGAAAGACAATAAAAATCTCAGATGCGATGTTGAGTAAAGACAATAAAAATCTGCAGCCCAACTTTGGGGTAAATTTTTTTAAAAGGCACACACGTATCTGAGGGCACATCAGAGTGGTTGTTAATGAGGGAAGAAAGGAATGGGCATGAGCGGATTTGTGGGGCTAGAATCCAAACTGAGCAGGATGGAGACGCCAGGGGCAAAGGACAAGGAAGTCCAGAGAAAAGTGAACGAGGGGAGAGGCAGATCCCGGACACTGTGAGGCCACGTGTTTAATGATGTAGGAAAAGGGATGTCTGGGTGGCTCAGTTCAGCGTCTGCCTTCAGCTCAGGTCATGATCTCAGGATCCTAGCTAAGATCAAGTCCTGCACTGGGCTCCCTGCTCAGTAGGAGTAGGGAGTTTGCTTCTCCCTTTCTCTCTGCCCCTTCCTAAAGCTCGTGCTCTCTCTCCTCTCTCTCTCAAATAAATAAAATCTTTTTGTATTTCTTTAAATATTTTATTTTATTTATTTGACACACAGAGAGAGAGATCACAAGTAGGCAGAGAGGCAGACAGAGAGGGGTAAGGCTGAGCAGAGAGCCCGATGTGGGGCTCGATCCCAGGACCCCGGGATCATGACCTGAGCCGAAGGCAGAGGCTTAACACACTGAGCCACCCAGGCACCCCAATAAAATCTTTTTTAAAAAAGATTTTATTTATTTTGACAGAGAGACACAGCGAGAGGGAACACAAGCAGGGGCAGAGGGAGAGGGAGAAGCAGGCTTCCCGCTGAGCAGGGAGCCCGATGCGGGGCCCAATCCCAGGACCCTGGGATCATGACCTGAGCTGAAGGCAGACGCTTAACAACTGAGCCACCCAGGTGCCCTCAAACAAATAAACTCTTTTTGAGAAATGTTGCAGGAAAGACATTACGATTTGAAGCCAATGGCCAATAAGGAATTCTTGAGATGTCTTTGGTGCAAAAAGATGGTTTTATTAAAACACAGGGATAGGAGCCGTGGGCAGAAAGAGCTGCACGGGGGTCATGAGGAGTGGCCCATTATAGACTTTCAAGTTGGGAGGGGGTTAGGATAGGCTAAGTCTCTAAAGAATTAGGAAGCAAGGTTTCCAGGACCTTGAGGAGCCAGCTGTAGTTGGGAAAGGTCATTTGTTACCGCCTAATAAAACCGGAGTCCTGACGCCCTTCGGATGTGTATCAGTGGGTCACATGTTTGGGAGATGATTGCCAACATGTATCTTGGAGGGGGGTGGTTAGAGATAAAGGAAGTTTCCAAAGGAATTTCTGTATGTTAAAGTAGACTTACAGGATCCTGGGGGTCGGACTAGGATTGCCTCTTGCCCTTAGCAAAGTGCCAACATCGAGGCAGTTGAGTCCCTAGAGGAAGGTCACTCTGCCTGTTTCAAGGACTTGTCAATGGGCTGTAGGTAGTAGGAAATTCAATAATTTTTCTTCTGCCTTTTTTCCCCACATCACTTAACAGTGCTAACAGAGTCGGGAAGGCAGGGAAGCTATCTTGGCTCACCCGCTCCTCACCGAAGAGCCTGGGGAAACCCATCTCTTTTATACGGGACCAAAAGAACAAAGTAGCAGTGGAGCCCCACGCAGACTTACGGTGAGAAAAGCATAGTAACGTCTCGACAGACAAGAGTCCTGGCAGAAAGCCATGCCCAGAAGCAGAGAAAAATTACAACCGCCCATGTTGTCAACGCCGAACAGGAAACAGCAGCAGTTAGGGTGCAGTACAGCTGTGGCCCAGGTGGGAGGCTCAGGGTATCAGGGGCCAAACGCCTGTTCCCGCGGCTGGGGGCCTCGGCAGCTCCCGGCTGTCCCAGATCCAACAGCCCCGACCTCCAGTCCTGAGCTGAGCCGGGAACGGCGGCTCCACAACGTGCGCCTCAGCCCGCCCTCCTCCCCCAGCCCACTCGAGCTTAGCAGCTTCTGAGCGCGGGGGAGCTTCCCAAGGGGCCGCACCGGGGGGACCGGGGGCTCCTAGGATGCCGCAGGAGGCCTAAGTGGCCTTCGAGCACGGGAGGACCTGTGCCCACCCTCAGGGACCAGGGCAGCAGGCCGTCGCCGAAGGCCGTGGGGAGGAATCTGGGGGGCCGATCAGCACCCTCCTGTCACTGCTGGGGCCCCAGGAGCTGGTCACGTGGGGCCTGCAGCACGAGCTCGTAGAAGGGCGGATCCTTCCTGTGGGCAGGGCGAGGAGTACAGGCTGAGGGGGAGCTTTGGGGCGTGAGCCGGGAACCTGCTCTGTGTTGTACACAGAAGCCATCACAATGGGAATTCCGCGGATGGGCCACGGCGTGTCTGGATTTTGCATGAGGTCAGGCTGGGGATGTAGCTTGGACAGGGTGGTGGGGGGTCTCAGCCCAGAGGAGGCATGGACAGTAGTAACGAGGGCCGTGACGTTTTCGTCTCTACCCGCCTGATCTCCGGTAAGCTTCGCCACAAGCCTGTGAGTCCGGCTCCGTTACTGATACTATTTTACAGATAAGGAAACAGAGGTTTTCAAAGGCCGCATGGCTCTTCGAAGGCTGAGCGGGGCCGACAGCCCAAGAAACCCCACATTGTTTCAGATCAGAGCAGTGGCTTCTGTTCCACATCAGAAAATCCTAAGTTGAAGTATCTTCGGGCACCAATGAGAAAGGCAAAGTCTCAACCAACAGATGAGGCTTCTTGGCCCAGCTGCCCGGCCCAGGGAAGCCACGAAGACGCTCCCGGAGAGGGGCACGTCTGCCCCTAGCCACACAGTCAGAGCCGAGACCACGGCGAGGACAGAAAGAGGGAGAGAAGGGGGCGGGAGACAGAGGCTCCTCCAGAAGGTGGTACAGATGGAGAAGGTCCTCTGGGCAGGTGCGCAGCCCACCGGGTGGGCTCGGTAGGCTAAGCGCCGGGGTTGTCCCCAGTACCCAAGAGGACGGTGGGCCCCCGGGAGAAGGAGCAGCTCTGGAGGATGAGTGTGAGCTCGGAAGCAGAAGTGCTCAGCCTGGGCACCAGCCCCAGGGCATCTCCCAGGCCCAGCAACCCCCACCCCCTGACTGGACCATGGTGGGGCGGGACTCCTCAGCTCCCCCTCTGCAAACCCAAAGCTGGACTCGAGTCCTTCGAGAAGCCCCTAAGTGGAGCAGAAGGCTGCAAGTCCGCATGGACCAGCCTTGCAGAGCAGCTGACTGGACAGGCGCTGGTATGAGCCCCAGTCCACAAAGGGGCCCCAAACCCGGTGGAGAGCCAGGGGAGTGGGAGAGACGAGAGCAGGCAGGCCTCACAGAACCTCACAGGGGCTCTGGTCCTGGAACCCAGCTGCAGCCAGGAGCTGAGGACAGACACCTGGGCTCCCACTTCTACCCTGGGGAAGACACCCAAGCGCATGACGGGCCGGGAGGGGTTGCAGCAGGCAAAGGGCCCCTAGGAAGCCAGAAAGAAGGCTGCTAGAAGCTGAACTCCTCCCGCTTCTGCCCAGCGGTCTAGACACGTTGCTGCACCCTGCCCCCTCCAAATGGATGAGTCACTCAGAGCCTGGCCCGCCCCCAGCTGTTTCTGATTCTCAGGGTCACAGCCAGCTCCAGGATCTCAAGGACAGCCAAGTGGGGGGAGAGTTTCGGGGGAGCGGGTGATGGTCTAGTGCACGCCCCACACAGGGACTCAGGGTCCTCCTTCTCTGCAGCCCTAGCACTACATGGGGAAGCCCATGCTGGGGAGGGGACCCTCCCACAGCTGCCTAATTACCACATGTCACAGCTCAACTGGGTCACCCGTGATACTGGGCTATTTCTAACTGCAGCAAATGCCATCCCCACACCCCCTACTCAACCCAGGAGGCCCAGAAAAGACGCTTCCTCAAGGTCTGAGGATGGACAGAACTACCTGTTCCTCTGCTTGTTAACAAGGTGCTTTGGAACTGGGGAAGAGGGGCCCTCCTCTCCCCCCACCCCGCGCCCGCACGCTTCCTTCCCCTCTCCCCAGTAAGCACACAAGACTGCGTTTTTGGTCTAAAATGTGGACATTTAGACATTGACGACAGGCTCACACCTGACCAGCGCCATGCCAGGGGCAGGCCGAGCAAAGACAGAGAGGTAGGGAGTGGGCACTGTGGGGGCGCCAGCCAGGACCCGGGGTTGCCACTGGCCGCCGGGGTAGGGGTGGGCAGGGGTTAGCCACAGTGACTCCAGAAGTGCCAGGTCCAGGATGGTCATAGTCGGGGACTTGCAGACAGCCGAGCGCACCTTACTCCTCCTGGTGAGGCCAGGCGCCCGGCTCAGGAAGCAACCTTGGCTCGGGTCTTCCCAGGAAGGGACAAGGCTGGCCTTCAGTGTGGTGGGTACCAGCGTCACCAGCCAGATCCTGGGCTCTTGGCTGCCAACACGAGTAAGCGGTGGGATGGTGCTGTCCGTCACGCCATGGTGGAGGCTTGGGATCCAGACCGTAGTGGCAAGCTGTGCCGGGCCAGGCTGGCCTCAATTCTTCTGCTCTCTGGACACAACGCTGTCGTCTGAGAGGAGACCTCTCCTCCCAGCCACTTGCCCCCACTCGCCATGGAAAGCCCTCATCAGAAGCAGCACCCACAAAAGAAAGAGAGGCAGCCCTGCAGAACTGCCAGCCTCCCCCAAGGTCCGAGGGCACTGCCCCTGGACACGCCCATCAGAGGCCCTGCTGCGCTGCGACTTGGTTCCCAGCATGTCAGACACCCAAGGAGGGACACGGCGCGGGATGCTGCTCACCCACACCGGAGGCCCCTGCAAAGCTGGCAGGGGGGCTTCCCAAGGGGCTTCCCAGGGGGCTCTGGCTGGATACGAACACAAGTCAGCCAGTGCCAGGGCCACAGGCCCCCTCCACAGCACAGGACCGGTGGTTGGCTCCCACGGTGGCCCCAAGACACTAAGGCACGACGCTAATCTAAGCCCACTGGGGTGAGGTGGGGAGAGGACAGGCTCCAAGGGGCCTCCTCAAGTCGGCAAAGCACACAGTGACCAAGCAATGACGACAGCGTTTTTTCCAACTTGGCACAGGCTGCAGGTACAGCGTGATGATGACCCGGGGATGCCAATGGCTCTTGCTAGAAGGGGCAGTAAGTCCCGGCGGCCCCAGTAAAGGCCTCTGGAAAGCAGGGAGAGCCCTGGTCGAGGCTGGCACCCCCGCGCGGGCCCAAGGGTCAGTCCCGACCTGGAGTGTGGGAGGCGGATGCCGGGCTAGGAAGGTCGTGCAATGACTCCAAGGCCCTGGCGGGCTGGGGCCCTACCGGTCTCCAGCAGGCCCTGCGTGGACATCCTAAGGAGGGAGCAGGAGCGACGAGTGGGGAGCGGGCGCCAATCTCGGGCAGGCGGAGCGCCGGTGGGCCGGCCGCCTGGTGCTTCAGGGCTGCCTGCGCAGGCCGGGGCGCCCGAAAGCCGGGTGCATGAGGTTCTCGGTGATGTAGGCCACGAGCAGGCAGATGACCACCAGCATGACGCAGATGGAGCCGCCCACCGCCGTCATGGCCACCACGATCTCCCGCATGCCGGCCGGCTCGGCAGCGAACTCCACGCACTCGGCGGGCCCGGCGGGCTCCGGGGCGGCGGCGGCGGCGGCGGCGGGCTCGGCGCGCAGCGGCAGCGGCTGCAGGCACAGGCGGTAGCGCACGCCGTCGTGCACGTCGGGCAGCAGGTAGTCGCGGCAGGACGCGCCCAGCAGCACGCGCTCGCACGGGAAGCGCGTGTAGGCGCCGCGCCACGAGCAGTTGAGCGCGAAGGCGCGCACGCGGCGCGCCTCGGCCGGCGCCAGGCGCCACTGCAGCAGCACCGTGCGGTTGCGCAGGACGCTGGCGCGCAGCGAGCGGCCGGCCGAGGCGTGCGCCGCGCAGCCGGGCGCCTGGCAGCGGAAGCCGCGCGCGGGGCTGCGGAAGCACAGGCGCCCGCCGCCCGCCTCGGGGCCCTCGGGCAGCACCTTGTAGGGGCACCAGGGCGCGTCGGCCGCCGGCTCCCAGCCCGGCGGCGTCGGGACGGCGGCGGCGGAGGGCGGCGGCGCGCAGGCGGCCAGCAGCAGCAGCAGCGGCGGGGCGCGCATCCTGCGGCTGGGCGGCGCGGCGGGGCGCGGGCTCGCGGGCTCACGGGCGCGGCGGAGGGTCACGCGGGCCGCGCCGCCGCAGCCGCCACCGCCGCCGCTCCCCGCGCTCCCCGGGCGCGCCGCCGCCCTCCGCCGCCGCCGCCGCCGCCGCCCGCTCCGACCCGCCCCCGCGCCCCGTGCGCGCTCGGACCCGGCGTGGCGGCGGGGGCGGGGCCGCCCCGTGCCCCGCCCCCCTTAACCCTCGCCGGCCCGCGGCCCCCGGAGGGCGGCTGGCGGAGGGGAGGGGGCGGCCAGCGCGTGGTGTGTGTGGCGGGGGGGAGGGGGGTGCCGGAGGCGCCCGCGCGCGCGGTCCACGCCGCCTGTCCCTTCCTCTGTCGCCGAGGGGGCGGATTCCCGCCCCTTCCTCGCCCCCGCCGGGCCTCTCCAGAGACTTTCCGGGGGGCCGGGGGCAGCCCCTCGACTGGCCTTGGCCGTCCCTCCAGATTGGTTCGGGAGGCAGCGGCCTGGAGCGCCCTGGATCACCGCAGCCACACACCCCGCCCCCGCCCGCGGTGGGGGCCCGAAGTCACGGTCGGTCTGTCCCGACGAGGAGACGAGGACGGAAACCTGCCCGGGCGGGCTGAGAGAGGGACGGCGCCCACGTTGGCGGGGACGCCGGAGAGCGGAGGGCTCCCGCGGTGAAAACTTGAGTCGCTCTTCCCGTCCCAGAGCAGCCTCTGCTCTAACCAGCCCTTCGCTTCCCTCTTCCCTCCACGGATATGGCCCAGGGCCAGCCCTACCCACACCCCGCGAAGGGGGTCCGGGCTCCACAAGTTCACGTGGTGCACCCACCAGGGAAGGAGGGACACGCGCCTTGTCGTGTCTTCAGGACCTGCCCGACACCCCAGCTCCGCAGTAGCACCCCAGCCGGGAGCACCCAGCTCTCTGGGCACCCCCCACCCCCGGGCGAGTGGTCTGCCTGACCTGACTGGACTTGATGCAGAAACACCTTAGGTGCGAGGGGTCTGTCTCTGGCGGAGGGGCCACTCTGTGCCCTGGGCAGGGAGGTGAGGAGTGGTCCCCAGCAGCTGTCCTGCCGGCCCTGGGTTCCCTGTAGCACCGCCCAGGTGCAGTTTTCACCCGCAGGGGAAGGGGAGGTTGTACTCTATGGCTGCCCTGCTCGTTGAGTCCCCCCACCTGCCCTTACTAATTCCTGGTCATCCCAGAAAATTCTGGATCAGGTCGGCACCAGATGTCAAGGCCTCCGCCACCCTTTCCCCGGGCCCAGCATGCCTCATTTCGCCCTGGAGGACCCTCACCCAGACACTAGGCCCCTTCAGCTAGTTGGGACCCTAAATGGGGTCTCTCCAGGCCTCTGCACCTGGTGGAGAAGGTTTCCGAGTAAAGATTTGGGAAGGGCGTTCCCTGGTCCTGGGCCCGGCTTCTGCGCTCTCCTCAGGCACAGAGATTCCTGGGCTTGGACTGCTGCCCCAGCTCGGGGAGTGGAGGGGGGACGCTCCCGAGCTTCCACAGGGAAGCAAAAATGATGATGATCTCGGGCTCCCCCTGTCCCTACTCCAAGCTCCCTGGCCCTCAGTTTCCAGCGGAAGCCTGAAGGAACTGCAGCCGCTCTGGTCCCGAGTGACAGGGCGTGGGGGGGGGCCGCCATAGTCTCCAGTGGCCAGATCACGACTGTGGCATCTCTGGGCCTGAGGACCGCTGGGTGGCCAGTTTTGTCAGCCCACTCCAGAGAGGAGAGCCAGGCGGAATCGGGAGGTCTGTGCAGGGTTTTGCAAAGCTGGTGAGGTAGAGATCCACTTGGATCCAGCCCGGTGCCTCCCCTGGGGGTCTGGTGTGCATACCCTGAGCCTGTTTTGGGGCTGGGGGCTCACCAGGCCGGAGCTTTTCCTGGTCAGGGCAACTCCTGGCCAGGGCTGGGGGCTCTGCTGTCTGTCCACCCCCCATGTGGGCATTTGCTCTGCCCAGGGCCCCCTGCCTGTTGGGGGCACAGAGCAGGCGATGATGAGGAGAATGCTGTGCCCAGTGTCCCCATGCGAGCTCTGCTGGGCTGCAGCGGGGCTGCGGAAGAAAGCCTTTATTCCCACGTGAAGCAAAGAACTGTCCCCAGAGACCGGGAGGGACTCCCCCACCCTTTACCCCACACCGGCTTCCACAGCTGCCCCTGCCAATGGCCAGCAGGGCTACCTCCTCTAGTCCTACTGAGGCCCAGTCCCAGCGCTCGCCTCTGTGTGGGCCTGGAGCCCACACGCCACCAGCCGCGGCCTGAAGGGAACATGGAAGGATTGGGACCCTTGCCTCTGGCGCCACAGAGACGGTCCATCTCTGACCCTGGGTCCAAGTCCTGAAAGCCTCTGCCGAGAGCCCCTTTGACAGCCCCCTGCCCAGAAACGTAAGGGCTCGTGGCCTTTACAGGAGTATCTGAGCCTGTTGTCATCTCTGCTCCACTAAAGGGAGGGGAGGGGCGGAGGGGGTCGAGAGTCAGCACCCGCCTTCCCCAGGCAGCTGAGTGCGGCCCTGGTGGCCTCCCTCCCACCAGAAAGGGCATGTGGGCGGGACCGAGAGATGAGGGCCTGGGACACACCACTCAGCGTGGACCGCCTCCCACGCTCAGAGACCGTGCGGCCGGTCTGTCGGCCCACCCCAGAGAGGAGAGCCAGGCACTGTTCCAAGTTCACACGTGCACCGGAAGCTTTCCTTCCACCCACCTCTTTGCCGACCCCAGAGGCGCGGTGGAGGTGGGCTGGAAGAGGTAGCCCCCCCTTCTGCCTGGAGGGAGCCACCTCCCTGAGCAGTGCCACTGGAAACCCGAGGTGGGAGCCTGGGCTGTGCGGGCATGGCCGCCGACTGCTGGGGTGGCGCCAGGCTGACGCGAGGGAGGGAAGAGAGAGAAGACCCAACCCGCCTGCCAGAGCTGACCCCCGGGGTCCTCCCATAGCGGCACGGCCAGGATGTGTCCCCTGCCCCGCAGCCTTTCTAACTTCCGGTAGTAGTGACCCCCACTTCTCTCTGGGAACCTCCTTTCTCCATCCCTACTCTGTGGGGGTTTGGGTGGGGCTTACCCACCCCTGACCGGGGACTTGGGGGGGCACCCGGGCCTGGGCCAGTGAGACCAGTGCAAGCGCACACGCACTCTCTCACTTGCTCTCTCTCAAGTAAAATCTTTAAAAAATCCATTCACTTTTTCACTTACAGATTTTTTTTAAGACCCTCATAGCATGAGCATCAACAGCAGACAGTCATCTCGTCCTGCTCGGAGGCACCAGACTGACCTTCAGGGTGTCCCCAGGGGGCGTCTGGGTGTTGCAGTTGGTTAAGCATCGACTCTTGGTTTTGGCTCAGGGTCCTGATCTCAGGGTGGTGGGATCAAGCCCCACCTTGGGCTCCCGGCTCTGTGCGGAGTCGGCCTGGGACTCATTCCCCTCTCCGTTTGCCCTTCCTCGTGCTCACACTCTCTCTCTCTCCGATAAATAAATTTTTTAAAAGACTATTTGAGGGTGCCTGGGTGGCTCAGTGGGTTAAAGCCTTTGCCTTCTGCTCAGGTCATGATCTCAGGGTCCTGGGATCGAGCCCCGCATCAGGCTCTCTGCTCGGCGGGAGGCCTGCTTCCCCCTCTCTCTCTCTGCCTGCCTCTCTGCCTACTTGTGATCTCTCTCTGTCAAATAAATAAATAAATAAATAAAATCTTTTTAAAAAAGACTATTTGAGAGAGAGAGTGAGAGAATAAGGGCACAAGCAGGGGGAATGGGAGAGGAAGAAGCAGGCTCCCCTGCTGAGCAGGGAGCCCCATGCGGGGCTGGATCCCAGAACCCCAGGACCACAACCTGAGCCAAAGGCAGACACTTAACTGACTGAGCCCCCCATGTGCCCCTAAATAAGTCTTTAAAACAAAGGCTGTCACCAGAAGCCTCATGGCTTTCACCCTCTCTGCACCCCCAGTGCTGCCTGTCCCTTTGCTGCCAGAGCCTGAGAGCTTCCCAGGCCTGTCCCAGAGCTTGGTGGACCGCGGCCACCCACAGCACCCCTTTAGTTGCCACTCCTACCTGAGGAGGGAGCCTCCCCGTGAACCCACCCAGGTCACGTCCTGGCTGCCCTGGGCTGGTGTCCGTCTGAGCTCCTGTGCAGAGTGGGGGGCCCAGCCCTCATGGTCCCCTGCCCAAAGAAATGCTTCTGCCCATTGGGACAGCCAGACCAGCCTGAGGTGACAACTTCCAGGGGCCATCCCGCACCCCCGGGGGTGCTTGCAGACAAGGTTGTCACGCTGGCAAGGGCCTGGAGAGAGCCGGGGGCCTCCCTGAGGCTGGCATCAGACCTGCGGGGATGGGGAGCGTGGAGTCATAGGGACATGGGCTGGCAGCTGTTTAGGCTCTGGGAGGGCGGCGGCTGCCGTGTCCTTGGCCCCCACAGCCCACGGGGTCTCCCTGGCATAGCAGTTTGCACGTGTGGCACACACCATCCCCACGACTCCAAGGGCCACTGTCCCACTCCCTCTGTCCAGCTGCAGGGGCACCTTTCTCTCCCGGAGAAGCACGGCCTGAGAGGTAACCTCTGGTCGAGCCACAAAGCACCAGGTGGGACAGGGATCTCAGGCGAGGGGTGGGCCCCGTGTTGAGCCCCTGTCTGGGGGGGCGGGGCGGGACTTGACGTCAAGTCAGAGGGGACCTTGGTGGGAGCCATACTCCATTCTGACTCAGGCACCCAGAACTTGGCAAAGCTCTCCCCTCAAGTGGACAGCAAGTCCCCGTTCCTCTCTGTGAGGTGGCCTCCCTCCACGAGAGCAGACCATGGTCTAGTTACCCTACAAGGTCCTCAGCCACCAGCGGACCAGAGCACGCATTGACCTGGGCATCTGTGTGGCCTAAGCTGGGGGAAGGGATGGTCTCCACAGCTCCCCCCCAGTCCCCTGTCCCTGGCAGGCATCCATGGGGGGGATCACCATATGTGACAAATGCTCCACAGACCCCAGACCCAGGGCACCGTGGCTGCTACTGGCCAGCAGGGCTGGGGGCGGGTGCAGAGGGGACAGAGAGAACATGTTCCGAGTGGCTGCTCCTGACCCTGGATGCCAGGCCTCTCAGAGCCAGAGTGACCTCGGGGCCTGGGGTGCCACTGTTTACAGCAGCAACGGGGACCCTGCTGCTCGGTGATGCTCTGAGGCTATGTGGGGGGAGGCTCTGCCCACCATACCCGTCACCTTTGCTTCTGCATGGGAGAAAGCTGGTGCAGCAGGTGACCGCTCTTGCCGCTGTCCCTGCTGGGTGGGGGCAGACCGGCTCTCCAGCCTGGACATAACTTCTGTGTGCTCCTTGTGGATGGAGATGTCCTGGGCTTTTGAAGCGCATCTCCAGGGCCATATGGGCACAGGCTGGCGTCCGCTGTCCCTACTGCCACCGAGTCCTGTTTGCTCACTCGTGGGGCAAGTCCCACCTGCTCTTGGTCATGCTGTCTGCACAGAGGCACCTTCTCCGCACCTGCACTTCTACGAGTGTGACCTGTCGCCCCCAAATCCAACATTCTGCTTGGATCCATCACAGTAACGTCATGCCCTGGTGCCGCTCTCCAAGTCGGCATGTGTCTTTTCTGAAGGGCATCTGAGCCATCTCCCTGTGAAGCCAGAAGAAAGCTCTGGGATTTCCCTCTTCTCCCTTTCTGCAAAAAGTTATGCTGAATCTCATCATTTTGTTGGTTTCGCTACTTGAAAAGAGTCGAAAGTCTCTCTTTCTGGAAGGCGCTGTCCTCAGCATTCCCCTGCTGAGGGACACCTGTAAGTCAGCCGCCTGCACAGCAGCGGTCCTCCTAGCCCCGCAGGGCCCCGTGTGCCCTGCGTGTCGGTAGCTTCACAACACTGGTCACTTAGTCATTTAGACATGCAGGGCCCTACTGGCCAGGGAGATGGCGGACAAGGCCCAATTCCTCTGGGATGCTAAGCCTGCCACTGGGTGCTTGGCCTGCCCCTGGCTGGCCCGCCGCTGACGGTGCCCCCGCTCCCCATGGGAGTCCTTGTTCCCGCCTCGGCCAGCTCCCCCCAGCTCGGTGCCAGCCCGCCTCTTCCTCTGGGTCATGCGGCTCGCCGGGGTGGCCAGTTCCCTCCGCGCACCTCTCAGCTCAGCCCCGCATTCAAAATGACGCTTTCTGTGTCCACATGGGTTCCCATTGTTTCTTCAGGTCGTTCAAGGGGTCAGATCCGCCTCCTTGCGGGAAATGGGACTCTTCTCGCTCAGCCGTTGGTTTATTTCATCGGTGGACTTCTTCCCCGAGTCAGGCCTGGCTCACCAACACGACCTTACAGAGTTACTTTTGGGGAGCCCTGCCGGCGGCCTGTTCAGCCACCGCGGTCAGCACACGCATCTGCAGGGATGGTGCTTCCCACGTCTACAGCTGGAGCATACTAACTGCTCTCCGCTCTCACCTGGAGGTGCGGCTGTGGGTTCACATGGGAGCGCGGCGGCTGTACTGCGTCGGTGTCTTTGCTGGTCCACACCCCGCTGCACACGCCGTGGGCACGTGCGCCGACCCCTGCCAGCCGAGCCGCGCCGGGCTTCGTGGACTACAAGCGCGCTTCGGCCGAGCCCCGGACGCCCGCGGCCTGTCCTCTCTGGAGGGTGGGGCTCCTTGCCTTTAAAAAGCGTGAACTTTCACTTAAAAACCCAAACTTTTCCTTTCTTGTCTTTTTGGTGTCCTTGGCCCGTTCTCTTTGTGTCTCACCCAGTGGCGTCCCTGTTCATTCCTGTAAGCTGCAAATCACCCTCGGCCTTGTGGTCTTTGGGATTTGCTCTGGACGGTTTTGCCAGGCGAAAGAATGCTTTATTTACGTGTAAAATGTTACACCCTTGATCACTTCTGGATTTGGGGTCACGATTAGAAAAGCCTCCTGAGGGGCGCCTGGGTGGCTCAGTCGTTAACGGTCTGCCTTTGGCTCAGGTCATGATCCCAGGGTCCTGGAATCGAGCCCCGCGTCCGGCTCTCTGCTCAGCAGGGAACCTGCTTCCTCCTCGGGCTCCCTGGGACCGCTCTCGCTGTGTCTCTCTCTGCCAAACAAATAAAATTTTTTTTTTAAGATTTTAATTATTTGACAGACAGAGATCACAAGTAGGCAGAGAGGCAGGCAGAGAGAGAGGGGGAAGCAGAGCTGAGCAGAGAGCCCAATGAGGGGCTCGATCCCAGGACCCCGGGATCATGACCCGAGCCGAAGGCAGAGGCTCAACCCACTGAGCCACCCAGGCGCCCTGAGAAATCGTATCTTAAAACACCAGAATTGATAACAAGATCGATGAAGAGCAAAATATCACAATTTTTTTTAAAGATTTTATTTATTTATTTGACAGACAGAGATCACAAGTAGGCAGAGAGGCAGGCAGAGAGAGAGAGAGAGAAGCAGGCTCCCCGCTGAGCAGAGAGCCCGACTCGGGACTCGATCCCAAGATCCTGGGATCATGACCCGAGCTGATGACCCACTGAGCCGCCCAGGCGCCCGAAAAGCAGAGGCTTTAACCCACTGAGCCACCCAGGCGCCCCACAAATAAATAAAATCTTTAAAAAAAACCTTTCCAAATTGACGTTAAAAAAGGATTCTCTGGGGCCTCGGCTGGCTCAGTCGGTGGAGTGTGAGACTTGATCTGGGGGCCCTGAGTTGAAGTCCCACCTTGGGTGTAGAGATTACTTAAAAATACAATCCTCAGGAAGAAAAAAAGGGGGGATTCTCCTTTGGTTCCCCCACGCTGTCGTAATTTTATTTATTTATTCCAGATCTGATTTGGATCAACTTGGGATTTGTTGTGATGCAAGGCCCAGGCTCCCGAATCAGCTTCATGGATTAAATGGTCCCCCTTACCCCAGGGATTTGTGACGGGCGGCCCACCCCCAACCCTACAGAGTCCCACGCAGTGTTGCCGGCTCTGCTCTGCTGCACGCTGTTCTAATCATTTGGATCTGAATATGCTTTTCCATCTGGTAGGGTCACGCCCCTTCATTTTGTTTGTCGTAAATGTTCTGGGTATCCTTGCCTTTTTAATGGATGACCTTTAACTCTCTCTTTCTCTTTTTTTTAACTTAAATTCAGGTTCGTGAACATATAGTGTAGTATATGCCTTAGGAGTAGAATTTAGTGACTCATCGCTTATATACAACACCCCGTACTCATCCCAACAGGTGCCCTCCCGGACGCCATCGCCCAGTTACCCCATGCCCCACCTCCGACGACCCTCAGTTGGTTCTCTGTAGTTCAGAGTCTCTCACGGTTTGTCTATTTTATCTTACTTTCTCTTCCCTTCCCCAGTGTTCATCTGTTTCCTTAAATTCCACGTACGTGTGAAATCGTGTTTTTCTCTGACTTACTTTGTTTAGCACGATACACTCTCGTTCTATCTTAACTGTCTTTTTTTAAACATACATTTTATCGGGGCGCCTGGGGCTCAAGTTGACTGAGCGTCGGACTCTTGGTTTCAGCTCAGGGTGCGGTCACAGGGTCCCAAGCAGGGGCCCTCCTAGGGCCCTGCGCTCAGCGGGGAGTCAGCTTGACATTCCCCCTCTGCCCCTCCCCGCCTCAGTGCCCCAACATGTGTGCGCACACACGCTCTCTCTCAAAATAAATAAAATAAAATGCGTCCATTTTTAGAGTAAAGTTTGGTGAATTTTGGCAAAAGCGGACCCCTGTGCAGGCCCTCCCTAACCGCAACACAAACATCCCCAGCTCCTGCAGGGCCCGCAGCCCCCCTCGTGCTCCGCCTTGAGTGGCCGCCGTGGCCCCAGGCCGCACAGTCTTGCCCCTGCTGTCCCACGGAGCGGTGTGCCCTGTCCTTGGTGTGTCCTCCCCTCACTCCACGGTTCTAAGCCTTTTCCCGGTCCCAAGTTCCTCCTCCTGCTGCGGAGCAACGTCCGCTCCACGACTTGCTCACGGGGTCCCCTGCTGGGGGACATCGGCAGGCTTTAGCGATGACAAATAAGCCACTTGGTTATGGGGCAGAGGATATGAGTGTGATGAACACAGCACTCGGCCGGGTCATCTTCCAAAGTAGCCGCACTGGTTTCCAGTTCTATCAGCACCGGCACCTCGGAGCCTGACCCTGGGCTCTCAGCGTCCTTATCCGCAGAACAGGACGGAGGCGCCTCCCCAGCTCCTTGGCCTGGGTAGGAATTACGTGTGAAAACACGCGTGAGGCAGTTCTAACAGGGGCCACTATGCACTGAGCACGGAAAACAATGACGCTGATGATTCAACTAAAGAGAATCGCGGAGGGAAGGTGGTGAAAAGGGAGAGGTTAGGTGGCGGGCGCCTGGGTGGCTCAGTGGTTAAGCATCTGCCTTCAGCTGGCGTCACGGGATCAAGCCCCGCTCGGCGGGAGACCTGCTTCTCCGTCTTCTCCGTCTCCCCCTCCTCCTGCTTGTGTTCTCTCTCTCGCTGTGTCTCTGTCCAATAAGTAAAAAAAAAAAAAAGAGGGAGGTTAGGTGGAGATCTGCCCCTCGCCTGTGGGGCATACTGTCCAAGCTTCTTTCCCGCATTCTGCTTCCAGAAGGCAGGCCGCCAGGCACGCCCCCCAAGGGCGGAAAGAGAGCGGCCCAGAGCGCAGCGAGGAGCCTCACTGCGGGAAGTGGCCCAGGAGGCCTCCGCAGGGGCTGAGCTGCTGCGTCTGGCCCAGGCAGGCGGGGCTCCAGCACAGAGGCTGCCGGTTTTCCCCGACACCTGTTCTTCCCTCGCTCCTCGGTAATACCTGCACTAGCTTACCCGACGCCTATCTCCATAGAAACCACACATCCCAGCCTTCCTTGCAGCTGGGTGTGCCAAGTTCTGGCCGCCGGACACCAGCTGCTTGAAGTCCCCTTGCTACCGGGCGGCTGGCGTCCGGGCAGGAGGGAACCAGGAGGACAGGAGAGCAGCAAGGAGAACAAGACGGGGGCCCTGGGGACTCGGGACCTTCGACACCGGCCCCGGGGCCACCTCCGCTCAAGACAGCAACCATCCTCTGTCTGTTTTATTTTGGGTGTGTGGGTGGGGAGACAAGAGTAGAGGGAAGAGGAGAGGCCGGCCCCCCGCCGAGCAGGGAGCCTGATGCGGGGCTCGATCCCAGGACCCCGGGATCATGACCCGAGCCGAAGGCAGATGCCCAGGCGACAGAGCCACCCAGGTGTCCCTAAACCACTTTTGTCTGGAAGTTTTCCGACATGCTTGCTTGAGCCTGAGCCTACCCACTGCAGTGTCTCTTAAATTTGAACAGAGAAAGAAGGCTCATCAGACACTCGAGGAAAGCGTTCAACGTGGAGCAGAGGGACCAAAGCACATGGAGGACGGGACACTGGATGGAAGAGAGTGCCTGCAGGAAGCAGAAAAAACAGGCTTGAAAACTCGATCGTTAAATATAGAAGTAATTCCAATTTCTCCATAAGTGAGAAAAAGTGCATTTATGAAAGAACATTGTCTACGAAAAGGAACCAGAAAAAAATAAACACGCACTCAGGAAGATAAAATACACGAGAGTTTCCGACGTGCCGTTCCAGCACCGACGGACAGGTCCGTGACTCCCGGCAGATGCTCACTTGGTGCTTTACAATTTAACTAAAAAAGAAAAAGAACAAAAATTAGCAAAAATGAACTAAGAGGCTCTCCTCGGTGGCTCAGTTGTTAAGTGTCTGCCTTTGGCTCAGGTCATGACCCCGGGGTCCTGGGATCGAGCCCCGCATTCAGTGTGGGCTCTGCTTCTCCCTCTCCCTCTGTCCTTCCTCCTGTTTGTGCTCTCTTGTGCACTGTCTCTCAAATAAATAAAATCTTAAAAAAAAAAACCTTAAAGAAAAAAATTATGGTTTCACACAAACCTCACGGGATGTTTTATTTATTTTATTTTTAACTTTTAAATTTTTATTATTTTTAAAAATATTTTATTTATTTATTTGACAGAGAGAGAGACAATGAGAGGGAACACAGGCAGAGGGAGTGGGAGAGGAGCAAGCGGGCTCCCCTCCGAGCAGAGAGCCCAACACGGGGCTCGATCCCAGGACCCTGAGATGGTGACCTGAGCCAAAGGCAGAGGCTTAACGACGGAGCCACCCAGGCGCCCCTTAATTTTTTTTTTAAAGATTTTATTTATTCATTTGACAGACAGAGATCACAAGTAGGCAGAGAGGCAGGCAGAGAGAGAGGGGGAAGCAGGCTCTCCGCTGAGCAGAGAGCCCGATGTAGGGCTCGATCCCAGGACCCTGAGACCACGACCTGAGCCGAAGGCAGAGGCTTCACCCACGGAGCCACCCAGGCGCCCCTTAATTTTTTTAAGATTTATTATTTGAGAGAGAGAAAGAGAGAGACAGTGAGGAGGGCAGAGGGAGAGAAGCTGACTGCCCCATTGAGTGGGGAACCTGACACAGAGCTTGACCTCAAGGCCCTGAGATCACGACCTGAGCCGCGATCAGGAGTCGGGCCTTTCCTCGCGGACGCCCCGCACGGAACGTTTCGCACGTCGCGGCCGCTCACCGCACCCTTCCTCGGCGCTCCCGACGGCGGGGCGGCCGGTCTTCACGCTCCGGCTGCTCCCACGAGGGTGTCCCCGTTGGGCGGCATCGGCTCCGGCGGCTGCCCGGCCCCTGGGCTCCTCGGCCCCGCGAGAGCCTCCCTCGCCGCTCCCCGCGGGGTCCGCGCTGTCCGCCTCTCCCCGCCGCTCCCCGCGGGGTCCGCGCTGTCCGCCTCTCCCCGCCGCTCCTCCTGCGGCTCCAGATCGTGATTCTGAGGGAGGGACTCGCGCTCCGACCGCGCGTGGCTTAAATGTCGCAGATCAACCAGTCTCTTCTTCCTTTTAAGGAAGGTCTAGAAGTGCGTCCCTACCTGGAGCCGCCCTTCTGGAGAGTCACCCTTGCAGGACGGGAGAAGAGCTGGGGAAAAGGTCTGCTCCTTCCTGGTTTCTCTTACGCTTTTGTTTTCCGTCTAAAAATGATGCTGTTTCGCTGGGAGTTCTTCCACGCACGTCGCCGACCGGTCCCCTGGCTTCTGGTGGTGACGAGTCACGGGCGCACCGACCCACCTCTCTGGGGACCCGTCCGTGGCTTTTCTTCTTCCCTTCGTTCGCGCTGTAACAGCCGCTGTTCTTTCCCCAGAAAGCTCCCGGGGTTCGCCGGATCCAGCGCCGGCGGGGCCCCCATCTTCACGCTCTCCTGGCCCAGAAGCACTGGCCGGTCCTTCCAGGGAGGGAAGCCGGCGTGCAAGGTGTGTCCTCTTTGCAGGGGTTTTTGCTTTCAGGGTGGCTCTTTGGCTATGTGACAAATGTCTTTGTGTGGGACATCCAGTAGTACAGATCTATTTGAAGGCACGCACACAGGCGGGCAGGAGAGAGGGAGAGAGAATCCCAAGCTGGCTCCCCGCCCAGCACGGAGCCGGACACGGGGCTTGATCTCACGACCCTGAGATTGTGACCTGAGCAGAAATCGAGAGGCTGACACTTCCCCGACTGAGCCCCCCCAGGTGCCCCCAGTCAGGAGCATTTTTGTCATTTGATTCCCTGTTCTTCGGTGCCCTCGGGTTCCCTCTGCTCCTCTTGGGAACGGACAGGGACCTCCAAGGCGTGCAGCTCCAGCATTCCCAGTGTCTTGGTCCTCCCTCGTCATCATAAATGTACTTCTCTGAGGTAAACAAGGGCCATCTTCTCCATCAGCATCCTCTGTGACCTTCTTTTCTGTTTCTGGAAAATTGTGACCATTATTGTTCCATTTTTTTCTTGCTCCAACTTCTGCTTTTCCTTTTTTTTTTTTTTAAGATTTTATTTATTTGACACAGAGAGAAAGCCTGAGTAGGGGAGCAGCAGAGGGAGAGGGAGAAGCAGGCTCCCCGCTGAGCAGGGAGCCCGACGTGGGGCCGATCCCAGGGCTCTGGAATCATGACCTGAGCCGGAGACAGATGCTCAACCAACTGAGCCACCCGGGTGCCCCTCAGGTTCCAAACCCTCTTGAATCCAAGCTGGAAGAGTGCCGTGTTTTACTGCAGCAGTCGGTGGGGACTCTGGCTTCACAGGGCGGCCGTAGGTGAGCACTGCTCGTCCGGGATGAAGGTGGCCCTTGTCTCCGATTCTGGCAAAGTGCCAGAAGTCTCGGAGGTTCTCAATGCCAATGAGGAGGACGAAAGTCACCGTGCAGGGGACCAAAAACAGCCCCATGCTGATAGTCAAACTGTTACACTGGCCCCATTGCAAAATTAGTGCGTAGCCACCGAAGCCGGGATTGTTCTGGTGGAATAGATCCCCTGTCAGGGGTAAATTCCCCGCTGTCCTTTTTTTTTTTTTTTTTAAGATTTTATTTATTTGACAGAGATCACAAGTAGGCAGAGAGGCAGAGAGAGAGGAAGGGAAGCAGGTTCCCCACTGAGCAGACAGTCCGATGTGGGGCTTGATCTCAGGGCGCTGGGATCATGACCTGAGCCGAAGGCAGAGGCTTTAACCCACTGAGCCACCCAGGCGCCCCAGATTCCCCGCTGTCTTGACTGTTGCCATCTCCAGAAGGAGAGCTATGTCCTTAGGGCCTGGTGCTGACGGCGCCCATGGCTGGACTGGGCAGTGCGGGTGGGTAGCACGGGCATGCAGACATGCTCTCCTTTCTGGTTGCTGCATTCTGTTAAACTTTGAATCCCCTTAAAAATTCCCACGACTTTTTGGACCAAATCCCATTGTGGACAGGTCCTGTCGCTTCGGCATCGTTCCCAGTGGTTGTTCCAGCACCACAGTGTCTGCTGTCCTGAAGCTTCTCTTTGGTCAATCCATGTTTGAGCCAATGCACTCGGGTCAGTGCGGGTGCTTATTGGTACTGGAGTAACCGCACCCATTGTGGTGGGTTTGAGGCCCGTTGCTGCCAAGGCTGACCACCTTGACCCCATATCCTAACTCCTCAATTTATTTCATTTTCTATCTTGGAGGTCGGCCTTCTGTATGAGGGTTAGGTTGACCCAGACTACAGCTCAGAGGGGAGCAGCAGGCTCACCTGTGCCCTCCCTGGTTCAGGAACACACGGTCACCACATTTCCTGTAATGTCTCTCTGACCCTACAATGCTCCCACTTCCTCACAAACAATTCAATTTAACTCAATTCTAACACTATTTAAGTGGAGAGAGCATCGGATCTCACCGGCTCATAGGTCAGTCCCACAAGACCCCCCCCCCAAGGAAATATTTTATTTACTAGATTACTAGCTTATGATCAGCGGCTGTAACTCAGGAGCAGCCCTGTGGACCAGCTGCCTGCGGTCGGGGTGGGGGAAGGGTGCGGAGCTCCAATGCCCGTCCAGGCACACCACGTGTCCACCACCCCACGCTCCAGACCCCGTCCTTTGGGCTTTGAGACTTCATAACAGGGGCACGATTGATTAGGTATTGGTCACTGGAGAATGGGCTCAGCCCCCGCCCCTCTCCCATCCCTGGAGGAGGTCGGGGTGAGGCTGAGTCCCAAGCCTGCAGTCACATGGATGGTCTCCCCTCACCTGCCCCTAGAAGCATGAACATTTTCAAAGGGAAGCCTCACTAAAGTGGACTGCTAATGCTAGAAGGGGAGGCTGGAAGGAGCTGTACCCCCTCAACCTCAAATACAGGAACGCGTGTCTCCCCGAGGAAGAACCATCGACAAGAACCACCAATCACAGGCCCCACCAGGAGGTGTGCATTGCATCTCCTCCAAGAAATCCACTGCCCTGCAGCTCAGGCAGTGAGAACCCATCTTCGCCCTGACCTCCTGCTTCTCTCCAATGCGCTTTCATTCAGTCGGTGAAGCCTCTGCCTCCGGCTCGGGTCGGGTTGTGGTCCCAGGGTCCTGGGATGCAGCCCCCATCAGGCCCCCTGCTTGGTGGGGTCTGCTTCTCCCTCTGCCACTTCCCCTGCTTGTGCTTTGACAAATAAATAAATAAAATCTTAAACACAAAACCAAAACCAAAACCAAACCACCCTCCCAACCTCTTCCTGCTCCCTAAAATAACGTGAGCCTCTCCTTTGTTCTCTGGACCTGCCTGCCGTTTTGCCATAGCTCTCTGATCCCAAATCGTAATTCCCTGTTATTCCCAAATAAACCCATTTTTGTGGGTAAAAGAATTTTTGTTTTTAAAGTTAACAAAGACTTTCCAAAAATAACCTTATTAACAAACTCAGGAGCTGCTGAAAGAGACTTTTTATGAGTATCAAAACACTTTTATGACTCTTCTCACTTAGGAAATTCAGAGGTTTTAGGAGCCAGAAACAGAGGATGAAAACCAAGTGTAGGTTTCTTGGTGCAAGTCACACACCCGTCGAGGTTAACGGATTAACAGAAGGGACGGACGGTAACTTCCAGGTCTCCCAGGAAGGCACAAGGTGAGAACCAAGTTACAGGTTAGTGCCAAGAAGTCCAGTGCCCACCTGAGAGGCGGGCACCCACCACGAGCAGAGCCAGGGGCCTGGGTGACAGTCGGGGTCCTGATCGCGGTCATGAAAGCGGGACCAGAGCCCCGGGGACGAGAACTGCGTGCGGAGACCAGAGAGGGCCCCGCGCAGGCCCGCCGCCGCCGCCCTGCAGGGCACCGAGGAGAGAAGGGAAGGTCGGAGGAGAAAGCGCCGGCCCCAGTCGCGAGCGCCTCGGACTCTGCGGCAGCGTCGCCGGAGGCTGGACGCACAGCGCCGGCCCCAGACCTCCCCAGGCTGAAGGGTCCCCAAGCCGCAGGGCCGGTCCGAGCTGCGCTCCGAAGGAGCCCTCTGCACGGAGCCCGGCGCCTGGGCGACGGGAGCGGGAAGCGCGACGGGGGCGGCGCAGACGCCGGGAAGACGCGGGGCGCAGGAGCCGCGGCAGGGGCGCGGGGGGGAGATGCGCGGCTGGGCCGGGGTCGGCGCGGCGGGCCCGGGCCGGGGAGGTCGGGGGGCTCCGGGGCCAGGGTCCTCCGGGGCCGGGGAGGTCGGGGGGCTCCGGGGCCGGTGTCCGGGGGGCTCCGGGGCCGGGGAGATCGGGGGGCTCCGGGGGCGGGGAGGTCGGGGGGCTCCGGGGCCGGGGAGGTCGGGGGGCTCCGGGGCCGGGGAGGTCGGGGGGCTCCGGGGCCGGGGAGGTCGGGGGGCTCCGGGGCCGGGGTCCTCCGGGGCCGGGGAGGTCGGGGGGCTCCGGGGCCGGGGAGGTCGGGGGGCTCCGGGGCCGGGGAGGTCGGGGGGCTCCGGGGCCGGGGAGGTCGGGGGGCTCCGGGGCCGGGGTCCTCCGGGGCCGGGGAGGTCGGGGGGCTCCGGGGCCGGGGAGGTCGGGGGGCTCCGGGGCCGGGGAGGTCGGGGGGCTCCGGGGGCGGGGAGGTCGGGGGGCTCCGGGGCCGGGGAGGTCGGGGGGCTCCGGGGGCGGTGTCCGGGGGGCTCCGGGGACGGGGAGATCGGGGGGCTCCGGGGCCGGGGAGGTCGGGGGGCTCCGGGGCCGGGGAGGTCGGGGGGCTCCGGGGCCGGTGTCCGGGGGGCTCCGGGGGCGGGGAGATCGGGGGGCTCCGGGGCCGGGGAGGTCGGGGGGCTCCGGGGGCGGGGAGATCGGGGGGCTCCGGGGCCGGGGAGATCGGGGGGCTCCGGGGGCGGGGAGGTCGGGGGGCTCCGGGGGCGGGGAGGTCGGGGGGCTCCGGGGCCGGGGTCCTCCGGGGCCGGGGAGGTCGGGGGGCTCCGGGGCCGGGGAGGTCGGGGGGCTCCGGGGCCGGGGAGGTCGGGGGGCTCCGGGGGCGGGGAGATCGGGGGGCTCCGGCCGGCGGACTCCAGGCGCCGCGGGGGAGGACGGCCGCGGCTCCGCGGGAGTCAAAGCCACCGGCCCGCGTCACTCTGGTTTTCAGACAAACCTAGTCGGAGGAGTCCGCGGCCGGGACGCCTCCGCGCGCCCTCCGTCTCCACGGCAACGGGCAGCGTCCCCGCGCCGAGGGCCTCAGAGCCGCGCCACGTCGTGCCGACGCGAGGTGACGCACTTCCGGCGGGAGTCCCGCCTCCTCCCGCCAGGGGGCGTGACCGCGAGCTCCGCGTCCCGGCCGCGCTGGCCTCGGGTCCCGGCGGCGTGGCCCCCTTTGCCCGGTCCGCACGAGCCCGGTCCTCGGTGGCCTCCTGGGTGCCAGGGCCTCGGCGCCCGGCCGGACAAGCAGCCCGGCTCCTTCCAGTCCAGGCGCCGCTGCTCGGCTCCGCGCCCCCGGCCCGCGGCGCGGGGACAGGTCCGCCGAGGAGGCCGCCGCCGCCTTCTGACGACGTGCACTACACGCTGTCCGATGTGAACGCGCCTTCCGTCGGCGTTTGGCGCAGAGGCGAGCCCGGGCCGTTCCCGGGAGCAGGGCGGGAGGCTTCCCGTCGCTCTCGGGACACCGGCCGGGATTCCTTCCCTCACGTCCCGCCTCCTGCGGCCGCGTGCGTCACCGCCGCCGCGGAGCCTCCTGGGAATTGTGGTTCAGACCCTCCCCGCCGCCTCCAGCGCCAGTGGGCTGCAGACTACAACTCCCGGCAGGCCCCGCGGCGGCCCCAGGCGCTCCGGGCTCGGGGTCCTCGGCGGCCTCAGCCGGTGGTCGCGGCGCGGCAGGGCGGCCTGGCTGGCGGGGTTGAGCAGCAGCGGGGCCGCGGGCGGGCTGTCCCACACACCGAGGCCGCTCGGCAGGCCATTGGCAGATAGACTCGGCGCTTTTCGGCCCCTGGAACCCCCAGGCCGAGCGGGCGGGACGCAAACTTACGGGCAAGTGGAGGGGTCGACGGGGGCACTAGGGTCTGGCCGCGACCGGGGCCCGGGGCGGCTTCCCGAGGAAGGGGGATGGGACGGCAGGAGGCGGGGCGGCCCCGGGCTGGTGGGGCGGGGTCACGCTTGGGGGTGCGCGTCCGCCCTGCCCAGTCCGGCCCGACCCGCCCCCGCTTGTCCCCGCGGAGCCTCGGCCGGGACGCAGCGCCGGGCCCTGACGTCTGCAGCGCCCGGGCCGCCAGCCCTCCGGCTCCGCTCCCGGCGGCAGGTCGTGTTCGGGCGCTGCGGCTCCTGCGCGCGGCAGAAGGACTGCTGCAGCGGGAGCGAGGCCGCCAGAGCCCAGGGAAGCCCTGCAAGGCGGGAGGCAGGCCCCCGGGACAGCGCTGGGCGTCGCGGTGTTGGCACGGAAATGGGCATGTAGGCAGCGGGCAGCCCAGGAGCAGACCGGCCGGCTCCGTCCGCCCGCCGCGGTCCCGTCGGCGGTGCTAACTGTGCGTCTTGGCATCTCCCAGGCGCCACAGGGCTGGATGGCTCTGGGCTTGGACGCTCGGCAAGGCTAGAGGCCAATCCCCAGGTCTCCAGGCGCCAGGGCTGCAGCCGGCAGGCTCAAGGCGGGCAGGGGGGGCGACTGGACAACCGGACAGGTGAGCTCTTGAGAAGCTTGTGCTGTGACGGTTTGGATCTGCTGTTTCATCCTGTGGTTTCTGTTTGATGCCGTGTCAGAGGAGTTTGGGTTGTTGCTGAGTGTGTGTGTCTGTGCGCGGGGGGCTGATAGATGATGCGGCTTGCCAGTCCTCTGCGTTCAGAACCCATTGAAGAAATAAGGAGGGGTGCCGGAGCTGCGGCACCTGGTGGGCACCTGCGGGGCAGGGGGTGAGGCAGGCCAAATGGAAGCCTTGGCAGATGCGGCCCTTCCTGGCAGGTCCCCTCCTGGCCTGTTGCTCCAGATGCAACAAGTGTCTGAATGCCTTGCCCCCGCGCGGAGTGGCCAGTGCAGTGGTTGGGGCAGGACGTCCCAGTCTGCAGGGTGCCTGAGGGCCTCCATCTCTGCCGAGATTCAGGTGACGACGGCCCCGGTCTTCCTTCGGGCCTTCCGCCAGCTGGTGTCTTCTTGCTGGGCCAAGCTGGGGTTCCTGGGTGCTCTGTCTCAGGGCTTCCTCCCAGTCGCTAATGGGTCAGACTCCCCAACACCCAGAATGTCCACCTTTGCCTTAGCCAGACCTGCTGCATGACAGGAGCCCGTGATGCACCCAGTTTTGCCGGTTGACTGTGCCCCACATGGTGTCGCTCAGACAGCATCGCCGGGCACAGCCGGAGGCACAGGGAAAGGAGTGGCGGCCGCCTGTCGCACGTCATGTCAGTGTCATGTAACTGTGTTCTTCTGAATAAAGGCAACTTGCCAACCTCCTAGCTAAATGGGATTGGATCTTTATGGCTTTTAAAAGTTTTTCCAATAAAATATTCACAAATAGGGAAAACTTCTTGTTTCTGTGCCGCCCTAACGTGTGTTTTGGAAGTCGTTCTGCCCTCCCAGAGCTGGCGGTTCCTTGAGACAAGAGAGACTAGTGCCCGACAAAACAGACCCAGATGCCTGCCTGTTTGCTTGAGGTGGTTAGACGCTAAAAATGTAAAACTGCCTTTTAAAAACCGTTTTCTCCAGACTTGCTTGTTGGCTGCCTGTGTGGTTTGCTGTGTTCTGTGTCGGCATGGCTGCTAGTTTCCAACAGGAAATCTCGGGGGCTCTCCGATTTGTGACCCGAGAAGTAGCCGCTGAGTTTCTGGAGCGCTGACTCGAGGCTGGTCTGTGTTCTAAGGTGAGTTAACTTTTGCTAAGTGTGCGTCTGTCCTTCCAGTCCCGTGCTTTGACCGGCTCAGAGTCTTTCTCTTTTTTTAGAGAGCGAGCGAGAGAGCCCATGCGTCCTCGCATGTCAGTGAGGGGGAGGGTCCGAGGGAGATGGAGAGAGATTCTTAAGCAGACCCCGCTGAGCGTGGAGCCGGAGGGGCCTGATCTCACGACCCTGACGTCATGACCTGAGCCGAAATCAAGAGTTAGACGCTTAACCGACTGAGGCAACCAGACACCTCTGCTGCAGAGTCATTGTATTTTATTTTATTTTTTAAAAAGATTTTATTTATTTGAGAGAGAGAGAGAGAGAGAGAGGGAGAGAGAGCATGAGAGGGGAGAAGCAGCAGACTCCCTGTGGAGCCGGGAGCCCGATGCAGGACTCGATCCCGCGGCTCTAGGACCATGATCTGAGCCGAAGGCAGTCGCCCAACCAACTGAGCCACCCAGGCGCCCCCACAGAGTTATTTTAAACAAATGTCTTGACAGTCTCTGCCGGGGTTTGGGTGCCCGGCAGGGGTATGGCCTGTAAGCTCTGAGGAAAATGTCAGAATACAGCTTTTCCGGCAAAGGAAGAAACAGAAAGCAGTCTGCCGGGGAATATTCCCTGTGAAGTGGGTGCTCCCTCCCTCTGTAGCCTCTCTGGGTTTGGTCACTGCCTCCCGACTCCTGAGCCTGGGCCATTCCCCACTTGCCACCCCCTCCCCACACACCCTGGTGGGATCTGCCGAAGAAAAGTAGTGAGCCCTGATACCAGGAGAGCTGGGCACCTGACGTCCCATGGAGCCTTCTCAGCGCTGGGCCCCAGGGACGACGGTGACGACAGCGACAAAGACCAGGCAGACGGGTGGAGAGACTTGGAAAGCCCCCCGGCCCCCCATGCTCGAATTCCGTGCCAGGATGCTTCCGAGGCCCTGTAGGAAGGGACAGCGGGGGGGCGGGGGGTGCTGTTGGAGGCTCTGCTCGGGCCTGAGTTGAGGTGGCACCGTGCTGGATGGAGATGCTGAAGCAGAGGTCAGACGTCAAGACCTGTGCGGGGCAGGGGAGGGGAGGAGACCAGGAGGCTCCAAGGTAGCTTGCTGTCCTTCTCAGGTGCCCCTGGGTCCTGTTGGAAATGCTCCTGTAGCGTGTGGCCCGGGGATCCCTAATGCCAGCAGGTGGGCAGGCTGAGCGGCCGGCCCTAGAATGGCCCAGGACACTTGGGTCCTTTCCTGCCCTGAGTCCTTTATTTCCGTGTGGAGCCGATTTCTGGGCTCTGCAGGTGGGGTGCCCCTGCCAGCAGGGGCCTGCAGTGGGGCTGTCTGCTCAACGCACGTTTGGGCTCGTGGTTGCCTGGGACGGGGCACACTCTGGCTGAGTGTAGCTCAGAGGGGCCTGTGGGAAGGGCAAGGAATAGCGGTTCTGGTGGCTTCCCAGCGAGCAGGTTCCCCGAAGAGGGAGGCAGGGGAGGAGGCACGCAGGCCGCCAGCTCGGACTGTGCGGCTCTGCCCGGCTTGCGTATCTGTAGCAGCTGCTGATGGGGACCCGGCCGGCGGGAGCCCGTGGCGTCCCTCCCCCGTCTGGAGCTTGTTGGTGCCCGGGGGTCCCAGGCTTTCTCGGGGGTGTTCTTGCGGCGCAGGCCTGGGCTTGGCACTGCTCTGTAGAAGAAATGAGAAGCTCTTGGCTCAGGTGCCCCATGTTAGCAGGGGCCAGAGCACGGAAGGGAAGACAGCCAGGGAGTGACAGGACAAGGAGGCCGAGTGGCCCACGAGGTGAGGAGTTTCTTCATGGAAAGGCTCCTGATTAGTCCGTGGGTTGGGAAGGTTTATGGTTCCAAAACACCCACCTGCTTCTGCGGAAGCCCCTGGAGGTCCTGCGTGGGCAGGGTGGAGAAGCCACCGCCACAAGGAGCCTGTGCAGGAGGGAGGAGAATTTGCAGAAGTCGGAGCTGGATCCTACCCATGTGAGTCTGGGGCACAGACTGAGTCTGGCCCAGCCCTGCCCACCCTGTGCTGGATACGGGTCTCGGAGTGGAGCTGGGCAGAGGGCGGGTGTCAGATGGCCCATGGGGCTCAGCTCCTACCCCTGGCAAAGCCTGGCCACCATCCCTCCTCTCTGCCCACCAGTGGCCTCCGGTGGGTGGCAGTGTTTCCTGGGGGGGCCAGGCCTGGGATGCCTAGGGTCGGCCTTGGGGGTGGGGCAGGATGCGGGATCCTGGGGAGGGGCCCAGGCAGAGGGGCGACGCGTGGTTTCCCTCCCGTGTTGTTGGCCAGTGTCCTGTGGCTGAGGGGGGCCCCCGGGCCGTAGTGGGAGCTGGCAGTGACCTGGCTGGTCCTCAGCCACACCCAGCCAGCCTCGGTCTGCCCCCAGCCTCCTGGGCGCACCGTGAGGAGACGGCCAGACACACCCGGGCCAGCTGGTTTTCTAGCCTTAGAGCCCTGCTGGCGGGATGGCAGACCCCCTCCGGAAGTGGGGTGCTGACTGCCCTCTTACAGTCTGGGAGTCCCTGGGCCTCTCCAAGTCCTGTTGATTTTCTCTCTTAACCGTCATTCAAATCTAGCTGTGTCATTAATTACAAAACTACTTTATTAAGAAACATATAATACCAGGTTTCCAGGCGCGCCTGGGTGGCTCAGTGGGGTAAAGCCTCTGCCTTCGGCTCCGGTCATGATCCCCGGGTCCTGGAGATTGAGCCCCGCATCAAGGCTTCCTGTTCAGCAGGGCTCCCGCCTGCCTTTCTGCCTACTTGTGATGTGTCTGTCAAATAAATAAATAAGTAAATCTTTAAAAAATAATAGTACCAGGTTCCAGGTCATAAGTGATTGGCCTGTAATCAGCAGCTAGATTAGGAAGTAGGACGGTCCTGTGTCGCAGAGCCCCGTGGTGGCCTGCATCGCTGTCTCCCTGCTTCGGGAACTTTTTGTAAATGGATTCCAGTGGTGGGCACGTGGCTGCTTTCCTTCAGCATCTGCACAGCTCTGCCTCCCAGCTGTGGGCTGTGGATAGTACGGGGTGGGGGTTGAGGCTCCCTTGGGGGTAAATCCCATCTCATGACCCAGTTCACCCTTGAGGAGAGGGGACGGTGTTGCTGTGAACACAGGTGCCCCCTTCTTCTGGTACAGTCTGGAGCGGGTGGGCCGAAGTCCTGCAGAAGCTCAAGTGACCTCAAGGCACTGTCCCCCGACCTGGGTGGCGTCCCCCTCGTGAGTAGTGGCCTGGTGACCAGAACCCTGATGAGTCTGGCAGGGGGCACCTGTGCCAGGGCTGTGCCCCTTTACCTCAGGGTGCCTGCGTTCCCTGCATGCCGTGGAGACAGGCCCCCTGTGGGCAGAGGCGGCTTCTCGGGGCTGCGGACTTTTTAGTCTCTTCATGGTGTCTTGATGGACGCTGGTTCCTGACTTGGGCGCAGCCTAACTCCCCGGCCGCACGAACGAGAGTCTGTTTTCTTCTGAAAGCCTGGTTGTCTTACTTCGTGTCGATCTCTGCAGTACAGACCCACCAATGTCAGAACAGTAGGTCCTGGTAGCCCCCTGTGTGCCAACCACCCGGAACTGGGTCTGCCCGCACAGGTGGACCCCCTGTGGGCATTTGCCAGGTCTTGTTCCTGGGGGTCCGCCGTCCTCTCGCCAGGACTGCCCCCCCCCACTTCTGCCTGTGATCACCTGGAGGCAGGGTGTCATAGTGGCTGGAGGGGCCTTTCCACAGAGGTGCCCAGCTTTCCTCCAGGACAGGTGCCACTTGTACTTCCCAGACTAGTGTCCCCTGCTGCTGGCCGTCGGCCAGGTGAGCCTCCTTTGGTCCATAGCGCATGCGCTTACCACTCTTCCTGCAGCCTCGGGGCCTTTGCACATGCTCCCCTCCCCCTCCCTGCCTAGCTCTCCCAGACTTGTCCCCACCTGCCTCCGCGGCAGCCCTCCCAGAGCCGGTGAGAGCCTGTGTGGCCTCGATGTGGCCTGAGGGTGCCGTCTGCCTGCAGGTCCTGGAGCAGTGCCACCCACCATGGACCCAGACCCCCAGGCAGGCGTGCAGGTGGGCATGCGTGTGGTGCGCGGCGTGGACTGGAAGTGGGGCCAGCAGGATGGCGGTGAGGGCGGCGTGGGCACGGTGGTGGAGCTTGGCCGCCACGGTAGCCCCTCGACCCCTGACCGCACGGTAGTCGTGCAGTGGGACCACGGCACCCGCACCAACTACCGCGCAGGCTACCAGGGCGCGCATGACCTGCTGCTCTACGACAACGCGCAGATCGGTGCGTGCGTGAGTCCACGGCAGCGCCTGGGGCGTGGGGGTGGGGGCGGGGCCCGGGGCCCCCTGACCTTCCCCTGCCCCCAGGCGTCCGCCACCCCAACATCATCTGCGACTGCTGCAAGAAGCACGGGCTGCGGGGCATGCGCTGGAAGTGCCGCGTCTGCTTCGACTACGACCTGTGCACGCAGTGCTACATGCACAACCGGCACGACCTGGCCCACGCCTTCGAGCGCTACGAGACGGCCCACTCCCGCCCGTGAGTTCCTAGCCGGCGGCCCCCCGGGCCTGGAGCCGGCCTCACGCGCCCCAGGCTGCAGCTCGAGCCCTTCCTGAGCTGCCTCCTGGAAGAGTGACCGAGGTCGCGGTCCCTCCAGTGGCGTGGTCACTGACACCAGCCCCCACGCCCCATGGAGGTTAGCCCTGTCCACCGGAGCGGGCCTGCAGGGGTTGGTGCTGGGGGCGGGGTGTCTGTCCTGGCACCAGCCCTAGAACCGGGTGTGGCTGGCTCCCCCGGGCAGCTGTGCTGGGGGCCCCGTGATGGCCTGTGTGGCCAGCATCCCCGGTGGGAGCCCCAGTGGCCCGTGCTGGGAACTAACCCAGAGACACAGCTGGGGACACCCTGCTGGCCAGCCTAGGGGGCTCTGTCGCTGGAGGGGGCGTGTGGAGGGAATGAAGCTGGGAGGATCTCCTGGGCTGGGGCGGCCACCCAGAGGCCCCACCCACAAGAGGCTGCTGCCCCATCTCCTGGACGGGTCCCCACGCCGAGGGGAGGGGTGTGTGTTCGATCCCAGCTGCCTGCCGGCCAGAGCAGGAAGGGGGACCAGCTGTCTGGGCGCCTCTGGGCAAGCCTGTGTCCTCACTCTTCTGTTTCTCTGTGCTGAGCCCTCCCTGGGCCAGGCTGCGCCCTGAGCTCTGGGGCGACCCTAACAACTCAGCAGCTCACTAGGGAGTAGGGAGCAGCAGGTGTGGAGGGAGGACGGCGCATGTGGAGGCCATGCTGTGAGGGGGCCCAGAGTGGAGGGCACTGACCAGCGGGGCCAGCCCTCCTCCCCGAGAGCTGGGTGGGGCCGGGCTCACACCCTCGCCCTGCCTCCCACGGGGCCCAGCACCCACTCGCTCTCTTGCAGGGTCACCCTGAGTCCCCGCCAGGGCCTCCCAAGGATCCCGTTGAGGGGCATCTTCCAAGGCGCGAAGGTGGTGCGGGGCCCGGACTGGGAGTGGGGCTCACAGGACGGTGAGTGGGGGTCTAGGCTGCCGCTGGCTACGTGTGAGCCTTGTGGCACCGGCTTAGCCTGCCATGGGGCCTTTGTCCCTCCAGGAGGGGAAGGGAAGCCGGGCCGAGTGGTGGACATCCGTGGCTGGGACGTGGAGACGGGCCGGAGCGTGGCCAGTGTGACGTGGGCCGATGGCACCACCAATGTGTACCGTGTGGGCCACAAGGGCAAGGTGGACCTCAAGTGTGTGGGCGAGGCAGCTGGTGGCTTCTACTATAAGGAGCATCTCCCAAGGCTCGGTAGGGTTTGGCCCCAAGGACACCACACCTGCTGCCCAGCTGCCCTCCTGCCCTGGCTGGGTCCTGGGGCAGCGCTGGGTCGGGGCTGGGTGGCGTTGCCGAGTGGAGGGACGCCGCTGCTGAAGGGGGGCCTGTCGCCCGCCCTCAGGCAAGCCGGCGGAGCTACAGCGCAGGGTGAGTGCCGATGGCCAGCCTTTCCAGCACGGGGACAAGGTTAAGTGTCTGCTGGACACAGACATCCTGAGGGAGATGCAGGAAGGCCACGGCGGGTGGAACCCCCGGATGGCGGAGGTGAGCCGCCCCGCCTGCTGAGCCCCCGTGCCCGCCCTCCCCACACCCTCTGGACCCCCAGCCCTCCCGCTCCACCCAGCCACAGCCTCCGTGACCCGCCACAGTTTATCGGACAGACGGGCACCGTGCACCGCATCACGGACCGTGGGGACGTGCGCGTGCAGTTCGGCCGCGAGACGCGCTGGACCTTCCACCCTGGGGCTCTCACCAAGGTGCATGGGGGGCTGGGCTGAGCCCCGTCTGTTCGCTTCTGCACCCCTCCGTGTACCTCATCGGCTCTGGGAGTGCCTTTCTCCAGTCCCTAGGGAACAGGGGAGGGCTTTGTGGGGTCCAGAGGGGCTGAGTTTCGTAGGGAGGGGATCCTGGCGTGAAGGGACAGAGGCAGGTGAGGTGCTGGGCACTGGTGGAGGCTGGCGGCAGCCCGGGCACTCGCTTTCATCCTGCTGGGCCAAGAGGCCGCTGCAGCACTACGTGTGGGGAGTCACCTTCTAAAATGTTCCTCAGTGGTGTGGCACGGGGAGCACTCGGGGGCGGTGGAAAGGCCCTTTAGGAAGAGGGTGGACACAGCCCCGGGTGGCGGGGACGGGGTGGGCACAGCGTTACGCGGATCAGGGCCCTGGGTGAGGCGTGTACCCCTAGCACTGGGCTCTGGACCTGGAGTTCTGGCCCCTAGAAGGTGGGGGGGGTGGGGGGGTGCCGTGAGACCCATGGTTTGCAGTCAGTCTCATACAGGGGAGGGCGCAGGTGTGGGGGAAGTGACCAGGAAAGGTTTGGGGATGGGGGAGGAGTGGCTCCTGACCCCCACTCCCATGGTAGTCTGGCCCCGCCCCCTGGTTGTCCCAGGGTCCCACCCCCACCCCCTGTGCCGTGCCATCTGCTTCTCCGTCTGAGTGTCGGGACAGGCCCACCTTGGCTTTCACCCCGGAGTTGGTTTTGGTCTGCTCCGGATGCCACTGCCTGGCTGGCTGGCTGGCGGTCACCCCCACGGCTCCAGGGCTGCCCGCCCAGGACGGACCTGGTCACGTGTGACTCTCCTCCACCTCTGAGGCAGGGGCTGGGTCGGGTTCAGGTCTGCCTGTTCGGGGGAGGTGCCCTCCTGCCCCATGGCCCAGGGCAGCCACACCTGCCTGGGGGTGCCCCTCACGTGCCTCTCTCTCTCACTCAGCACAACGCCTTCTGGGTGGGCGACGTGGTGCGGGTCATCGATGACCTTGACACCGTGAAGCGGCTGCAGGCTGGGCACGGCGAGTGGACAGATGACATGGCTCCTGTGAGTGCCCCGGTGCCCAGCCCCACCTCCCCTCCCGCCCCGCGGGGAGACCCGCCTGTGACCTTCCTCTCTCCCCGCTCAGGCCCTGGGCCGCGTCGGGAAGGTGGTGAAGGTTTTCCGGGACGGGAACCTGCGTGTGGCGGTTGGCGGTCAGCCCTGGACCTTCAGCCCCTCCTGCCTGGTGGCCTACCGGCCCGAGGAGGACACCAACCTGGACGTGGCTGAGCGTGCCAGGGAGAACAAAAGTGCGTGAGCCCGGCTGGGGTGGCCGGCAGGAGGCTGGGCCGCCCTGGGCCACCCCTTAACTGGAGCCCTGCCCCGCCTAGGCTCCTTGAGTGTCGCCCTGGACAAGCTGCGAGCCCAGAAGAGTGACCTTGAGCACCCGGGGAGACTGGTGGTGGAGGTGGCCCTGGGCAGTACGGCCGGGGCCCTGGACCTGCTGAGGCGGCACCCCGAGCAGGCGAGCTCCCGACACCCCCCTGCCCTCTCTTTAGCCAGCCCCGGGGAGCGGGGAGGAGGACCAGGGACTGACCGTGGGCTCTCCCGGCAGGTGGACACCAAGAACCAGGGAAGGACGGCCCTGCAGGTGGCCTCCTACCTGGGCCAGGTGGAGCTGGTGCGGCTGCTGCTGCAGGCCCGGGCGGCCGCGGACCTGCCAGATGACGAGGGCAACACGGCGCTGCACTACGCCGCCCTGGGGTGAGGCCTGGGCCGGGGTGCGGTGTGGGCGGGGCACGCCGCAGGGCAGTGGGCATCGCGCCCCTGCTGCTCCCTCTCCTGTCAGGAACCAGCCCGAGGCTGCCCGCTTGCTCCTGAACTCCGGCTGCGGGGCCAACGCCCTGAACGGCACCCGGAGCGCAGCCCTGCACGTGGCTGTGCAGAGGGGCTTCCTGGAGGTCGTGAGGGTCCTCTGTGAGCGCGGCTGTGATGTCAACCTGCCTGTAAGTGCTGGGTCTGCTGGCCCCGGGCTCGAGGACACAATGGCGTGGACCTTCCTGCCGAGTGATCACTGGCCCCCCGCCGGCAGGATGCCCACGCCAACACGCCTCTGCACTGTGCCATCTCGGCGGGCGCTGGCGCCAGCGGCATCGTGGAGGTCCTCACCGAGGTGCCGGGCATCGACGTCACTGCCACCAACAGCCAGGGCTTCACCCTGTTGCACCATGCGTCCCTCAAGGGCCACACGCTGTGAGTTGGGGGGTAGGGGCACAACCCGTGGACCACACTCCCGTGGTGCTGTGGGCCACTGCGGGCACAGTCCGGACCCCAGGCACATCTCCCCGCTCCCCCAGAGCTGTCAGGAGGATTCTCGCTCGCGCACGCCAGCTGGTGGATGCCAAGAAGGAGGACGGCTTCACAGCCTTGCACTTGGCCGCCCTTAACAACCACCGGGAGGTGGCCCAGATTCTCATCCGCGAGGTGTGGACACTGGGTGCTGGAGCAGCCCGGGGCCCTGGGGGTCAGGCCCCAGCTGGGGTCCCTGGGCTGAGCCGGTGCCCACCCCCCTCCGCCCCTCCCTCAGGGCCGCTGTGACGTGAATGTCCGCAACCGGAAGCTCCAGTCCCCGCTGCACCTGGCCGTGCGGCAGGCGCACGTGGGGCTGGTGCCGCTGCTGGTGGACGCGGGCTGCAGCGTCAATGCCGAGGACGAGGAGGGGGACACGGCCTTGCACGTGGCGCTGCAGCGTCATCAGCTGCTGCCTCTGGTGGCTGATGGGGCCGCGGGGGACCCAGGGCCCTTGCAGCTGCTGTCCAGGGTGAGGAAGTGTGGATCTGGGTGCTGCAGAAGTGGGCCGGACTGCCCGGCTGCAGGCAACAGGCGGGCCTGAGGGACTGTCCACCTCGGCTGTGGGCGACTGCCCGGGGAGCCAGGCCTTCGCGGGGGCAGGTTGGGCTGGGGCGCTGGGGTTTGCCAGAGGCGTTTTCTGCCACCCGTCAGGGCAGCGTGGCCTGACCAGCCTAGGAAAGGGGATGGGGTGTGGGGTGGGTGTGGGGGGGGTACCGTCTGGGAACTCAGCCCCTGGCCTGGGGCTCCCTGGTGGGGGCCCTTTTCCTGTCTGCCTCCCTCCTGCTCCAGCAGCCTCAGATGGCGATGGGGTGCCTGAGGCTCTGACCGAGGCCCAGGCAGTCAGGAGCTGGTAGGGCGTCCCCGACGGCCACTAGGCCGGCCCTGGGGCCTGCTCCGGGGCGCCTGCCTTCACCGGCCTCTGTCTGCCACCCAGCTACAGGCCTCGGGCCTCCCGGGCAGCGGGGAGCTGACGGTGGGCGCGGCGATCGCCTGCTTCCTGGCGCTGGAGGGCGCCGACGTGAGCTACGCCAACCATCGCGGCCGGAGCCCGCTGGACCTGGCCGCCGAGGGCCGCGTGCTCAAGGCCCTGCAGGGCTGCGCGCAGCGCTTCCGGTGAGCCCGGCGGGGCGGGGGGCGGGCCCGGGCACCCTCCCCGCACCGGGGCCGCCTTCAAGCCCCCTCCTCCCACCGCAGGGAGCGGCACGCGGGCGGCGGCGGGGGCGCGGCCGCGGGCCCGAGGATGGTGCTGGGCCCCCCCAACACCGTGACGAACCTGCACGTGGCCGCGCCGTCGGGGCCCGAGGCCGCCGAGTGCCTGGTGTGCTCGGAGCTGGCGCTGCTGGTGTTGTTCTCGCCGTGCCAGCACCGCACGGTGTGCGAGGGTGAGTGCGGGGGCTGCGGGGGTGCGGGGGGGGTGCCCGAGCCCACGCGCACCCGCCCGACCGACCCCCGCCCCGCAGAGTGCGCGCGCAGGATGAAGAAGTGCATCAGGTGCCAGGTGGCCATCGGCAAGAAGCTGCGCCCAGGTGCGTGCCCGCGCCCCGCCCCGCCCCGCCCCCCCGGCTCGCGGCCCCGCCTGCCCTCACCCCTGCCCCCTCCCCGATGCCGGCCCGCAGACGGCACGGAGGTGGCCAGCGCGACCCCGGCGCCCGACCCGCCGCGGCAGCTGGTGGAGGAGCTGCAGAGCCGCTACCGGCAGATGGAGGAGCGCATCACCTGCCCCATCTGCATCGACAGCCACATCCGCCTCGTGTTCCAGTGCGGCCACGGCGCGTGCGCACCCTGCGGCGCCGCGCTCAGCGCCTGCCCCATCTGCCGCCAGCCCATCCGCGACCGCATCCAGATCTTCGTGTAGCCCCCCCGCCCCGCGCCCCGGCCGCGCCCGCCGCCTTCCGGAGCCACGTCCCCCCGCCGCCTTCGCAAGCCCCCGCGCCGTGTTTTATAAAAAGATTCTCGGACTTTTGCGCTTGGTGCCTGCCTGGGGCGGGCTCGGGGCGGCGGAGGGGGGGGGGGTGTCCGCCCCGGGGTCCCGCCCCGCCCCGCCGCTGCCCCCCACCAGGGCTGGCCTGCGCGGCGCCCCCCTCCCCGCTCCGCTCCGGGCTCTGCGCTTTGGCTCGTGCCCCGCGCGTCCTGCCCCCGGGGCGAGACGCAGGCCGCCTCCCAGGCTCCCGGCCTGGGGCCGCGGAAGGATGGACCCTGGGGACGTGGTGTCCGCCAGAAGTCCCCGTGTCCGCCCCGCTGGTGGGCTGCCGCCGACCCGCTGCTGCGTCGCCCTCACTGCCCCTTTCTCTTCCCCCGGCGGACTGTGAGGTCGTCTCTGACCCTGTTCTCTCCCGGCCGGTGGGGTCCCTGCTAAGCAGGGAGTTGGGGAAGGGGTTGGGGGGGGGGCGGCACGGGTAGGGTCTTACCGACCCTTGAGCGTGGTAGGCCGGCACAGGGCCCCGGGGAGAAGGCAGACCCAGGGCAGAAGGGAGCCATTTGTCGGGGCACATATTCCGCCATGAAGAGCGGGGCGCAGCTCTCCACTGGGCTCGGCAGCCGGACAGGGCGCTTTCCAAGAACCACCCGAAATGCTCCCCCGGAGCCTCCCAGCTGTCGGCCAGCAGCTTGGCACTGACCCCGCTGGCCTGGTGTGCCGCTGTCACTCTGGGCGCAAGGCCTGGATGGAGAACACGGAGTGCCAAGCCCCCCGGCCTGGTCTGGCCGAGTGCCTCTTCCTCTGCTCCCTCCCCACACCAGTCCCTGTCTGCTCCGGCCCTCTCAGGCCTCCCGAACCCAGTTCCCCCGGCCCCAAGGAGCCCCCGCCGGCATCCCACCTGGCTCAGCTCCTCCAGCCCGCAGGCCGCCCTGTCGAGGCTTCCAGCCTCGGGACGGTGATCCCCCGGCCCCCCAACCCAGGCCCATTCCAGACCTTGGCCGCAGCCGGGGCTTCCCTGCTCCCACAAAGCCCGCACCTCGTTCGCTTCCCTTCTAGCTCCATAGGGTCTGCTGCCTTCAGCTCCCCCAGCCTGGTCCTCTGGGGTGCTGTCCCCATGCCCCTGCCTCTGGCCCCCACCGTCCAGCACCCAGTACTCACACTCCTCATCCCCACCCCTCTCTCCGGGACCTGGGTCAGGCAGCCGCTGGGGCAGGGGACAGGTCCTGAGTTGGCAAGAACAGAGCCTGCTCTCCCAGGTCTCGCTCGCTGGTCAGGGAGCTGGAGGCGCTCCATCCCGTGGAAGAGCGGGACTCGGGACCCCAACTGCCCACCCCTGCCCACCCTTCCCTTCGCCGGCGCCTCTGGCGTCTACCCCTTCTCTCGCTGCCGGGCCCTCCTCGCCCCCACCCCCCACGTGACCCCGCCCAGCAGGCCCTGCCCAGGCTGCTGCCACCGACCCACAGGCCCCGGGTCCGCACCCCAGGCTGGCGGCAGGACTGTCCTGACAGTGGGGACGGCCGGCCAGCTGGTTCCCTTCAGGGGCACGCACCTCCCCCCCGCACCCGTCCCTGTAACCCGAGCCGCTCGCAGCGCCTCCCCGCGCAGCCCCGCTGGGCCCGAGGCCCCGACAGTGAATCCGCAGGCGCCATGGGCCTCGGGGCCTGCGTGTCCTCAGCGGCGTCGGGGGCCCAAGCCCGCCGGCTGGAAGCTGTGCTGGGCACCCTGTGCCTGCTGCCCGCGCTCCTGCTGCTGGCCCGGCTCGGGGCCCCTGCCGCCCGGTTGGGGGCCAGCGGGGCACAGGTGAGAGCGGGTGTGGCCGGGCGGAGGGGTGGGTGGCCAGAGGGTCCGAGAGCCTGCGTGTCCCCGGGGGGGGGGGGAAGGGAGGGGGAAGCCAGCATCAGGCCTCCAGCTCCGCCCAGTCTGACCCGGGCTGTGGTCAGTAACCTCCTTCTCCTGGCTGTGGAAGCGCTGGCCGGGCTGGAAAACCCGGACTCGCAGAAGGACCAAAGGAGGGAATTTCAAGGCTCCCTGAACCACGCACCCGCCTGCTTTCTTTAGTTCTTTTTCCAAGCTTTTTCAGACGTGGGGACGGTCCCTACTGTGACCCCACGAGCACTCGCTTTCCTTGAAGGGAGCCGTCGCCGCCGCACCCTACCAGGCGGGTGTCTTTGCCACTCCAGGACCCGGTCCTCCGCCCCTCCAGGTGCCCCGCAGACGCCGCTACACGCTGACCCCAGCCAGGCTGCGCTGGGACCACTTCAACCTCACCTACAGGTGTGACGGTGGCCCAGGACGGTGGGTGGCCCAGGACGGTGGGCACAGGGGAGCGTGCCCTAGCCCTGCCACCACCCTTGACCTTAACCCCCATCCCAGGATCCTCTCCTTTCCGCGGAACCTGCTGAGCCCCAGTGAGACCCGGCGGGGCCTGGCTACCGCCTTCCGCATGTGGAGTGACGTGTCCCCCTTCAGCTTCCGAGAGGTGGCCCCCGAGCAGCCCAGCGACCTCCGCATAGGTGCGCGCCGTGCCCCCGCCCCCGCCTGGCCCTGTGGCCCCCTCTCAGCCCTGTGCTCCCCCAGGCTTCTACCCGGTCAACCACACGGACTGCCTGGTCTCCGCGCTGCACCACTGCTTCGATGGCCCGACAGGCGAGCTGGCTCATGCCTTCTTTCCTCCGCACGGTGGCATCCACTTTGACGACAGCGAGTACTGGGTCCTGGGCCCCACGCGCTACAGCTGGAAGAAAGGTGATGGCCTGGACTCCTGCGGGGCCCTCTGCACCAGGGTGGGCACGGCAGGAGAGCTTGGGGGGTGGCGGCTGCGATTTGGGGTCAAGTAGGCAGGAAGGGGGAGGCTGGGAGGAGGCCATAGGCCTGGGTTCCAGGAGCGCTGAGCACCCACCCCCACCCGCCGCCCTGCTGCTGGAGACGGAGCTGGAGCTGCATTCCTGGGGACCGAGCTCACTGCCTCTGGAACATTCTTATCTTCCCATGGCTGTGCTGAGGGAGGCTCTGCGGGCCGCAGCCGGCAGAGCGGGGAGGGCTGGGCCGGGGCTCGAGGGGCTGACCCGCGGGCCCCGCAGGCGTCTGGCTCACCGACCTGGTGCACGTGGCGGCCCACGAGATCGGCCACGCGCTGGGCCTGATGCACTCGCAGCACGGCCGGGCGCTCATGCACCTGAATGCCACTCTGCGCGGCTGGAAGACGCTGTCGCAGGACGAGCTGTGGGGGCTGCACCGGCTGTACGGTGAGTGCTGAGGGGGCCGGGCGGGCGGGCCGGCGGGCGGGAGGGGAGGCCTAAGGCCAGGTCAACCTCCCGCAGGCTGCCTGGACCGGCTCTTTGTGTGCACCTCCTGGGCGCGGAGGGGATTCTGCGACACCCGCCGCAGGCTCATGAAGAGGCTCTGCCCCAGCAGCTGTGACTTCTGCTACGGTGAGGCCGCGGCCCCACTGCCGGGTCTGGCCGGAGGTTGGGCGGGGGGGGGGGGGTGGGGGGTGGGCGCCGCTCTGGCCCTCTCTGAGCCCGGCCCCTCCCGCCGCTCTGCAGAGTTTCCCTTTCCCACGGTGGCTGCCACCGCACCGCCGCCCAGAACCAAGACCAGGCTGGTGCCCGAGGGCCGGAACGTGACCTTCCGCTGTGGCCAGAAGATCCTGCACAAGAAAGGCAAAGTGTAGTGAGTGGCCCTGCCCTGTGCCCTCCCCACCGAGGGTGGGCGGTGGGGACTCGGGACCCCGCCCAGCCCCGTGCCCTGCTCCCCGCAGCTGGTACAAGGACCAGGAACCCCTGGAGTTCTCCTACCCCGGCTACCTGGCGCTGGGCGAGGCGCACCTGAGCATCATCGCCAACGCCATCAACGAGGGCACGTACACGTGCGTGGTGCGCCGGCGGCAGCGCGTGCTCAGCACCTACTCCTGGCGGGTCCGAGTGCGCGGCTGAGCTGCCCGCGGGGCCGAGGCCGCTCATAAAGCACTTTCTCTCTGAAGTCTGCGCGCCTTTCTTGGGAGGGCGGGCGGCCAGCCTTGGGGCCTGTGGGGTGGGGCCGCTCGGCCTGTGCTCCGCTTCACGTGGGGAGCCTGGGGCCGGGACACCCCAACTTCCCCACAGTTCCTTGGGGTGAGGATGCGGTCCTCAGGCCCGGGCCAAGGCGGGCTTTTCCCGGGCTGGTCCTGGGGAAATGGGGTAAACGAAGGCGCAAACGTGGAGAGCATCCCCCAGAGAGCAGGCTGAGCCCAAGCAGCCCGGGCTCCCTGGGAGTGTCTTGGGTTTGCTCAGGGGTGCGGGAGGCAGGAAGGCCGAGAAGGGCAGGCCGCTGTGCCCGCAAGGCCGCCAAAGGAGTTGGGATGGGGGTTGGGGCAAGTGAGGCCCGAGAGCGAGGGCCGACACCGGAGTTGGGGGAGGAGCTGCTGGTGCCAACAGAAGGGACAGAGTGGAGCTGGTGGACGCCCTGGGCAGTGGCAAGCAGCCCCCCCGCTTTGCCACAGTGACGCCCTGTCCCGTTAGACCGGGAGCTCGAGACCTGGCAGGCCAGGAAGAACCCGGCCAGCAGTGGGTCCGAGGCCACCCTTCTTTCCCGGGCGCCACCCAGAGAACGCAGGCCCGAGGCCCCGCCAGGCAGCACGAGGCCAGGCCTCGTCCACTAGGGGCCAGCTGCGGAAGGACATGCCAGAGCTTCCCTCCAAGAACGTTTTACTGCCATCTTAAAACAGGTTAACAACTTTGTACAAAACCCACCGTGGCCAAGAGCTTGCACACCGGCTCCGAGGGGCCCGGGGCCACAGATGCCCTGAGTGAGGGGCAGGAAGGTGTGAGGCAGGAGCCTGAAGTTCAAAAGTAGAAAAAATCCTGCCCCCAACTTCATTGCACACCAAGGCCAGTCCGCCCGCGGCGAGCGCGGGACCCCGCGTGTCGAGGGTGCGCCGTCTGCACTGGCCTCTGATGGCTGCCCCGTCCGCTCCCTGCGTGGCAAGTCTGACACATTCGAAAAAATACAGCCTTTCCTTCCACAACAAGGAAAATGTGATTTAATTCTACAAATTTACAAGCCAAGATAAAATAAAACGTGGAAAAGCAAACGCGACGGGCTGTCTGGGACTCGAGGTGGAGATCCGCAGCCACGCCAGCCCGCGGCAGCTGCGTCCAGGCAGAGCAGGGCCTGGGTCTGGAGCCGCGCGCTGCCTCCGGCACCCGCCCTGGTCCCGGCCAAGTCTTGCTGGGCGGCGGCCCCCACGGGGCTGGTGTGGGCTCCGTGCCAAACCTCAGAACTTGAGGCTGAAGCCAGGGCCCGCGGCCGAGGCCCCCTGGTTTGTGGTCGTGAGGTGGAAACCCGTCTCCTTCAGGTCGTCGTCGCCCTGGGGAGCAAGTGGCACTGTGGGGCCCCGGCCGGGCCAGCCTCGCCTCGGGGAGCCCCCACATCTTCCCTCCTCTGCCAGCCCGGCCCCTCACCAGCTGGCTGTACCCCAGGCCTCCCTCTGGGGGCCGTGGGCTTGTGCCACGCTTGACCCTTTGCTGCTCACTCTTGGCGGGCCACGTGGGGAACATCGAGGGGTCGATGGGGAGGGGGGTCTCTCGGAAATACTCATGCTTGAGGCCGTCCTCTGCACTGACTCTCCGCCCAGGGAAGTAGGTTAGGAACCTGGGGGAAGAAGAGACCTTGGCATCCAGCACGGGGGGGTGGGGGGTGAGGGCACGGGGCAGGGGGTGCACCCACAGGTTCACACACTTGTTCATGAGGTCAAAGCCCTGGTCTGAGAGCAGCGCCCCAAAGCGTTTGCGGAGATTGTTGTAGGGGTACTCGGTGAAGGTCATCTTCTTGACCGCGGGGAGCTCATTGTAGCCAGGCCAGATTTTCTCACTGGGGGTACCCAGGTCCTGAGAGACAGACAGACAGATGGGTCTCAGAACGGCCCCGGCCTGCAGGGGAGGGTCTGGTCCCGGGGGCCTGCATGTACCAGGCAGGGCGCTTTTGCAGGCGGGAGTCACAGACGCACCTTAAACACTTTGTTGATCTGATCGATTTCCGACTTCCCAGGGAAAAGCGGCTTCTGGGTCAGCAGCTCCCCGAAGATGCAGCCCACCGACCACATGTCCACAGCCGTGGAGTACTCCTGGGGGGCCGGGGGGGCACTCAGGGGGCTGCACGGGCAGCGAGCACGGGTCAGGTCCCCCAGCCCCCAGCACTCACCTTGGCGCCAAGCAGCAGCTCCGGGGCACGGTACCACAGGGTCACCACGACGGGGGTGTAGGCCTTCAGAGGGGACCCGTATTCCCTTGCCAGCCCGAAGTCCCCGACCTGCAAGGACAGAGGGCGGGCTGTGGGCAGGCCGCTGAGGCCCAGTCGGGGGCGGCCCCGAGGGTGAGCCGCGGGGACCCACCTTAAGGATGCCCGCGTGGCTCAGCAGCAGGTTGGAGGTCTTGAGGTCCCGGTGCAGGATCCAGTTGTCGTGCAGGTGCTTCACACCCCGCAGCAGCTGGATCATCAGCGTCTTGACCTCCCCTAGAGGGCGGCGGGGTCACGGTCCTAGGTCATCTGCCTGCCTCAGCAGCGACCAGGCTCCTCGGGGCACGTCCCTCCTGGGAACGAGCCCGGCTCGGCACGGCCCCGAGGCGCGCACACGCACACACACACACGCATGCGCGCGGTGGGAGCGCGCCAGAGTTCCCAGGTCAGGGACACCGCCTGCAGCCCAGACGGCCCAAGGGCGGGGCGCTCCTGGGGGGGACAGCGGCCAGAGCGCCACAGGTGTAGGAGTGACTTGGGGCTGTGCCCGCCGCGCCCGCAGGCCCACCTGGCAAGAAAGGCTGCTTCATGGTCTCCATCAGGCTCTTGAGGTCGTGTTCCACGTAGTTCATCACGATGTAGATCTTGTCCATGTTGCTGCCCACAACTATTTCCTGAGAGACAAAAGCCAGCGGGTGGGTCACCCGGGGCTCACCTCTAGGCCCCAGCTCTGTAACCGCTGACTCCTGGGGCCTAGACACACACAGACGGCAGGGACCTGTCAGGTGTGGTAACCTTCAAGGGGCTGACGTGGCGGGGGCGCGAAGACTCCATTTTTGCACGACACAGGTGAGCGTGACCCCCGGCTGCCCTTGGGGCACAGGCCCGGGAGGCCTTACCCGGACCGTGACGATGTTGGGGTGCTGCGCCTTGAGGATGGTGTTGATCTCCCTCAGAGACGTGATCGGGAAGCCCTCTTTCTCCTTCTCCATCTTCAGCCGCTTCAAAGCCACAATTTCATCTGAAAACAGTTCGGAGGCAGGTTGAGGACACCTCCTTCCACACACACGCACTTGGCTGGGACTCGGGAAGTGCTTCTTGTGCACAGAGAAGTCTTGTTTTAACGGATGTCTCACATCCGCACCAAGAGAAAAAGCCCAAACCTGCTACCCTGAAAGAAACACGAGGCCGATTTCCAAACCGGCTTTCGTCCGAAACAGGTAAGAGTTTCCCATTCTCCCTGTCCCTGCCGTGGTTTGCCGGGAGACACCGCAAACCTCAACATCCCAACACAGAAACATTCACCAGGGTCTCAGGATCTCAAGGGGCCTCCTTGAGTTTCCAAGACCCAGATGCGGTGCCAGGGAAGCTTCCAGGCCACGGCTCACACACCCGTTCAGGTGCTAGCACTCGAAGTGGACTCCACACCCACCCCTGGAGCTGAGGCACCTGCCGCCACAAGCAAGCAGCAGAGCCTCCCGATCGCGCTGACCTCTGGACTCCACAGACGTCAAGAAGTCAACTGCTCAGGGGCCCGTGAGTCATTAGCTGGTGCTCGCCAGGTAAGGCGAGGCCGTGACTGGGCATCTGCGGAGGGAGGACTCCCAGGAGAGTAGGAACTGTGTGTTCAATGACCTAGACACTGAGGGTGCCAAGGGCCAGGATGGCCCGGGCTTGGATCTCAGTCCCTGCAAGCTGGCTGTGGCTTAAGCAGAACACCCTGCCTGCCTCCCTCCCAGAGTCCACGTGGGCCCGGCAAGACTGTGCAGGGGAAACACGCCAGGCCTGAGAAAGTGCGGCGGGTACGCCCAAGGACAATGCGCCTCAGGAGAAACTCCTTCCTGCCCGAGGACAGGTTCTCTGTGCCACCCGGTTCCTGCCCTACATCTCCCTTCCCCCACCTTGGGGGACCACTCGATACTGCACCCACCTGTTTTCTTGTCCTTGGCTCTGTACACCACCCCGTAAGTGCCTTCCTCGATCCGGTTCAGGCACTGGAACTCCTCCACGCTGCGACAACCCTGGAAGGAAGCACGCTGTGAGGACGCAGTGGCCACGGCCCTCCTGCCTGGCCTCCTCAGTGAGCACGTGCTCCTGGATCAAGAAATAAAACCAACCCGCCATAAAACCTGGCCCCGGGCGCACCCTTCTGAGCCAGGCCTGGTCCGCCCGCTCTGCGCTAGGGTAACACCAGGGATGACACCGCCAAAGCCCCGGCACCTTCCCTCGCGGCACGGGTGACCCCAGTGGCAGGTGCCCACAGCAGAGGTCCCGCTCTCAACCCCCAGCCCTACCCGCCGTCGGCCAAGCCGAGCCAGCCTTGGGGGGGAGGGATGCCTGACCTGCAGGGCAGGGAGGTACTTGGGCAGCTCCTGTTTGAGTTCAATGGGTGACAAGGCGGGAGAGTCGGGCACAAAGTCGCCCTCAGTCAGGGCGCTGCTCTGCGGAGTGCCCTCGCCAGCTTCTTCCTCCCCTTCCTCACTTTCTCCGGAGTCTCGGTCAAATCGGGACTCTGGAACTTCAAACGTTAAACCCAACTATGGAACCAGGAATAAGCAGTGTCATCGTCCCTCTCGTGCTCTGGGGCGGGGGGACACCAAGTGCATGCCAGAGCCGCTGCGGCGACCCCAGATGTGTGTACCCCACCAGCCTGGACAGAGGGCACTGGGGTCTTGGGGTTCACCAGCTCAGCCAGAGGTCTGGGAGCCGCTGACTGGAGCCGGGGCTCGAAGGTGGCACACCCGGGACTCGTCTCTCAGGCCCTGAGGGCCCAGCCTGGCTGCTGCCTCCCTGCCGTGTCCAAGCCACGGGGATGCCGAGGACTTAGGGATGCCGGCCCTCCACGGTCACGAGCGGGTCTCCCAGGGAGCTGGCTGCCTGTGCCTCGGGCGAGGGGTACGCACACAAGACGGTGACCTGCTGGCTTTGGAAAGGGTCACAGAGCTGAGGGGCAGCCGAGGGAAGGACTGCCTTGCGGGGGTGCCGCTCACCGACTAGGACGTGGTTCTCGCTCTCCCGCTCTCCGTCCTCACTCATCTCGTCCTCACTCACTTCCTCTGCAAGACAGAGCGGGCGTCCGCTCACACCTGCAGGGCCTGGGCCCCGCACAGGTTTGGGCTTGGCCTCTTTCTAGGGCTCTTCAGACCCTCCACGGGCACAAACAAGGGTCTGCTTTAGCTAATGGACAGCAAAAACCGCTGCAAATCATCACTTCTGGGGTCTCATGGGAATCCCAGATACCAAAGCATTTTCCATTTGGGAGCGTTTTTGAACGGGGAGCGCCGGTGATTCCTCCGCAGTTTGTGAACACCAGACGCGACGGCTGGGGAGCCCCGCGCCCTCCTCACCGGCCGACTGTCCCGACGCGTCCTCGGAGTTGCTGCCCGTCTCCTCCTCCTCCTCCTCCTCCTCCTCCTCCGACTCTTCACTGCTGCTCCCCTCCTCCTCCTCCTCCTCCTCCTCTTCCTCCTCCTCCTCCTCTTCCTCCTCCGAACCCGACCCTGACTCCGCTTTGGGAAGAAAACAGCTAGAAGAGCACAGCGGGGATGGGCGCCCCCCCCTCCCCCCGTGCGGCCGCGGAGCCGGCGCTGACCTGACGAGGACTCGGCAGAGCTGGTTTTCCTTTCGCTGTCGCTGACGTCCTGCAGGTCGGACAGCAGGTCTCGCTCTTCCGTTTTCTCTTCTTTCACTTACGAAACAAACCATCAAAGTTGAATGTGGGAAGCGTTTGACCACAAACAAGACCCGACGGCGTCTTTCCTGCTGAGGCTGACTGTGTCCTGGGTGACACACGGCCCCCCACTGAGCCGGAAGACCGCTCTTGACACCTGTAACAGTGTCTCCGACACACACAAATGTGCTCCGCACTAACGACGGTCCCACCGCGCGTTCTGGGAGTACCACAGCCCATGTCAGTGCACAACAAAAGCAAGTGTTCGTGAAGTCTTGGTTTGCCGAGAGCCATGCCACGCTGGCCCGCAGGCAGGCCCCGTGCGCCCTTACCTGGCTTCCGGCCGTCTGTCAGCTCAAACCTCTCTCGGGGCGGCCGCAGCGGGCTGCGACTCCAGTGGCTCGCTTTCACTTTGTCGCCGTAGTCTTCTCTCATCGTTCGGTGATGTGCAGACACTGGGGCACAAAACACAGCGGGAGGCGGGGCTGGCAGCACCCTCTCCAGCAGGGCCCTGCCTCGGTCGGGTCTCAGCCGCACCCCTGCCGGTGGTGACGCAGAACATGTGCTCATAGCTCTGGCGACAGAGGCTGGAGGCTGTCCCTGAGGACCCACAAGGACCTTCCAGACTCCTCCCCATCGGTCAGAAAGGCAGGGGCCGAGACCCACCTCTTCGAGTCCGTGCCGGGCCAGTGTGGGCAGCAGACACAGCAGCCCGGCACCGGGCCCGGGAAGGCCCCGCCGCGCACCCTCACCGCACACCTCAAGTGCCCACGGCCTTCCTCGGCCAGGACCACACGGTCACGCTCAACTCCTGAGCCTCACGGCCTGCCCCCGCACCGCACGGCCACCGTCCGGAGCACCTCGTCCCTCAGTGTCACTCGTGCGGCCCTGAGCTCGCCCACGGGAGCAGCACCCCAGCCACCCCAGCCACGAGGCGCGCCCGCCCGCACCTTCCCTGCGGGCCTCGCGCTCCTTGCGCCGCTCCTCGGCCCGCCGCTCCCGCTCCTTCTGCTCCCGCTGCTCCTTCTGCTGCTCGCGCATCTTCCGCTCCCGCTCGCGCTTCCTCTCCAGCTGCTCAAGGCGGTCCCTGCAACGAGCACAGGCCAACGCTCTCTCCGGTTTTCCTTTTTTACCCCAAGTGCCTTCTGTTCAAATTTAAAAATCGCCCATTTAGGTTATTCAAACCATAAAGGGCTTTTCCAGAGCCACCGATATCCGTGCACATGTCCCCATAGACACGGGAGAACCAAGCAAGGGGCGGGGGGGGGGGGCGGCGCGGTGTCAATCCTTGAGCGTCGGACTCTTGATTTGGGCTTGGGTCACGACCTTGGGGTCATGAGACTGAGCCCCGCGTCAGGCTCCATGGTCGGCGCGCAGTCTGCTGATCTCCCTATCTCTGCCCCCCTCCCCGTTTGTACACTTTCTCTCTCAAATAAAAGTTTTTTTTTTAAACATTTTTGTCGATTTGACAGAGACTGAGAGATCGAGAGAGAGAGCTCACACACAAGCAGGGGAACAGCAGGCAGAGGGAGAGGACCCAGTAGGCTCCCCACCAAGCAGGAAACCCGATGTGGGGCTTGATCCCAGGAAGCCAGGATCATGCGCTGGGCTGAAGACAGAGCCACCCAGGCGCCCCTCAAATGAATAAAATCTTTAAAAAAGAAGAAAAAAGGGGCGCCTGGGTGGTTCAGTGGGTTGAGCCTCTGCCTCCGGCTCGCGTCATGATCTTGGGGGCCTGGGGTCGGGCCCCGCATCGGGCTCTCTGCTCGGCGGGGAGCCTCCTTCCCTTCCTCCCCCTCTGCCTGCCTCTCTGCCTACTTGTGATCTCTGTCAAATAAATAAAGAGTCTTTAAAAAGAAGGAGGAGGAGGAGGAGGAGGAGGAGGAGGAGGAGGAGGAGGAGGAGGAGGAGGAGGAGGAAGCATGCGCCGGCACGACGAGCCCAGTGCTTCCGGACGCCGGTCTGGCGGGCCTGCGAGGCGCGGCCGGCAGCACAGCTCACGTCCACCTTTACGGCGGTCTAGGTCTTCAGGGGCTACAGCGGGGTGGAGGAGCCCACCTGGGGAAGGTGCGGAGGAGGATCCGGACGCAGGCCCGGGCCCTGTCCCTCCTCCCCACCGGATTCCGGGGCGGACGGACCCCCAGGCGACTCGCCAGCCCGGTGGGCACGCGTGTGGCATGAGGAGGGCAGTGGGGAGAAGGTGCTTCACGAAGGCGGCGAGTCACCAAGGACCGCGTGCGCCGCCTGCCCCACCGCACAGGCTGGCGGTGCCAGTGGGCCGGTTGCAGTAAACTTTTATGTCCCTACAGTTATGTCCAAATATAAAAAAGCCAGTACGCCGAAAACGCAGCGAGCATGCACCAGTACACACAAACAGAAATGAGCACGAACAATGGTGAAAATGGAACAAGGCCCGCGGTCCAGTCCCCGGGCCTGTGCTGACGCTGGGGCCCATCAGAGGGCCCTGCTGCAGAAGCCTGGGACTCTGGGAACGATTCTGTAAGTGCCTGAGTCCAAACTGTTGTGAGATAAAAGCTGTAACATGAGATCCAACCAGAAAACTCCATTTTTCATAAACTTATGAAGTCGTGCAACCATCACCGTGAGCCAGTTCTAAAATACGCCCATCGGCCTGACAGGCCCCCTCGTGCCCACCTGTGGCCAGCTCCTAGCCTGCTCCACGAGCCTGTTTCTTTGTGCTTGGGATTCTGGGGATATTCCTTCTGCTTTCTTTGGGTTGAGTCTGCCTCTCTCTTCTGCTAAGGGTAAAGGCTCAGCTGCTCACCTGACAACTTCTCCGTTATCGGTGCCTAAAAGCCAGAACATCTCACTCCGTGCACAGCCGTTTCTGCATCACTAACTCTGGGCATCCTGCTTCTGTTTTCGTTCAGTTCAAAATGTTTTTTTTCTTCTTCCAGTAGGTTTCATGTTCAGGGAGGCGCCCAACGTGGAGCTTGAACTCACGACCCTGAGACCAAGACCTGAGTTGAGATCAAGTTGGAAGCTTGAATGTCTGAGCCCCCGGGCACTTGTGTTTCCTTTTAATTTATTTGGGCCATAGATTATTCAGAAAAGGACTGTGGGATTTCTAAACATTTGAGGATTCCCTCAAGTTTGTTTCTTTGTGTTGATTTCTACTTTAACCCTTTTGTGGGAAAAGGGTATACTTTACACGACCTCAGTTCTCAGATCTGAAACTCGCTGTGTGGCCCAGGCAGGATCCACGCGGCACAACCTTCCCTTTCCGGGCGTGTACCCTGCAGCTTGCTGTGGGGCGCTATATGCAAGGTCAGTGAGACCGAGCCTGTGCAGGCTACTTCCCAGATGTTTTACATCCTTTTCTCTGGTTGTTCTGCCAACAGTGACAACACGGTATTGAAACTGCGACTGGCACTGACGAACTACCCACTTCTCCCTTCAGCTGTCAGGCACATACACGTTCGCCGCCATCACCCCTTCTGCTGTACGGACCCTTCTGTCATTGGGAAGCCCTGTGTCGGCGCTGGTCTGACTTCTGTCAGGTAACTGATGTCTCGCCTGAGCCACTTGTGCTCTGCGGCTGCTGTGGGTGTGGGACATCTCTGTCCGTATGTTTACTTTTGACTTATTTTTGTCCTGGACTAAGAGGTTCTCCTTACAGACAATATACTGGATCTTGCTTTGCTGTCGAAGAACCTCTCCTCTGGGGTACACAAACCACTCCACGTTTCACGTAATTATGGATTTGGCTGAATTTGCTTTCTGTTGTTGTTTGAATTTTATGCCTTCCGTTTTTTTGGTTTAAGTAAGGGTTTTCAGAAAGCCCTGCCGAGTCCCGTTTGCAGCAGTCAGTCAGTCACTCTTCGTGGCTGCTCCGGGACGGGCAGCGCGCATCTTCTCGGACTTACTTCATCCCAGGGAATGCGGGAGCCCCGAGAACAGCTTGGGCCCTCCCCTTTCTCTGTGCAGCCCACACGCACGGTGTCACACCACAGCATTTCCCTCATCACTGTTTCATGCAATCGTGTCTCTTACAGAAATGAAGACGTGAGAAGAAACGTTTGTGGATTCTGTTACATTAACCCGAGCCTTTACCATTTCCAGGGCTCGTCTTTTCTTCCCGAATTTGATGCTTTCTGCTGTCATTTCCATTCAACATGAAGGTCTTCCCTGAGTATTTAAGGCAGGTCTTGCTAATAATGAATTCCACTGGTTTATCTTTCTTACTCCCCTCACTTTGGAAGAAGAGTTTTGCTGGATACAAAATTCCTGGTGGCCAGGCTTTCTTTCGGCAGCGGGGCCTGCCGCGCCACCGCCTTCTGGCGCCCACTGACTCTGAGAAGCCAGCCATCAATCACACTGAAGCCCACCTTCTTTTTTTTTTTTTTTTTAAAGATTTTATTTATTTGACAGAGAGAGATCACAAGTAAGCAGAGAGAGAGAGAGAGAGAGGGAGAGAGAGGGAAGCAGGCTCCCTGCCGAGCAGAGAGCCAGATGCGGGACTCGATCCCAGGACCCTGAGATCATGACCCGAGCTGAAGGCAGCAGCTTAACCCACTGAGCCACCCAGGTGCCCCTGAAGCCCGCCTTCTACGTAGATTTTTCTCCTGCTTCCTTTTAAGATTTTTCTCTGGCTTTCACCAGTTTCACTGTGATGTCACCTTATGGATCCTACTTGGGGTACTGAGCTTCTAGGATGTGTAGATAAATGCTTTTCATCAGATCTGGGACGTTCTCAGGCATCATTTAAAGAAACATCTTTGTGCTGCTTCCCTCTTCTCTCCTGGGACCGCCAATTACACGGGTGTGGGAAGAACAGATGCTGTCCCACAGATTTTTTTTTTTTAAAAGATTTTATTTATTCATTCAACAGACAGAGGTCATAAGTAGGCAGAGAGGCAGGCAGAGAGAGAGGGGGAAGCAGGCTCCCCTCTGAGCAGCCCGCCCGATGCGGGGGTCGATCCCAGGACCCTGGGATCATGACCTGAGCTGAAGGCAGAGGCTTCACCCACGGAGCCCCCGGGCACCCACGTCCCACAGATCTCTGAGGCTCTGCTCGTCTTCTGTTGACTCCGCGCTTCAGAAACCCTAACTTCTACTGCTCCATTCCAAGTTCCTTGCTGACGTGGAACACTCGGTTTCTACTGATGTTTTTCTTCCTTCGTGCAGAGTCACACTTTCCTGTTTCTTTTATGTCTCAAAACTTTTTGTTGAAAACTGGACATATTTCAGGGGCGCCTGGGTGGCTCAGTGGGTTAAGCCTCTGCCTTCAGCTCGGGTCGTGGTCTTGGAGTCCTGGGATGGAGCCCCGCATCGGGCTCTCTGCGCTGCGGGGAGCCTGCTTCCCCGCCTCTCTCTGCCTACTTGTGATCTCTGTTGAATAAATAAATAAAAATCTTAAAAAAAAAAAAAAAAAGAAAAGAAAACTGGACATATTTTGGGGTACTCTAACAAAATCTTTTTTTTTTTAAGACTTTGAGTGCGTGAGAGACAGTGTACATGCACACGTGCAGGGGAAGCAGCAGGCAGAGGGAGAGGCAGACTCCCCGCTGAGCAGGGAGGCCAACGCAGGGCTCGATCCTAGGACCCTGGGCTGAAGGCAGACATTTAACCGACTAAGTGACCCAGGTGGCCCTCTTAACAACAATCTTAAAAAAAAAAGAAAGAAAGAGGGGGCGCCTGGACGGCTCAGTGGATTAAAGCCTCTGCTTTCAGCTCAGGTCACGATCCCAGGGTCAGGGGATCAAGCCCCGCTTCTGGCTCTCCGCTCAGTGGGAAGCCTGCTTCCCCCTCTCTCTGCCTGCCTCTCTGCCTATTTGTGATCTCTGTCAAATTAAAAAAAAATTAAAAATTTAAAAAAAAAAAGAAAAAAAGAAGAGAGAGAGAGAGAAAATTGGACATTTCGGGTAACACACTGTAGCAACTTTGGATTCTCATTTTTCCTCTTAGTTGCTGTTTGGTAACATGCTGTGCTAATCTGTGAACTCCGTCTCCCGACTAGAGTGCGGCCACTGCTCTTTTTTTCCGATACGTTCTTTATTTCCAAGCTTGGCTTCCTTGGGTCACCGCTGTGTGTGCACAGCTGTGCTGTCAGCCCATCCTAAACAGAGTCAGCACAGAGCCAGGCAGACGTGGGCGATTCACATGCTCGCCATGAACCTGGCCACAAAGCTCTGCTCGCCTCGTGATCTCCGACCTTCTCCTGAAGACTCAGTCTGTCCCGTCCCACACCACCTCCACGAGAACAAAGGCTCTTGTCACACCTTCTTCAGTTCACCCCTTCGGCCTTTGTTGCCAGGAATGTCAGCAACATCCACCCTCCTACTTCTCCCTTCCTTGTAGCAGGCCAGCCACCAAGCTTTCTCTGGAAATGACCTCAACGGACAGAGGTGGCCCTCCTATTTACATCTGGCCCTTAGGAACAGATCTGGGGCTATACAGATGCTTTCCTCTGGGAATCTGAGCCCACAGAGGTATACTTGGAGACAAAGGTCCAAGAGTCTGGGGTCTCAGCTCCCAGGCCTTTGGATTTCCCTTTATTTTGTTTGAAAGAACTACAGTGTAACCTGCAGTCTACAGTCTTTTAGAGAACCCCAAGCAACGTATTTCCTTAGTTTTCCTGGCTTAGGCCACCTACAACAGAGCTTGGTACAGACCATGCACTCGGTAAGTACTTCTGCAGAAATCACCCTAAACTAGACTTCTCTTGGGTGTAGATTCTGTGTCAGAATTCCTAGACGTGCACTGGGCTATCTCCGAGAGGGCCTCACTACCATGCCTCGAACACAGCAGCCCCTGTCCTCTCACGAGGCATGCCCCATCCTGATGCATCAAGCTCAGAGGTATTTACAGCTCCTCCTCCTCCTTACCATCATCAGCTGAGAGGCCTGGGAAGATCACTTCTCCCTCCTCTACCTTCCTTCCCCTCTCCACTGTTAGGCGTTTGGCCCCCAAACTTCATTCCTTGTGTCTGAAATTCCTATCTCAGACCCAGCTCCTGCCAGCAATGCCCCTTCCTTCAGGTCCACATCACACTCTTACACAAAATCTCAGGCAACTGCTGGCGTGGCCTGGCTCCTGAGTACCTTCCCCAGCGGCCTGCACCCGGAGAAACTGACGCCCAGGGTTCCATTCCCTTCTTGATCTTTTCTCAGGAAGATTCACACCTATTTCTGTCTTGGGGATGCAGTAAAAACTTAATCCCTTCAGGACAAATCTCTTGAAAGCACCACCCCACGTTCACTGCACTGGGACTCTGGGCCCACAAACCACTTCCTTGTCACATCTGTGTTATGCTGCCAGCTCACTGTGTGTCAAGATGGTCTCTTCTGCCACTTTGACGGGCTGCTGTCCCCAGGAGCGCTCCATTTGGGCTCCTTAAAAATGTGTTCGCTCACCTCTCCCTTCTGGAGTGTTCCCGGGCCATCTCCCTCCTCTTCTGCCTCTCCCACTCCCGACGAGCCTTGTCCTGCTCCTCTCGGTGCCGTTTCCGGCGCTCGTGCTCCCGCTCCTTCTCCTTCGCTCTGGCATGCTTCCCTAAGGAGAAACAAAGTGTCACGCAAAGGGGCCCAATTCCCAAAACATAATTTGCAAATACACAGTGAAGAGAAGAATTTTAATTAAAGACTTGGAGCCTCCAAATCAGGGGAAAATAAGGTGGTGACCACTGAATAGAATTGTAACTTCATCCTGTCTTTCAACTTTCTGTATTAGATAACCTACGACTGGACGACAGCTGAGCCCTGAACACAGGGCAGGGACACGAGTGCCCCGACGCAGCCGGAAACCCAAGGGTAATTATGAGTCCTGAGCGCCCAACTACAAACAGCCTACTGCTGACCAGAGGCTTTACTGATGATGTGTCTTCTGTGTCACATGTGTTCCCCACTGTACTCTAACAACTGCGTGAGCTACATCCAAGAGATTATTGTCAGAAAAACAAGAAGGGAAAGTGCATTCACGGCACTGTCCCGCGGTTACTAGGAAACATCCATGTAACTAGGAACTCCATGTACATGGAGTTCCAGCCCGTGCTGTTCAAGGGTCAGCTGTACACCAGTTCCGTAATTAAGCACCACCACCAGCATCATTCATGAAGAACACAGGAGAGAGCTCAACTCCTGGTGGATTTCCATCTTGTGTGACAGAACCACGCTCATCAACTGCGTCTGTAACAATGACACTTAAACCGGGTGCCGGGGCCATGTTTCCCAGCACCCTAAGAACACTTAATAATGGTGGGAGATCAAACCTACTGGGACTTGATCAAAGATCTTTCTTTCTTCAGGTAATTCAACACTGAATCTCTATAAAAAATGCATATAAATCCCCTACATTTGTTGAATTAACACAATATTACGTTTAAATGAACTAACCGACAACAACGTAACAAGGAGAAAAAGACACCAGAAGGAAAATGAAACAGCTATTTGGAATGATCTATAATAAATTTATGCTTTCAGCTAAAATTTTACTTTCTCTTCTCTTTCAACTGTCCTCTGGATGAATCTGCAGATCGTGATACAGGAAACAGACGACACCTGAACATGATACCAAAAAGAAATAAAAGTAAAAATAAGAAAAACTTCTGTACCCCCTTCTGCTGAATGGCTACGATGCCTACGTTTCTCTTTCCTCTTTTCATCTTTCCTGTGATGAGCCTTTTCTTTCCGAGACATTTGCTGCGGTGGTTTGATAGCCAAAGAATCATCCTCCTCTCCTCTGAAATACACGACAGCATCACATCACGCTCGAGAGTAACGCGGGGAGTCAGGGCGCTGCGGAGCTCCTCCGCCCCAGAAACACGCACCGTTCAGAACACAGGAGTTCAATCTGACCCACCGTTTTAAGCACTGTTAACTATTAAACTTAAGCCAAAACGGATTATCAAATACAGACTCAGATCAGAAGTATAAGTGAAAAATCAGCACTCACACGGGACAGTAAGTCTCAGGAAAGTTTAGGGGGCGATGGACATGTTCGTTACCGTGACCATAACTGCACAAGTATGTACAAGTATCTCAAACCGCATACTCCGTGTATACATACACACACACCTTATCATTTACATACCCATAAAGATGTTAAAATACAGGCATCACAATCTTAATAAAACTTAATGACCCCAAAGGGTCCCTCAACAGTATCTTCAATCGCCTGTATGACTGGAACCCTAGAAGACTTGATGTATGTCTCTGTACCTTACTTTCTGGTTACATTGTCTTTAACTTTCTGATGATGGATAATTTGGTGCTGATCATGGGTACAAGAACGAATCAAAAATGTAAGTAAAAATCCTTACAAATAAGTAAACAAATGAATAAATGTAGCTTGTAGACAGTGTGAACTTAACTGAAGGCTGAGTGCAAGAAAAGAGATACACACTCAGCTGAACTTTCCTAAGACGGGTGAGGGGGGACAGTGATCACACAGAGTCCGTCTTGACTGTGAGGCAAACCTGAGGTCACAACTACAAACGTTTCCGAAGTAATGCGGAGAAGAGCCCAACGGGCCCCCAGCAACGTGGTGGGACCCAGCCGGCCTCCGAAGCGAAGAGCATGTGCGGCCTGGACCCTCCTCCTCGCTGAGTCCCTCTCCCCCACCTGTCTTCCATGGAGTCCTCCCGTCTGTAGGGTGAGTTCCGGATCGTAATCTCCATGCGGTGGTCCCTCAGCTCCCCTTCCTCCAGGGAATCCCGCTTGGAATCCCGGTCATCAGACTAAGAAGCAAGGAGAAAGTCATTTTCCTCTCAGATAGGTGTCTTCTCAAGGATAATCACACCCTGCCAACATCCGAAAACACGTCTCCCATCCGCTCGGAACGCGCCAGTGTTCCGAGACACAGAACCCGCCCCGCCGGCTCACACGATGCTAGAAGGGAACTCTGTAAACCCGACCTGACGCGAGAAGTCCGGAGCCAGCGCGGCGCCGCAGGTACTAGACTCTAGGCCGAGCGGCCCGTGTCTACGCAAGCCAGACCGGCTGCAAGACGCGCCCTGCGCCGGCCGATCAGTCGCGAGTGGCGACTGCGGCGCTCCGAAGCCTCCCTCGGCCGACACCCCGCACAGCTACCCGGTTCCTCCGAACGGCATTACGCACACCGGGAAGGGAACGAAGGATGAAACGTTAACCCCAACGCGGCCTCCCGGCAGACTGAGCCGGACACCGGCGCACGAGCCCCGCGGGGGCGAGTCCAGTCGCGCCAGGACTAAGGGTCTCGGCGCGGGCCCCGCCGCCCGCACACGGCCGCCCGCGCGGTCCCGCCGTCCCGGCCGAAGCGCGGCACCTGCACGTCTTCGCCGAGCTCGGCCCGGCTCGGGCTCCCCTGCGACCCCGGGAAGCCGACGGCGCTCGCGCGAAGGCGCGCTGCTCTAACGGGACAACGAGCGCAAAGAAACGGAACGTCCCTCGGGACAGGCACGCTCCAGGGGCGCGGCTCACGTTTTTTAGGCGTTTGATCTCCGCTTTCTCCTCCTGCTCCTTCCGCCGCTTCTTCTCCTGCAGGATCTCATCTAACGTCTTCACCTTCCAGGAGTCCTTCTCATCCCCCATTGGAGTGAGGACGCTGCGGAGGCACAGCCGGCCCGTCAGGACGCGGCGCCCCGGCCCCGGCTAGCGCCGCTCCGACACGGCCCCGCGGGGGCAGCGCCGCCCGCGCTCGGACCGCCGTCGCGGGGGCATCCCCGACGGCCCGGGGCGCGCCCTCGCCCCCGGTTACCTTTCCGCCAGAGCTCACGGCAGCCCCGCCGGGGGCTACATGAGATCCTCCGTGCGGAGCTCGCGGCGCGCTCCCCGGTCCTCCCCGCGCACCGGGCTGGCCGTCAGGAGGGTCCGGGAGCCGGGGTGGGGCGCTGCGACACGGCCGCGGCGCCGGGACCCTCGCCCCCTGGGCTCAGCCGCCACGAGCCGGGGTTCGGGCCCGACGCCGCCTCAACCCCCAGCTCCGCGCGGGGCGACGAGGCGGGAAGCGACGCCCGGACGCGAGAGGTCAGGGAGCTGGCTGCGCCCGCCGCTCGTTCCGGCCCTCCGCCACTCACCCCTGCACCGCTGCTGCTGCCGCCGCCACCGCCGCCACCGGTCCCGGAGCCTGAGGAGAAACAGCGCCCGGCGCGCGCCAGTAGCGTCGCCACTTCCTGCGTCGGCGCCGGCTGATGACACACGGGGGCGGAGCCCGCCGCCGGCTCGGGACCGAGGGCATCCGGCGCGTTGGCTTGGCGTCACTTCCGTCCTGGATACCCCGCGGCCGTCCTCCACCCCCCACCCCGCCGCCGCCGCCCGGCCCCCGCCGGCGCCCGGCACGTCGCTGGGCCCCGTGCCCGTCCCTGGCCCGCCCGGCGCCGGGCCGGCCTGCGTGGTTTCAGGGGGCCACGGAGACAGGGAAGGGGGCGGGAAGGTAGGCGTCCACGCTATGGCGACCAGTTCCGGCATGAAGAGGGCGAGTGGAACAGGGGCTGGTCGCCCCGGGCGCCTGGGGACGGGCCCCCCTCGCTTTTCTCCTCCGTGCTGAGAACGGCCCCGTCGCGCCGACACAGGAGGGGCCCCGGGGGAAACGCAGGCGGACGGGGTTCGCTTTATCGTGCTGCGGCAGAACGGGAGCCCCGGGGGGGGCCGAGGCGCAGCGACGTGTCCCCGCAGCGGGCTTGGCCGACGCAGCCCCCGAGCACTGCCCCGGCGACCCGCAGCCCCGCACGCGCTCCGCTCGCAGCTGTGCGGCGAGGAGCGACGTAGCCGGGTTCGGAGGCCGACGTCCGTGTGGGGACGCCGCGGAGACCGGCCCTCCGCAGCCCCGCGCCCAGGTCGCCCCGGGCAGGTTCACACTCCGCTCCCACGTCTGCAGACGGGACTAGAAGCAGCCAGTGAACACCGATGTTCCTCAAAACCGGGAAAGAATAACGGGGGGCGCGTGGCGGGCTTAGTCGGGGGGCATGTGGCTCCCGCTCCTACGGTGTGGAGATGACTTACAGTCTTTCAAATAGTGGGCGCTTCTGGTTACTATTACTATTTTTTAACCAATTAGAATAGTTTCCAACTCCTTTTGGAATCTGGGCACTGATCCAGTGCCCACTAAACCCACAATCAGACCCTCAGGAGAAGGAATAAATTCTGCAGAGATGGTAACGTCTCCACCCAAGCAGCAGGTGGTCAGCGGAACGTCCCCCCGGGGCTCGGCTCCTCAGCCGAGAGAGAGAGAGAGAGAGAGAGAGAGAGAGAGAGAGAGAGAGAGAGAGAGAAACAGGGAGACTCACCAGGGGAGCTGGGCATTCTTACTTCTAAACCAAGGGAAGGAAGAGGCCCCAGCCAGAGCAGGTGCGGACTTGGTGAAAGAATGAAGCCCTCAGTGCACTGCTCAAAGGCAGAAGAAAAGACCCCCATGTGCACCAACTCCTCGTTTAGTTTTTCCAACCCAGGGAAACCATGAAAACACTTCAGGCCTTGGGAAAGCACACCACCAGCCAGATGTAAAACGCCACGTGGTGCATGTGTCATCCCTACCGGCCCATCCAAGGGGCCACTCACAGGCAGAACCCACTGGTTCTGGGAAAAGCATTTCCAGCGCGGCGGATGTTCTCGGTGCTGCGTGTGACTGTCTCTGATTCACCATGTGTGTTGTTCTCAAATTAAAGACACATTTTGGATTGTGCAAGAGAATATTCTCAGCTTTCCAGGTCAGATTATTTTAATGCTGATATACAGGGAGTTATGACTACCGGAATTTAAAAAAAAAACAGCTTTTTAGGCCCTTCAGTGGAAGCTTCCTTGAAAGCCAGACATACTACATCTCTACGTATTAATGTAGGTAAGCAAATGACCTGACTTGACACCTGTTTGAAGTGTTTCTTTGCAAAGGCACAGACAACGAGCATGGACACAGGAGGAACTGACCCAAAGAAGTGGTGACACCCAGTGTCAATGTTGATACAAGCACATCTGGGATGGCTCAATGAGAACATACTAGAAACACTACTACACAGAGTTAATAAAAAACATATCATGTCTGTACATTCATTCCACACATGGCCAACACAGGCCATGGGTTTTGTCTCCTGGCAGGGCTGCCCTCGACGGAGACCAGACACCAGACACGGGAACAAGGATCGTTAAGCCCCGGGCTGGCGCAGTGCTGGCCACAACTTGTGTTCTGAGGAAATGTCTCAGAAGCAGCTTTGTTGGAAATGACCTCATTTGCTAATAATTCAGGAAAATCTTCATTTTGTTTCTGATTTTGGAAAATCGCACCTGTAGACAGCCACTTGTGAGAGGAGACAGGGCACAGGTGACATGCAGGGTACATGGTCCCTTATGAGGCTCAGAAGCAGGCGCTGCCCATCAGGTTACATTCCGATGATGACATCCGTGAGAAAGGCAGCATGAAATCATCTTGTAACAAGACGACCGCAGGTGTGTCCTCTGCTCCCATCCCCTCGGCAGCTGGTCGCGGCGGCCACATTCTTGAGGGGGGGAGGCACGGTGCTGTGCAAGCCGTGCCTTCACTCTGGTCCTCCCAGACCCAGGCACATCCTGCCACCCCAGTCACCTCCAACGAGTCCTCCTCAGTGTTGTTTGTGGGGGAAGCAGCGAGGAAAGGGGATAGAAATGGGGCAAGTCTCATGATAAACGTCTTCACAGTGCAGGTGAGCTCAGCACACAGGCCAGCACACGTCTGCCTGTCCACTGGGCGCAGGAAGTCAGCTTCATGAAAAGGTTGTAGTTTCTTGTTTTGTTTTGTTCGTTCATTTTTGGTGGAAAATGTGGGCATTGAGAAAAGGCTGTAGTTTTAAAGGCCTTGCTTTAACCTGTCATCATGGCACGCTTCTTCAAGTAGGCAGAAGTTAATAAGACATAATTATTGCTCTTTGTTTCCAAGAGATGTGACCTTTAGGAGGGCCTGTTTTCATTTTCCCAGCAGAGACGCCAACCGGAAAACCAGTGAAGAGATGATGGGAGCCAAGGACGGAACAACAGGGAGGGGGAATCAGACGAGGGGCTGTTAGCGCCCGAGGCCCTCCTGTCGGCTACTTCGCTCAGTCATGGCAGGCAGGTCTCAAGCCGCCGTGTTGCCGGCTGCAGGTGACACACCCCAGTGTCTGAGCGTGGCACCACAGAGAGGTCTTAAAGCCTGGCTGGCAGTGGACAGAGCCCTGATCAGAATCCCACCAGGATGTGAGAGGAGGAGCAGAGTGCAGAGGCCTAGAGCCTGAACCTTGCAAAGGGCTCAGATGCCCAGTGTGGTGGTCCGTCTGCTCTGGGAGCCGAGAGCCAGGCCAAGCCAGCCTGTGGGCTCAGTGTGGGTCACACAGCACATCTTCCAGAAGCCACTTGTCCCTGGCCACCTGTTTCCTTCTTTAAAAACTCCACTGTCATTGTAAATGCAGTGTGACAAAAACTGTGAACACGCCAAATGTTCTTCCCAGCACCCCCCTACTCCCTCATTCATGAGGGAAACCCTTAGCATCCTTGTCCAAGAGACAAGGTATGGCGCGGCCCGACCAGCGGGGTGATGGCAGGAGTACCTCTAGAGAACCCTTCAGAACAGCCCGTGTTACACACAGGGACCCAGAAAACAAAAGGGAATGTCCGTATATCCTTGTTCTGAGCTAAACACCACAGATGCCTGTCTGTCCTTCACCTCTGTGACCAGCCATCACCGCCATCACATCAGGGGTCCCTGAATGAAGGCTAGCCACGGGTGAGAGTTGGGACCCTCAGGAGGTCTGGGGCCTAGTGCAACAGAGACCCTGAAAGGGGTGGGGCACCTTCCCTTCCATAAGTGGCCTTTCCCTAAGTGGTACCGGCTGCTGACAGCTCTGGGGTGCAGAGGACGCCTTGGGTGGAAAGGCAGAAGGCGAGGGCCCAACGGCCTGCCCTCGTCTGTGCCCCTCCCCCGCCCTCGTCTGTGCCCCTTCCCCCCTCTCCTAGCTCTCTCCTAGTGGTCACCTGGCTACTGTGGCCTCTGGCCCAGGCAGTGGCACCTGCGCCTTCTGTCTCAGCACGGCAGCCCCGCCAGACGGCGGAAGGACATGTGCAGGCCCGGGGACACGGAGCCGGCACCAAGCGGTGGGAGTGGCGCATGTTGGCACCTGTGGCCATCCCCCCGCCGAGGCACCGGGGCCCGGCCTCACTGTAGCCGGACTTGCGTACTGGTGAGGGCCTGCGCACTAGTGTGGGTCCCTCGTGTGTTCATCATGGGGTCAGCAGGTGGGGGTTTTCACATTACACGGCTGTGGCTCAGCTGCTGGCTTTGGTCTCTGCCCCAGGAAGCTGGCACCTGGGATCCCTGTGCAAGTTCCCGGTGGTTTTCACTGAAAACTCAAGAAAGGAGCAGGGAAGGCAGCACGTCCCTTGGTCTCCTGCACCCTACTGACCTGAGGGGCTGGGTGTCCGCGTCAGCGAGGACAGCAGCGGTGGGCAGCACCTCGGGGGCCCAGGCGCCTGCCGGGGTTTCCACGGCTCAGTGGTGTGCCCGGGGGTCCTCGGGGGTCAGCGGCTCTGTGTCGTTCTCTGGCATCCGGCTGGCGGCCGCAGCCAGGCTCTGCATGGCCTCCCGCTGGTGCTGCTTGGCTTTGTTGTAGAGCAGGACGCCAGCCGTCACTAGCGCGGTGCCGGTCGCTGACAGGCTGGTGACGCTGTTGCCGAACACGATGACACTGAGCCACGTGGTCGAGGCGTGCTTCACGGTGCTGGCGACGCTGCAACGACAGGGGTTACAGCCCGGGCTTGGCCCGCCGCCCGCACAGCCCAGGGGCGCTCCCTCGCCGGCTCCCTCCTCCTCGCTTTCACTAGCAAAGGTGTCGGGGACAGGTTATGACGAACGGCCTTACTCCCATCCTGTAGACTAAACTGACATTTTGCTTTATTTGCTTCATCCTATTTGGGGGCTGAAATATTTTTAAGTAAATCACAGACATTATGGCATTTTCCCCTAAAGAGCTCAGCGTTCTGCTGAAGGGCAGGAGAGCTCTGCAGACGCCGCCGGGCGGAGAGGAACAGGAGGCACCCCAGAAAGGCCCCTCGGGGACTCTGTCTCGTCAGTGAAAACAGCACTGTGCGAGCAGGGCTAGGACCCGCAGAAACGCAGTTAATGTGAAAGACGCTGACATTTTCACTGCACTTGTGTCTGGGGATCGTGGGTTACGTGTGCTTTACTCTTTGCACTTTTCTGTCTTTTCCAAACTTCCAATGACGAATTAAGTCTTGCTCTTACAATATGAATAAGACACACACCAAAAAGCTATTTTCTTTAAAAAGAACTGGTTTTCTGCTTTTGCCCTTTTTGAACCATTGTTAACAATCACGAAAAAACAAAGCTTCAGGGATATTTGGAAATAATTCCTGGCCCCAAATGGATACCAAAATGTGTGACAGAGACAGTGACCACCCCGGACTTCAGAATGTAAAAGTCCTGACCGACTGTGGCCGGCACTCCCGCAGACCTTCCCCAGTCAGGAGCCAGGAAGGGGCAGGGCCACGTGGGTCACAGGGCAGGGTGCGCAGCTGGTGCCCCACACTGGGCCAGAGCTGCCTGAGCAGGGAGGGCGACAGCCGCCCCAGGGAGCCCCAGAGAGACAGAGGCCTGGCTGTCCCACGTCTCTGCTGCCTGTTCACAAGTTAAAAAAAAAGGCCCACTGACTTCCACGACACGTGGCCGAAGCTAAGAATGTGGATTTCTAAGGCTTCCTACGGACACGAGCTCATGCTTTCCTGCTTGTTACTGAAAACTCTCTAGTCTTGAAATGGTGCTTTTATTAAACTCTTTGAGTTACAGAAAGGAAGAGAAGCCAGCAAGGCCTCTGGCTCGTCTCTGTTTCCAGAGTTGTGCCTCCAACGTGGGAGCCTACGGCTACATGTGGCTATTCAAACTAAAGTTGCTTAAAATTAGATGAAATTAAGAATTCATCTCTTGGGGGTGCCTGGGTGGCTCAGTGGGTTATGCCTCTGCCTTCGGCTCAGGTCATGATCCCAGGGTCCTGGGATCGAGCCCCACATTGGGCTCCCTGCTCCGCGGGGCCTGCTTCTCCCTCTGTCGCTCCCCCTGCTTACGCTCTCTCTTTCAAATAACTAAGTAAATAAATAAAACCGTAAAAGAAGAGAAGAATTCTGTTCCTTATTGCATTCACCCCACGTCAGGTGCCCATGCCCCCCCCCCACTGGACAGCCCAGGAGCAGAACATTCCGGCATCACAGGCAGTGCCACTGACACGCTGATGCAGACAGAAAAACACTCAATCTGCCCCAGTTTCCGGGTGGGGCTCCCTCCAGACTGATGTCCTGGGCCTCGCCGTACTTCAAACAGCTCTGGTGGTCCAAGTACAGCCTGGCGGTCCCAGCATGTGGCTACGGCCCCCCCTTCACATCTGACGAGCACAGAGACGGTTCGTGCAATCCCTGGGCTTCAACGAGCTGGACACACGCTTTGTCTCTTGGGAAACTGCTGTGCTCACCTGAACGTCACCGGCGAGATCTTGCCCATGAGGGCGTAGGCCGTGACACTCTGCAGGTGGAACAAGGCGCCGTCCGCCAGCAGCAGCAGCACGACGTCCCGGCTGTAACTGAAGCTCCTCCCGCTCCGGCCGATCACCGGCAGGTCCTGTGGGTCAGAACGGAAGCGACGCTCTGCCATTGCCGTCTTCCCTGCGCAGAGCACCTCGGGGAAGCCTGGGGTCACGGGTACCCAGTCTTCTGGGCCCACAGGCTGAGGACGAGCAGTGGTCTGCAAACGGCCTTCTCGTGCGGCTCCCAAACAGCACCCACCAACCTTCTGAATGTGCACACGCACGCGCACGGCCGAGAAGCCCACGAGAGGGCGCTCAGCATCACTGACCATCCGGGAAATGCAAACCCGTAGCACAGCGGAGACCGCCTCACACCCGCGAGCACGTGACCATCGAAAACAGAAAATGGAAGGGACAGGCGCAGGGGAGGAGGGGCGGCCGGAGGCCTTGAGCGCTGCTTGCGGGGAAGTAAAACGGTGTAGCCACCACAGGGAAGTCCTCAAAAAGTTCGACAGACAACTCCTGCGAGAATGGCAACCCCACGTCTGGGTGCACGCCCAAGGAACCCAGAGCGGGGTCTTGAATCGTTATGTGCACACCCAGGTTCACAGCAGGACTGTCCGCCAAAGCCGAAATGAGGAAGCAACTAGGCACCCATCAGTGGAGGGATGGACGGACAAACGTACTCGGACGACTCAGCCCGAAAGAGGAGGAGGTGCGGCACCGGCTAGAGTACGGAAGGGTCCTGAGGACACCATGCCCAGCGACATAAGCCAGTCCCCTAAGGACAGATCCCATAGGATTCCACTTATATGAGAGACCTAGGGTTGTCAGATCCGCACAGACAGAAAGGACAGCGTGGGTGCCACCGGCTGGGGGAGGGATGAAGGAGCTCAGAACACAACTATGCCACTTGGGCACCAGGATTATTTTGGGCTGAAGACCCTTAAAAACAGCAGGAACACGAAGGGCCTGAGCTCCCTTCCCGTCCCTGAGAAGAAGACAGAGGCCACGTGGAGGCCGTGCGCGCCGTAGGAAAGCAGCACGCTCCTCACCAGAGACTGAGAGCCGGGCGGACAAACAGCCGCTCCCCTGCAGTCACCTCTCCCTGCTCGGCCTGGAGTGCGCGCACAGACTCGCCCCTCCTTTGGTCTCCTTGTGAGGCTCCCGTGTCACGTAAAGCTTATGTTAAATCAGTCTGTGGGCTCGTGCCCTGTTCATCGCCCAGCCGGAGGCCCTGGCAGGGAGAGGTAAAGCCTTGCTCCCCCAGTGGGGCAAGCGGGGAGTTCCTGTTTAATGGGGACAGAGTTTCAGTCCGAGATGATGAAAGTCTGCACACGGATGGTGATGGCTGCACCACAACGTGAACTTATCTGACGTATACTTTAAAATGGTTAGAATGGTCAAGTTTATGCTTATGTACGTTTTACCACAATAAAAATATTTTTAGATATGTACATCTTTCAATCGACCATTTCAATTCCAAGAATGTATCCTAGAGAAACACCCTTGTCTGCTAAAGACACGACAAATGAAACTCGCTGTTCATGTGAAATGTGCCAAGCAGTCAGCTGTCCGTTCAAGGGGCTGTGACAGATCAGGCACAGCCACACCCCGGAGCACAAGCATAGGACAGAAGAGCCCAGTTCCATTTGTGTTTTTTTAAAAAAAAAAAAAAGGTCTGCATGGACATGGACACACAGCTCCCCAAGACTGCTAGAATCATACCACACACGTGTCTACCCGAGTACGATCCTAGCCATGGAGACTGGGCTGGCAAAGGGCTTTGCAGGAGCAGGTCCAGGGGTGATCCGGAGACAGACCGTCTCTCTGCTTTATCTACTCCTGTCCTGTTGCTTGCTCTAAGTGGGCACCTGTTACTTTAAACCAGTAATAAAACAAGCCTTAAAACCCTCACGCTAAGACTTCAGGACACTTCCGCAGCCTCAGGTTGGCCTTGACGGGCACAAGCCAGCATCAGGTGCCTCTCTGAGCTTTGGCTTCTCGAGTGCACGCCGCTGACCCCCTGTGAGCGATGTGGCAAGCAGCCATCCCCGCCATCCCCAACCCCGGACAGTTAGGTAAACCCCCGGCTCGCCCGTCACCGCGGAGACACGACGGCGCAGGCAAGCACCCAGCGGCGTCCCGAGACTCACCATGAAGAAGACCCAGGCGGGGACCAGCATGGCCACGGCCGCGGCGCTGGTGTAGAACTGTAGCTCTGCGGCCCTGCAGGGGCAAGAGAGGCGCCTGACGCTCCTCCAGCACAGCGGAGGCCAGGCCCCCGCAGCCCGCGCGCAGCTCCCGAGGGCCCGCATACTAGCGTCTGTGCCGCGCAGCCCGCTGGGGAGGGCCCGGGAGCGCTCGCAGCAGCCACCGCCGGCCCTTCAGGTGCCTCGGGGGCGGCTGGAAACAGGAGGCGTGTTCCTTCCAAGTTTCCACAAAGTACTTTTATTTATTTACTTATTTTTTAAGGCTTATTTTTTTTTTTTAAGTAATCTCTACACCCACCATGGGGCTTGAATCCACACCCTGAGATCAAGGGTCGCCTGCTCTTCGGACTGGGCCGGCCAGGCACCCCCTCCACAAAGTACTTTTAAAAGCCACGTTAGCCCAGGTGGGAAAAGCGTCAGGCCCGTAGGGGACCCTCCATTCAGATGGGCAAGAAGTCCTCTCGGGCCTACACAACTGGGAGCTTCACGGGCGAATGATACTTACGAGAACCTGTATTTGTCCCCACTGAGGAGCTTTTTTGAAAAAACATTTTGCAAACTAGAATAGAGGAAAGAAGAGGTTAGCAGGTGATACAAGGAGTCAGCGTGGACCTCAGAGGACTCAGCATCTGCACCCCTGCACCATGACAGCCCCTAGGGGACGGCCCCCGCCCGTGCACCACGAGCCAGGCCCACGCTGCGGGGTTCCTGGGCATTGCTTCACTGTGAGGGGGGAGCCCCATGACTGGCCCCTTTTACAGAAGGGTAAACTGAGGCACTCAGCGATTAAGTGGTGTGCCTGAGGGTACCCAGCTCTGAGGGGTCAGAGGAGCCCAAAGTCCCTGCTCTAAGTGGGTACGAAACCCCGCCCTGGACCTCGAGTTCCCATAAATCAGTACCTGCCGTGGGCCGGGCCCCGGGGACGGACTGTGTGGGAGGGAGCGGACAACGGTCTGAGCTCTTGAAGACACCAGTGGAAAAATAATGGACAAAACTCCGGAACAGAATAGACCCACCAGAGGACAAGAGGAAATAGTGCCCAGCTCGCCCAGGAACCAAGGGGCTTGTCACATCTACCGGGGACTCGGCCCTCTGGGTCCCAGAAGCAGCGGCTGGTTTCATTTGGTTTTGATGCAAAAACTTAGTTGAGGACAAGGTAAGACCAAAGCTCTGGCTACAGAACTAGAAACCAGTACAATTGTCTGGGAAACACCGGCAGTGTGGGTCAAGGGCCCTTGTCCATGTTCATGGGCTCTGTGTCGCTGCTGGGAATTCACCCTGATGATGTCAGACACTTCAATGCAGCCTCGTGTGAGGAGGCCCTCCCTGCACATCCAGACAAAGAGGCATTAATCCGCAGGCGTCTGGTGCCGCACCAGGAGGCGGTCACGGGGCCCAGGCTTCTGAGAGCCCCCGGTGCCAGCACGCGATGCTCACAGGACCACACAGAGGGAGCGGAGCCAGACCCTGACCGAATGCACAATGAGGCTGTACTGGATTTCTAGGAGCTACAAACGTAGAGGGGAAAAGCCAGAAGGAAATACATCTAAATGTCAGAAATGAAATTACAAGTGACTTTTAAACGTCTACTTGGCCCAGCACCGGAAACCTCAGGGTGAGCCTGTCTGACTTCAACAGGTATGGCAACAATAAACTCCCGTGTGGCTATCTCCGCCTTCCCAGAAGCAGGACAGACCCGGTGCCAGTCAGGACTTCTCCAAGAGCAGGGCTAGCCGAGGCCTAGTGTACACTCGGCACGGCAGCCCAGGTGCAGGGTAGTCGCGCTCACTGATCCAAAGAGAAGTCTGCGACACGGTGTCTGTCCCCTCTCGCTGTTAGGACCAGGAAACTCCCAGGCAGTGCTTTCCCTCCGGCACCTGACAGGGGCTGCCCCCTTCCTAGCGCCGGCCCTGGACATGGACCAGAAACTGCCCCTTTGTTCCGGCCGCAAGACGGCCTCTTCCCCTTTGCTTAGCTGAACGTGGACGGACGTGTGAAGCCACAGGGCACTCCGGCATGCTAGCTGACCGTGTCCTTACGAGGAGTGTTCTTCGTACCAAGACCACGTGTTGTCCAACTCTGGCTTGTTTTCTAAGAAAAGGCTGCCTTACGGGGACACAAACTGTTTGGTATTTTGGAAAAGCCAGCATCAGGTGTGTCCAGTGTGAATTATGGGATGTGATTCTGAGTTAATCTGGACTTGCACGTCCATCACCCTGATCACACCACGTGCCCTCGACTCACCAGTCCATGATGTTCGTGGACAACGCGGCTGAAAACCCCAGGACGTTGAAACTTATCTCCGTGGCCGTGCACAGTGCCAGGCCCCCCATGATGGGGATGAGGGAGAGGTTGACCAGCAAGCCTGGAAAGGGCAAAATACACAGAAGGGAGGCCGCGTCAGTCCCCCCGCTGAAAATCTTTGCTGGGCGCCAAGGCTGTTTTCATACCGCTCACGAAAGCTGCTAACTTCCACTTGTGTTAAAAACCCAGCAGTTAATGATTCTTTACACTGGAGAGAAAAAGAACGCATCCACGTCCACGCCTGCTCCCAGCCCACCGCCCTCTCCCAGGCCGGGAACCTCAAGAGGCTGTTCTCCGTGAGGCGTGTCTGCAGGCCCGCAGGCGAGACGCACGAGGCTGGGCCCTGCGCCCCGAAGCCCTGCCCTGCCCGGCACGGCCGTCGCCCAAACTCTCCCTTGAGAACGAGCGGTCTCCGGACCAGTCTGTCCACACGGGGGGGCCGGGGGCGGAGGCTGCTGGACGCCCCGGCGCGGGGGGTCTCCCGTCAGGAGCTGTAAATGGCGAGGAGGCGACTTCTCTCGCTTCGCTCTGGAGCCCAAGGAACAAACTTGAGGCGGAGCTGAGGAAGCCCGTTGAGCAGAACGGACAAGCACATTCACTCTGGAAACAGGGCCTTGGGCCTCATGCTGCTTCGACGCCAGACCCCATTTTGTTTACTCTGAAATTCAGTCGATGAGGGAAGAAGTCTTCCGTGGGAGAGGTCCCCGCTGACCTCTGAGGACGATGGCCACCTCCCAGCACAGGACCATGCTGTCCAGGCTCCCGTCGCTAGGGAGCCCCCAGACACCAAGGAGCAGCCCCCAGGCCCACACGGCTGCCAGGCTGAGAGCCGGAGGAAGGGAATCTGGCATGGTGGGCCTCCCGCCGGCCAGCGCCCTCTCGGCTTTCCAGCATACGGTCTTGGCCTCCAGTCTGCCCCGAAACGTCTGCTCCATGACCGACTGTCCGTGTGAAAACCCGGAGAATGTGAGGCCACCGGCACCCTCTTGCCCTTAGGAAGGACTTGCTCTGCTGCCGGGAGGCATCCATGGGCATGGGCGTGTGTGGGGTCTCGGGGGCGAGCCCAGGGCTTTCCTGGGGTGCCCCCCGGGCAGGCCCCACTTGCCCTCAGGCCTGAAGCCCCACAGGCCGCTCTGCCCCGAGTCCCAGCCACTGCTCGAGAATCAGCAAACACCTCCGTGGGAAGGGTGCCACACACTGGGGTCCCTTTTGCGGGTGACCCTCAGCTCTGGAGTCCTGGCCCCTCGGTCTTTCTCCCCAACAGATTCTCTTTGCTAAGTTTTATCGAGACGCTCCCACTGTTGTCAACGAGAGCTTAGCACCATGACAGCTGGAAGCCGAACCCTGCTGTCTTCAAGTCCCTGAAGCCAACTTCGTGCAGCTGAGCAGCCCCCCACCCCCCGCTATGCAGTCCGTTTCGTTTGTCTCTGGAGGCTTGTGACTTCCAGGGGCTGCTGTTCACGCTGATCGGACCGTCTTACCACCACCTCAAACGTGTGTGGTTCTGGACGCACATCTGCAAGAGGTCCAGCTGTGTACTCCTCCCTCCGCCACCCACCTCGAGATTTTGTCCTTTTCTTAACTGAAGCCAGTGTGTATCTGCACCTCCACGTCGATCCGTCCTGGCTTCAGATGAGAGCCCGTGCAGCACACGCATCCTTCCGCTCCCTGCTTGTTTCCGTGGAACAATGTTGGACGGGCTCCGTTTTCAAAGGCTGGTGGGAAAAGCAGGAACGTGTGTGTCACGTGTAGTTGGAAACAGTCTGCTGTCGCTGAAGGCCGGCGACTTGTAATAAATCAGCTTTTGGGCCCTTGTGGAGGACGGAGCCAGGCAGCTAACAAGCAGGGACGAGCAGGGACTGTCAGAGGAGCTCAGGAAGGATGCAGGAGGCGGCCAACCTGGGCAAGACTGCTGGGCACACCAGCAGGTGACTGTCACCAGGCAGTCCCTTGCGTGACACAGAAGGCCGTCTCACCTTCTGGGACCGGTGACTTCTTCCTTCCTTCCCCGGCTTCTATGTACCCACCAGCCACGAGGCCTCCGCACATCCAAACAGCCTTGCGCTCAGCTGAGGCGAAGAGGCACTTGCTGAAGCGAGTGTGTGAGGCACTGTCACTGCTCAGAGATGTTCTAGGACAGAAGTCAAGAAGTCCACCTCGGAGAGGCGAGCCTCCGCGCCCGGCTGCGGCTGGGGAAGGGGGCAGAGGTAGGTGCGGAGGGGCGCCAGGAGACCACTCACCCGTGTACTCTCCCAGGATCATCCGGGACATGATCACGGTGAAAATGGGAGCAGAGCTCTTCACCGTCTCCGCAAACGAAACTGCCACATTTTTCAGGCTGACCAGGCCTAAAACCACTGTCGCGAACCTGAAAATAAGCCAGAAGTGTCACCGCGATGCAGGAGGCCGTTCGTAGCTGCCCTCCTCCTCTCCGCTCCCCGCCCTGCTTGCCTCCCCCGTGAAGACTTAGGTCTGGCCCCACGGCGAGGGGCCGCTCCACACGCTCAGAGTGGCAGGCCCAGGGAGAGCAGGGGTGTCACTCTCAAACCATTCTTAAATTAGATTCATGGCAGTTCCAGAAGGAATCTGACTGCATTCAGATCCACAAAACCAATACATTCGTCGTCCTAAAATCTAGACCGCCCTAGGACCACATAAACTTTGCACTGAAAACACGCCTGTGATCACGTAATTACAGCGTCAGTCAGCCAGCCTCCCGCTCCTGGTGACAGCCAGGACATTCTCTGCAGCACTCAACCAAAAGGCCAGATCCCTTACCTCATGAGACCCACAAACAGCATGATCATGACGAAATTGGGTGGATAAGAAAGCCGGGTTTTGTGCTGATACAAACAGCAAGGAACAAATATTTTAACGCAGCCGATGAATGTGGTCGACAGCATCTGCACGGCACCTGAGAGGGGACAGAACAGACTCGCCTCCCTTCCTGGCACACAGGTGCACGGGGCGCGCCGCTCCGCGAGCCAGACGCGCCTGCGCCCCGCGCCGCCCGCGCCGCCCGCGCCCCCCGCCTCGGGCTGGGCTCTTCCGTGCGCCTCTCCCACGGACCCAGCAGCCACCTGCAGGTTCCAGGGCCTGGCCCGTACCCCCCGAAGGCCATGGACCTGCGCTACCTAGCATGCTGGGCTCCCCTTCCAGCAAGGACAGGATGTACTTGTTGAGGAAGAGGGTACAGAAGCTGAAGAAGAACCAGAGCGTGAGGTAGAGCAGAGCCCGGGAGCTCCACACGCCCCGGTCGGACTCGATGACGGTGGTCTCGGTGATGGTTACGGTGAGCACGTCCTCCTCGGGGGCTCCCGCGCTCCTGGTGAAAACGATTTTCTCGCTGCGGTGGCCCAAGAGAGAGCCCCAGGCGAGGAGCGGCTTCCCCCCGGGCTTGTCCTCGGGGCCGGGGGCCGGCTCGGCCGGCGCCAGGGATTTTGCCGAAGCCGACATGCCGGTCTCCTCAGGACTGCGGGCAGCACAGGCCGGGCCGACTCCCAGCTGAAGCTCTGCAGGGCGGAGGGCGCGCGGGCCACGACTCGCCTCTCCCTAGAGGCCGTGGGCTGAAACGTGAAGAGCCCGCGTTAGGGACCGCGGTCATCTTAACGTCCTTAAGAAGTTCGAACCACCCGGCCGCGGCAAGTGCGGAAACGCAAGCGTGGAACTCCAGCCTTCTTCCCGCCTCCACCCGCCCGTCCACCGCGCTGCAAGGACGGGGCCCCGACAGCTCCCGTCTCCCCTCCCCAAGGGGCTGAAGACCGAAGGTTCCAGCAGCTCTGCCCCCCCCCCCCGCGCCCACCGTCTGCACAGAGGCCCCAGGAGGACTCCGCCCAGGCTGCCGCCCCCCTGAAGCCATCCCAGGGGCTCTGCACCTTTCCGCCTGATCTGGGACCTGCCCAAGTCCCCAGGGCCAGGCCTCGGCCCCCGCCCGCTCCGCGGGTCTCCGTGCTGCGTCTGCACACTTGCGGCCTCCCCCCGCCCTCGCCTCGAGGTTCATATTTTATCCCGCTTTCCCAGATGTGCCCTGTCAGAGACACCGGCTTTTTAATCTGCCCACTGGGCTTTAAGTTATGATCCCTCTGTTTTTCATCGTAGACGTTCTATTTGGTTCCACCTGAAATCGGTCTGCTTTTCTCACTGCATCTTGTTCCTTTTTGTTTTTAACATAAAAATTTTTTTTAAGATTTTACTTATTTATTTGACAGATGGCGATCACAAGCAGGCAGCGGCAGGCAGAGGGGGAGGGGGAAGCAGGCTCCCTGCTGAGCGGAGAGCCGGATGCTGGGCTCGATCCCAGGACCCTGAGACCATGACCTGAGCCAAAGGCAAAGGCGTTAACCACTGAGCCACCCAGGCGCCCCTTAATGTAAAAATTTTTTAAAAATAAACTTGACACCCAACATGGGGCTCGAACTCACGACCCCAGGATCTCCGACGGAGCTGGCCGGGCGCCCCGTGTCTCGCTCTTTCCTCCCTTCTTACGTCTTCTGTCTCAGGTTCTCTAAAGGCCCCACACCCAAGACCTCAGCCGCGGCACCTGGGCCTTATTCGCGGGCTCTGGCCTTGGGGTTGTGTGTGGTGCACGTCAGTCACCTCCAGCAGATCCTGCATGCGGGGCCCTGTGCGCCCTGGGCCCAGACTGAGGGTTTGGGGTCTGCTTCTGTCACGTGCCCCAGGGTGTCACTGGCCCAGGACCAATTTTATGCTCCTTTCTAGACAAGCCCTCAGCAGACCAAACCCACCCCCGCTGGTCTCAGACCTCCGGTCACGGCTTCTCAGGCGAGCCTCCACCCTCTCCCCTAAGATCACAGGCTTAGTCAGACCTGGCTTCTCCGGTGGTGGGCAGCAAAGTTCTCCAAGTTCCTGCTTTAAGCTGGGGCCCAGTGACAGCAGCCTGCCCTATCTCAGGAGGGCCAGGGTCCCACCTCCTTTCCCAGTGACGTCAGACCCACGTCCCCAGCCAGCCTCAAACGGGCGGTGCACCAGACTTCCCGTTCCCGACACCTGGGCTTTCCTCTTGTCAGTTACCGTCCAGAAGGACGTCCATCCCACTTCATCCCTGGCTCCTGGTGTGGGCAGCAGGAGGCATCCGGGGGCTGAGTCGGCCGCACCACCACTGGGGCTTGGCAGCTTCTCCCCTGCACCCCGGCTCCCCCAGCAGGACCTCCCGTGGGAGTGCACGCTGCCCGCCCCACTCCTCTCCTGCTCATCTGCGGACAAGTGCTCAAGGGCTCCTCAAATTTAAGACTCTGAATTTCCGCACGCCCGGAAGCCGGCTTCGGTCCTGCCCCCAGGCACCGGCGGCACCGGGGACTCTAGTCATCCTCCCTCCGCCTTGCCTTGGCCCCCCGCGTTCCTGGCTCAGTCCCCCATGAGCTCAGTGCCACAGGCCCCAGCGAGCACCCGCGTCACACCCTGGCTGCCCACATGCATCCCAACCGTGGCTATACCCTACCCCAAATGCACTGCAGATCAAAACGGGGTGTGCCTGGCCCTTCCAGGGGCTCCCACTGCCCCCATGAGGATGAGCCCTTCACCACTCAGGGCCTTGAGACTGTGCCCCGCTCAGCCTCCTCTTCCCCAGCCCGGTCCCACTGTTTCGTTCGGGGCGATGAGGTGCTCTGTGCAGCTAGGACTGGCCAGGCCGGAGGGGATGTGGGGGGTCCGCCACCCCCACCGCTCTGGCTTGGAACCAGGGACTGGCTGCAAGTGCAGATCGGATGCAGGGACCCTAAGACCAGAGAGAATATCCACCCCCTACAAGGGTCCCCAGGTCCCAGACCCTGGCTCCTTGCCCCTCCCCACCTCTATAGGCTCTGCCTTCTCAGGAAAGCCTCCCCGTCAGGGGCAAATCCCAAGTTCGAGGCCCCCAGTACCACCAGGTCCTGCTCCCTAGAAACCCCATCACAGTGCCGGTCGCAGGTGCCCGGAAGCCACTGCTGATTGCAAAGCTCCGCTGTTTGCAGTGCACGGGGGCTCCGGAAACAGCCACAGACCGACAAGCACGACGAAGGGCGTGCCGGCGGGTAGCTGACCCCTTGCAGGCCAAGCACCCCTCCCACTGGGCTTCCACGGGAGAAACTCACTCTCCTCCTCCTAAAGTCCATGTCAGGTCCCCCCGAGAAGCCCCAGGACCAGGCGCTTCTGAGGGCCAGATCCTCCCTGCGCCACGTCTGCTTGTGGTTGGAGGTTTAAGAAACTGGAAACCACCACTCGATGGCCCACATACTCCTGTAAAAAGACCTTCAACAAGACGTTGGTTTTCAGTCAAGGAGAGGCCGCACATGTGGTTCCACACAGCTAGAGTCCCGCTCTCGTGCCCGAACCCCAGTGACCGCACCCCCTCTGCTAACAAACCGCCGTGCCACCAGGAATGTTATGGGAGCGTCTCTTCACGTGTCTCTGTCACATCTGTGCTTGGCAGTGACTCTGCTTGGTCGGGGGGCGCCCACAACACAGACGAGTCACACCACTGACCGGCCCCGACCACCTGCCCTCGGTGCCCCCATGTCCGGCTGCTCCGCTCCTGGAGGGTCCCATGGGAAGCAGCCCGAACAGACCCCCCAACCCGAGCAGAGGCCCTCCATGCTGGCTGCACACTCACACGCCCAAGCTCCAAGAGCTGACAGAAAGCGGCCCGTCTCTGCGCAGACCAGTGAGGTCAGAACACTGCGGGCGCAGCCCAAGCACCAGAATGATTTCTAGCTCCTGGGCTGATCAAAGGCGGCCAAGCAGAGAGCCACCACGGGGGTGGGAGGGCACTCCCTCCGAGGAGCCCGCGGTTCTGCCACTGACAGTCCCAGGCTGGAAACACCCAGCAGCACTCACAGACCGAACCACTGTCTCCACGAGTGACAAGAAATGATAAAAGCAGAGACCCACGGGCGTGTGGCCGAGGCTGCCTGCACGACAGGTGGTCCCGGGGGACCCGTGTGTGATGCTCACACAAGTCGCCAGAAGATGGGTTAATGTAGCATTTTTTTTTTTAAGATTTTATTTATTTGACAGACAGAGATCACAAGTAGGCAGAGAGGCAGAGAGAGAAAGGAGGAAGCAGGCTCCCCACTGAGCAGAGAGCCCGATGTGGGGCTCGATCCCAGGACCCTGAGACCATGACCTGAGCCGAAGGCAGGGGCTTAACCCACTCAGCCACCCAGGCGCCCCAACGTAGCATTGTTTAGAAGACTCACTGATTTAGCTGAGAGAGAGCGCGCGCACAAGCACAAGAAGGGGCAGTGGCAGAGGGAGCGGGAGAAGCAGGCTCCCTGCAGAGCATGGAGCCCCAGTGCAAGAAGGGCCCCAGGACCCCAAGGTTATGCCCTGAGCCGAAATCAAGAGCTGGACACTTGACGGACTGAGCCACCTAGGTGTCCCAGCATTTGTTAGTAGCAAAACACAACCTAAACGTCTCCTGAAGAAACCGATCCCAGCACATCATGGGACCAAGGCCTCTGCCACAAGAGCCAAAGGGCAATCTTAACACGGCTGGGGGTCCGAAATGACGGGACCGAGCACGGAAGGCAGTATACAACGTGGTTCCCCACAAGGCGGTGAAACATGCCAAACACCCAATACTGATTCGAAACCAAAATATAAAAAGTTCTGGAAAAGATCGGGGACCAGGGAACCCGGGCCGGAGTTCGTGTGGTGGGGGGCACGGCAGGGATGGGGCCCAGGGGAAAACCAAAAGGCGCAGGGAAGTGCAAGCATGTGCGCAGGGAGGTGTCGTGCTGTTTTCCAGACTGTTCTACAGGCTTCAGAGCATGAGGGCCTCTCCTGGTAACTGGGGGGTCGCCTCACTCACCATCTGCCCCTTGGTGACCAGGTCTCCTTGGCCGCCTGGGAGCTTTCTCACTTTCCCCTCCTTCCACCCACACAGAGGCAGCCACCAGGCTTCCAGGATGGAATGCAGCCGGGGCTGGAGACCCGGACGGAGGCCCCATCACACCAACCAGCAGACAACGCACCAGTGCGCCCTTGCCCCATGTCCAGAACAGCGCCCGGAACCCCAAGGCGAACACTCAGGCCACGGAGACACACGCACCTTCCGGCGCAAGCTCCTTTCATGACCATCGACCTCTCCACAGACAGCCCACCCAGCTCGGTGATGAAGCCACGGGACAACCGGGCCCAGGGACGGAGAGACCCCAGGCCTCATGTCCAGCAGGGTGGCTGAGGGGCAGCAGACCTCCGAGGGTGCATGGTTCCCACATGCAAAGATGTGGGAATTTTCCAAATTCCAAATGGAAACAAAGATGTTCCATTTTCCAAAGATGGAAAATCAGGTCTGGAGCAGTCTAAGGCGTAACAGACACTGGCCCTGCCTCCGCCCTTCACGTCCAAAGACTCACGAATCACACCAGGATTCCTGGCTGCTTGTGGGCTTTTGTTTGGTGAGACAGAAACCCACAGAGGTGGGGGAGGGAAGCAAGAAAGGAAGAATGTCAAGGGGCTTGGCCAGGAGAGTGACCACACTCAGACTCCTCCTGGGGCTCCGGGGGCCCAGGGTCGGGGGCTGAACCAGGCCTCAGCCTACAGGGAAAGCAGGGACTGAGGATCACAGAGAGGCCAGGCAGCACCTCCCTGCTTCCGAGAGGAGACCAGATGATTCTTCTCTGGAGGATTCAGCAAGTGAAGGACAGACCTTGAGTGCGGAAATCAGGGCCCCAGGGAGAGGCTTGGACAGAGAGCGTAGCCGGCAGAAGAGCAAGACCAGACGCTGGAGGAAAGATCTGGAAGGAGGGCAGAGAAGGCGGGAGTAGGTCCCAGGAAGGAGCAGACCGGAGAGACGAAGTGCTCAGCGACAAGGAGACACCACCAGAAAAGGGGCCTTGCGGATCAAGGGCGGGGCGGAAGCGAAATCTCACCGGAGGCTCCCAGGAAGTTCCAACTCAGGACAGGAGCCCCCCCCCAAAAGCAGCCGGGGGTGCCTGAGGCAGGTGGGCCCAGCCACACCCACAGCCGCTGGTGGCAGAAGCAATAGGCTCTGGAGAAAATCTTGCTCAATTCAGGCCTGAAGACCTTGGCAGCTAAAGATCAATGGATGTGGGTCAAAGATCAAAGGTTACCTGGAGAGGGTGGCCAGTGGGGGAGGAGCACCTGCCTGGCGGCTCCAGGGAAGGACAGATAGAGCCCAAGGGCGGCAGGTCCACAGGACAAGCCCAAGACACCGTCAGGGATAAATGTCCAGAGAGGAGTCACCCGACTGCTGAGCTGTTAACAAGGACGTGTTTGCATCCAAACCCTCGCAGGGGCCAACGCATGACAGAGGGGAGGAGCGACTTTACCGTGAGACACTGGCGGACACTAACCCCAACCCAGCGACCAAAGTTGAAAATACTACAGACAGAGCGCCGTCCTGTTCGCCCTGACCCGATGCACGAGGAAGAACGTGGCACGGCTGTGGATTTCGTGCCGCGGACACGTGACCACAAATCTAGTCGAGGGAACATGTCAGACAAATAGCAAAGTACACGGGTCACAAAGGTCAAGGACTGGAGACCACGGGGACACGGCCACTGAATGCAGGTCGTACGCAGACCGGACAGCATGCCGGAGAAGGGACACCAGCGGCCTTTAGGCATGCGGCCTGCAGATGAGCTGCTGGTTCTGTGGGGACGTCCGGACGGAGCACTGCTGCCGTGGTGCTTCCCCGGTCTCGCCGAGGCCGTGGGGGATGGCGGCGGGAGGGAGCTGAGGGAACGGCGTACGGGTAGGGTGGTTTCCTCTGTCAGTCTACAAGTTCCTCAAACTGAAAACTGAAAAATCTGGAATACAAAACAACTCAGTTGATGGGTCACACAGAAATGACAGAACTGAAAAAAGTTACTGCATTCGAGAAAAATGACCGAGGAAAGTATCTGGAATGCAGCAAAGAGATATGAAATCAAAATATTAAAGAGACAGTAACCCGGGTATGGAGAAAATAATGAGAATGAAAGTTCCAGCAGAGAAAAGCAGGGAAGACGGCGATTTAAAGACATGAAGCTGGGTACCGGGCCGGCTTGGCGGGGAGCATGCGGCTCTCGGTCTTGGGGTCATGGGTCTGAGCCCCACTCTGAGTGACTAAAAATAAATAAATTCAGAGATGACAAGCAAGCAAGCAAGTCCAATCACACTGAGCAACAAGAGACGCGGGAAAAGCCCGAGCCCGAGACTGGTGGCAGAGGCGACAGCGTGGAGAGGGAAACGAGAGCGGACCACAGTTCTCAAATGCCTCTGTTCAGAGAGCTACGACTTCTGGAACTATATCAATGTCCCACAAGCTTAAAAAACAAAAATAAACTTCTGAAGTGCAATACGAACAGAAAGAGGGGAACCAAGCCACGAATCAAATCAATCACATCGTCGCACTGAAGAGAGGAGACAAAACGCATCCACGTACCTTCTGAACGGTTTGCAGAATATATGTGCTCAGATTAAAGACAGACGGACCCCCGACAGTGAACTCAGATGGTGGGCTTTTGTTACAGACTCATGGCTCAGGGGTTCTGGACTGAGCAGTGACAATTCTGTGGCTACTGGGAGTGAGACCTCAGTGGGCCTCCGGACGCAGAGCGGAGGGAGAGTGCAGCGGACTGAGCTGCTGGGATCGGCGGGGGAGTGGGGCATCGGCACTTGTGGGTAGGGACAGGCGGAGCCACACACATCACGCCTGTCCACAGGCCATGTGTCTCTGCATCTGCTTCATCATCTGGCCGCTGAGGGCCCAGAGGCAGGGACAGCCCAGCCACAGTGAGCACCCTGTCCTGGTCGCGTTTCTAAATCTCATCCTCCACAGAAATAACCAGCCCCCACAGAGAAATGGCCGATTTCAGGGCTCGGGCATCAGCTGCGCCAGAAGGGGAAGTGCTCAGACACTGACAGCACAGGTTAAAGGACACAGAAGCACACGAGGGAACGCCCTCTGGAGGAACCCAGGGGCAGCGTGAGAGAGAGTGAGAAGGGGCAGCACACGACCGGAGCCCACTAAGACAAACCCGAACAGCCACGGCAATACCGGGGAAGAGAAGGAAGCCCTTGTTTACAGGGCAGAGTCAACGGACTGATGTAAAAGGGGAAGGCAGAATTAGAGAATCACCAGCCGGCCACCTTCCTCATGGTCCCACGAACCACTGCATCCCGGAGACCTTCCCCTAGAGAAAGTCTTGCCCGTGTGCACCACGAAACACATATAAGAACGTCCACAGCAGAAACCCAGCCATCTGTCCACAAGAGAACCAACACGTCAGGCAGGGGCGTTCACCTGATGCCACATCGAACAGTAAAAACAGAAACACACAGCGACACACCATCGGAGACGAGAGACAGGAAGGTCTTCCCGACACGGGTCACACGAAATCCCGGTCGTCCGTCGGGAGCCTGCAGTTCCGACTGAGCAGAACACCCGCTCCAGGGTGCAGTGAAGACCCCAAGTGACCGCCGGGTATGACCCACGGCAGCCGCGGGTCGCCGGGTCCTGAGCTCGGGTCGCACTCGCTACCGGGTGGCAGAGGCCTTCCTGGACCCCAACTCACTGTCCCCAAGGCCTGTTCCTCTTGCATAGACCACGTGACCCAAGGAGATTTCAGGGGGAAGCAATTCTCGTCCTGCAGACACTGACGGTCAGCAACCCTCCTCTGACCCAGAGCCGGCTTTGAGAGCCAACGGCAGTTCTGAGTCAGCCTGGAAACAGGGCGGAGCACCGGCTCCCCCAGCTCGCTGGGGTAACGTCGGAACTGTCTCCCTTTCAGACTAGAGCACGAAGAACAAGAACTGAGAGGGAACCTCTGCGACCAGCGGCGGAGTAAGCGCTTCATGAAACGTCCGCACCAGGCCAGGGAGCAGCTCTTCTCTCCGGCCCAGAGCTGACCTCAGAATGTGCAGGACTAAAAGGAAACCAGGTCTACTGAGATGTGATGACACCACAAGAAACAAACACGGCACACCGTGACTTGGTCTGAGCGCCTAATGATGAGTCCTAAAAGGGGTTAGGACACTGCTCGACTCTGCAGCGAGGGGCGAGGGGCCAGCCAGGAAGGCGCCCAGGCTCCAAAACGGAGACAAAGCCGCGGGTGCTGCTCCTGTCACCACGAAGAAAAGCTCAGCAGGAGGCTGATGAAAATAAAGACGTCCATGTTTCCCCAGCCAGTTCTGCAGAATCCTAAACCCCAAGGCTCACAGCCTGAGGTTAAGAATCCCAGTTCTAGGGGCGCCCGGGTGGCTCAGTTGGTTGAGTGACTGCCTTCGGCTCGGGTCATGATCTTGGAGTCCTGGGATCCAGTCCCACATCAGGCTCCCTGCTCTGCGGGGAGTCTGCTTCTCCCTCTGCCCCTCCCCCTCTCTCATGTTGTCTCTCTCTAAAATAATAAATAAAATCTTAAAAAAAAAAAAAAAGAATCCCAGTTCTAGGACAAGTGACTCAAGATGTTCTCAAACACTGGGTAAGGAAATCTAGATTGGTCCAAACTGTCAGCAGGGCATTTTAGATAAGATGTACTGAAAGTCTACAAGTTTTACACAGTACACCATCTCTGGGAATCTATTCTAAAGGAACAACCGAAGGAAGGTCTTGCTGGACCAATGTGCACACCAGGGCAGGTAGACGCACAGCTTTGTCTCTCAGACTGAGCCACTGGACACTATCGGAGTATCCAATAGGGAGCCTCGTGTCACACGCTGGCCTGTTACCAAGGGGACACGATGCAGCCTGACAACTTTTGACAAAAAAAATATTTGTCATAGATTAAGTGAGAGCAGAGTTATGAGACCTCTGCACCATGTGCTCTGATGTAAACGAAGGATTCGGAGGAACCTAGACCGGGTTAGGGCTGCAGGCAGCTCTGGAAGGCGGGGTCCCACGTTCCTTCACGTCTTGGTCTGGTTCTCCCCAGTTTCTAATTCGTTTACCTTGAAAGCGGCTTTCTTGCATCCAAAATCCTTTCTATTCCCACTCTTCATGCCCCTTTACATGCAGTTTAATACACTCTCATTCCGCTTTAAAAAGCTACTCGCCGGCTCCAGCACGTGCAGTGAACTGTCCAACTCCATTTTAAAAAACCAGACCTGAAAACAAGGCCACTGAACAAAAGACTCCGCCTCCGGACAGGCTTTTTCTCCCCTTCCCGGCAGCGGTGAGCCATGCGTCAGGGGCTGAAGCAGGCGGACTGCGAGGGAATCAGGGGGACGCGGCCCAGCAAACCCAGGGGCAGAAGCCATCTGAGGACGAGCGAACCAACAGGCCGCCGGCACCAGCACGGGCCGGAGCTCGGCCGCCGCACGGCGGAGTCTTACACAGCCCGAGGCAGCAAAGACCTCAATCCTGGGCGGCCGAGCCTTTAGGGCCCGGGGCGGACGCGGCGTCGGTTACCCGGTCCCGCCGCAAAGTCCTGGCGGCCTCGGGGCCCTGCGCCCGGGGAGTTACAGCGCAAGGAGCCCCGGGTCCGAGCACACGGCCCGCGCCCCCAGCGCTGCCCCCCAGCCCGCGGGGCCCCGGCAGCCGGAAAGGGCGGACGCGGGTGCGCCCCGCGGGGGCCGCGCCTTCGGACCAGCGAGGCGGGGTGAGAGCGGGAGGCGCAGGCGCGCGGCGGAGGGCCGACCCGGCGAGGTGCGGGGCGCCGCCCGAGCTACCGGCCCCAAGGCTGGGGGCCTCTCTGAGGGGTCCGCGTGGGGACGCGAGGGCAAAGGCATGAGGCGGGCCGGGGGCTGGAGCAGGCTGGCGGGCTCGGGTCCGGGGCGCGACAGGCGACCACGGGCCGCCCCCTTCGCCGCTTTTTACTCCGCATGTTCCGGGTACACCGGCCGCCCTCCCGCAAACAAACGACCCGGACGGGTGGCATCAGGGCTCTCCCGACCGAAGCTTCCCGGGAAGCCAGCCGGGGGCCAGAGCGGCCTCCCCGCGCCCCGGGGTCGCGCGCCCCAGGCCCGACTCCGCCGCGGGATTGGGGGGCCCGGCCTGGGGCTCGCCCGCAGCCCCTTGCCCCACGCCGCGGCCTCTCCACCCACCGGTCGCAGCAGGGCCGCGGGCCGACAGCCAGCGCGGGGTCTCGCGCGCCTCCGCCTGCGAGCATCGCCGACGCGCGCGCCGCCCGGAGCCGCCGACAGGCGCCCACCCAGGGGCTGGCGCTGCGCCCGCCGCCAGGGTCGCCGCCAGGGTCGCCTCAGGGCCCTCCCCGCGAGCCAGGCTCGGAGACCGGCCGCCCGACTCCGGGGAGGGCCGAGGGGGCGAGCTCCCCGAGCGGCGCGGGCGGGGGGCGCGGCGCCTTCCCGACCCCGGGCGACCCCGCCCCACGTCGGGGCCTTAATAAGGGCGCGCGGCGTTTAAGGTGGGCGGCGGGCGGCGGGCCGGAGAGAGCGGCCTCCGGGGAAACAGACGCGGCCGAGCGCTGCTGGCCGGGGCGCGGCCGGCACGCGGCCTGGGGGTCGGGTGGGCGAGCTGCGACGCCCCGAGGGCTCCGCGCGCGGCGGGGGTGGAGGAGGGGTCGCATCGCGTGCGCCGGGAAGCCCCGAGCAGACCGTTCCGTCCCGTGTGGGGCGGAGGCCGGGCGGGCAGCGCCTCACCGTGGGGCGGCCATCGTCCCTCCGCCCCTCTCAACGCGACCGCCGGGCCGAGGCGGGGGGCGGGCCGAGCCGCGGGCGGAAGTGCTCGTCGCCGACCGGAAGCGACGCGCCGGAAGTGACGTGCCGGGCGCCCCCCGCGACGCGGGCCCCTCGGCTCGTCCGAGTCGTGGGCACTAGAGCTTCCCTGCGGCCGCGGCTTAATGCGCCTGCTGCGGGCGGCGGTGCCCCCGGGCCGTCCCAGCGCGGCCCAGGTCGGGGGGTGTGTTCCGGCGGGTCCCGCTCGTGTGAGGCGGCTCCGGCCTCTCATTCCTGCGGGGCCGCCGCGCGGTTTTGATCTCAAGGGACGGTAGAGGGAGAGACGGAGGGAGCGCCCTGCCGGGGGGCTGGTGCCTGGGAGCGCCCCGCACAGCTGGGTCCCGAGGCCGCGCGGAGACGCGGAGCCGCGCCTGTAGCCCCGCACCTGTAGCCCCGCACCTGCAGCCCCGCACCTGCAGCCCCGCACCTGCAGCCCCGCACCCGCGCCGTCTGCCCTCCCGCCGCGCCCCTGCCCGCGGCTAATGACCGCTCCTTCAAGACCAGGGTCGTTCAGTTCTCACTTGCTTTACTCTACAGCGATTTACAATGAGCACATTTTCTCCTTCAGACCAGTTAGCGTAAGGTGCCCGCAGGCCTAGCTTCTCCGGGATGGTCCACAGGGCCGCCAAAGGGAGCCCCCAGGGCTGGTCCCCAGGTGAAAAGCGGGAAGAAAGCAGCAACAGTGGGAGTGTGCGGTGCCGTCTTCGTCATCCCTCAAGTGTTTAGGACGACCTCATCTGAACGAAGTTCGCAGGGTAGATTTTTCCTTTTTGCACAAAACCCTGAGATGCTTGATGACTTCCCAGTGGTCCTGGGTTGTGGTGGTCTGTGAGTCGTTTATAGTCAAATAATTTCAAGAGCAAATTTATAAAAACATTTTTACAGCAAAATCTTTCTTAGGTGTCATCCAGGGACACAGTTTTGAAGTGATGTCATGTGAGCCCGGGGACCTTCCCTCCTGCCCTCCGGGCTTCTGGTTGGCCTCCAAGCCCACTGCCTCCAGCCACTGCCTGCAGAGCGCTTTGCTCCGCAGACACATTCCAGAGCTGGCATCCTGTCCCCTCTCTCCGCCTGCCAACAGTTCTTGTCTCTAAATACTCAAAGGAAACACTGCTGCCCGCTAAGGTGGCCTCCGAGATTTCACTACGGGGTCATGTTTGAGTTGTTCGTGATGGGTGCCACACGGGGGTTCTTATCTGAACTTGCTGGAGTTCCAACTTCTTCCTTTGACTGGATTCCAGGAAGCAGAATTTTGGGTGAAAGAATATAGACTGGCCAGGATTCTCCATACTCTGCTGGGTTTCAAGGGGGGTCGTTCAAAAAATGCCTCTGCTCATCTGCACACCCAAGGCTGCAGCGTAGATGCCAGTGTAGACACGAATCAGTTAGGTTGCAGTCCTTGTGAAGGAGGAGACCTGACCCACAAAGACTCTGAGGCCGAGACTCCCCTGAAACCTGCCTGTGAAGCTCTAGCTGGGGCGTCAGGCCCTCTGCCCAAGCCCTGCCTCCCTCCAAGACACAGGGGACTTCTGACCCCTGGGCCCCCTTCTGACAACGATCTCTTCCTTTAGGGTTTGGATGACGTTTAAAGGGTGATCTTCTGGAAAGCAGGAAGGAAAGCGTCCGTGGCAAGTTCACGGGTCCCTCCCAGACGGCTGAGCTGCTGTGTGTGCAGCTCCTGGCTTCCTGGCCCTCACCCCTCTCATCAGGCTTCATCTGTGTGTGGGTCCTAGTCTGATGGCCCCACCCGCGTGGGATGATGGGGTCTACAGGCCCAGAGGAGCCCCATTCCCAGGCAACAGTGAGGACAGCAGAGAAGTCTGGGTAGGGGCCCAGGAGCCCCCAAAGCCCAGAGAATGGGGCCTGGATCAAGTTCTGTTGGGTGGGAAGGAGGAGGAGGCCCCCTTTTCTGTGCTACCAGGCCCACTGACAAAGTTGTCAGGAAGCACCGGCAAGCAGCGGGTTTGGAAAAACAGCTCTTGTCCCTAAACCAGAGACGTGAGCCCTTCCTGGGAACCCTTTGGGTACCCCTACCCCACACCCTAGTGTGACCCCTTGGCCTGACCCTGGTGGAGGTACCTGCAGCCTCTGTCCCTGGGATTCAGCCTTTGGGCACCATGGGGCTAAAAGTCACGGAAGCAAAACCACAGGACTAGGGAGCAGCCCCTTTGCTGTCTCAGGCCAGTGTCTGGGGAGCAGCGCTGGTGAGCAAGGGGCCACGCCTGGCCTCACTGTGCTCACAGGAAGCCATGGGCCGAGGTCAACCCCTGCCTTTGTCCTCTGTGCCGCTGGGGAGGAAGGCCAGCCTTGACCGGAGGCCTCCTCGGGAGGCGCAGCATGGGAGGGCCACAGCTGATGCAGGCCACCTGCGGGAGGGGCATTGGCCAGCTGGTCTGCAGGCGGCTTGGGACATACCCTGCCATCCCTCTCTTTCCCCTGCCCCACCCCAGCCTCAACCCCACTTCACCCCTTCCCACCAAATCCTCAGTGTTTCCGTGATTCTGAAAACCACCCAACTTCTGGCCTGGATCTTTCTGAAGGAGAATGTGCCAGAAGTGGCTGATCTCCACGTGGTCACTGTGCAGCTCCCACCTCCTCCCACGTCCCTCTCACCACCCCCCGCCCCCGTTCTCTCTGTGCTCCTCCAACTGATCCTCCACTCTGGGTCCCCCTCACCCCCAGGCAGACTAGCTGGTTCCTGGTATCTGGTGGCTTCCAGATCAGTAACACGGGGCAGGAAGGGAGCTACTGCTTTTTGGGACAGCACTGCTGTGACACGGCCTGTGGCCTGGCCTGAGATGGAAGGGAGGCCAGCCAGGTGGGGAACTCAGCAGAGGCCTGGGTTGGGGTCTGGCCCTGTGTTGCTCCAGCCTAGCCAGCAAAGGCCAGAAAGGGTTCCAAGGCTACCGCCCTGAAGCCTGGAAGCTTGGGGCGGCCTGAGACCCTGTGGCCTCTGTGCCCCACCCTCCTCCTTTCCCCAAGACAGGAAAGTCCAAGGCTTACAGGTCAACAGCCATTATTGCGACACGTGGCCTTGTGGTTAAAGGCAGCGGCCAACCCTGAGCCAGCCCCTCTAGCCAGCTGATTCTGGCCCTTGCCCTCAAAGTGGGCCTTCTGCCACCAGAGGGGACAAAGCCCAGCCTGGGATCTGCACACACCGCCAGCTCGAATCCTGAGAACCTCTGGACGCCAGGGTTGAGCCTGGGTTCCTGCCCCACCCTGCTGCTTGTGGCACCTGTGCAAACTGACCACAGGTGCCTGTATTTCCCAGCCGGCCAGCCCAGACTGCAGAGGCCTCCTGGCCACTGGGACACCTGAGCAGTAAGGTGACTTGCTCCCACATGTGCCCCAGGAGAGCAGGGTCCCGGTCAGGGCAGGCCAAGGCCACATTCGGCCCCGGGAGGCTGATGCTCTAGGACTGGCCTGGGAGGAGGGACAGGGAGGTTGGGGGAGAGCTCAGCTGCTTCTCCCCTTCCCCCCAGGCCTCTGCAGATGGCTGGGGCACCCAGTGTCCTCCTGCATGTCTGCAGTGCTCAGCTGGGCTCCTGGCAAAGCCTTCCCCCACATTCACGGACACCTAGTCAAGACCATGTGGAATGGGAGGAGGGAGCAGGGGAGGAGAGATGAGTGTGGGCCAGAGCCTGGCCCATGCCCCCTGACCCCAACAGGCCTGGATGGAGCTGTGGGGAGGACTTCGAAGCCTCTGGGGGCTGCCGGTCTCCCAGAGCCCCTCTGGGGGTCCCCTTGGGCCAGCCCTCTGATTTACCTGGGAGCATGTCCTTTCTGTAGGCTCAAGCCCGCTCCGTCACCCAAGCCTCTGCTCTACCCTTCAGGACAGGTGGTGACACCCCGTTCTACACGCCTTCTGGGGAGAACACGTGCTGAGCCCCAGGCCTGATGGTGCCAATGGCAAGGCTGACGGGGGCACCTGGGATGGGATCCAACGTGGCGGCTGCCTGGGCAAGTCCCCTCTGCCTCACGCCTCCCAACGGCACACTCGGTGTCCGCAGACTCTAGAAGCCCGGCCTGCCTCTCTAAGCATCTCTGTGTTGGTTACAAAGGACCAAATAAAGTTGTCAGCCAATCCAAGTTTTTAAACAAGTCTGTTTATTGAAAGGATCTGAAAATATTGTAATAAGGCTTTCAACGACATCTAACAAATTTTCAAGATATTAACAATATGAAACATTAAGAATTTACTTCAAAAAATCCAAAGTTTTCTAGATCATTCCAAATCATGCTGCTTTCGGACTTGGTTAATACTTGCTTTTTTTTTTTTTTTTTTCCCTAAACCAGTGACCCAAATCCCAAATGCCACTGTCTTTTGGACCTAAAGCTGGGAGTTTTGGTTCGGACCCCTCTCAGCCCAAGGGAGGCTGGGCAGCAACCCTCTCACCGCGTCCCGCCCCTGCCGGATGGCCATGCGGGCCCCTCCCTTTCCAACTCCAGGCCGTCAGCCAAGAACCACCCGGAGGGCCAGAAGCCCAGAAGCATGGATGCGGGAGGCCACGCTCGGGCCGCAGAGCCTGCTCTACGGAGGCCCCTGGCTGAGGGTGGCTGCCCGCGCGGGCCCCCAGCCTTCCTATCAGCCCAAGAATGAGGCACGTGACCCTCCACAAGACGAAGCACAGGACCGTCCCTGTCACCCCAGAAGCGGGTCCAAGCAAAAAGGGCAGTTTCTGTCCCTTCTATAAAAATGGCAGCTCCAAGAGGAATCAGTTACTCAGAAACAGATGCCGAATGTAGGACGTCTGTCAGGCAACAACAACCAGGGGCCCAAGCCACACGCACTGAGACACGGCTCCCACCAGACCACACGGGCTCTGGGTCCCATGTGGCAAGCACACGTGCCCACGCCCTACGCAGCCAGCGGGCAGCGGTGCGGCCGCCGGAATGATGGGAGCTTCCTCGCGAGCCCAAGACCCACGGGGAGAAGCAAGAGCAGAACCAACACAAAACGTCCCCAACCACCTCTCTCCTCACGAACCAACGCGTCCCCGTCTTCTAGCTGCAGTCGCCAGTGCCACGGCTGCTAACCGAGAAAAGCACCCTCTCCCCCCGTGGGCCGTCACCCCCACGGTGAGCGCGCTGAACAGAGTGGTCCCAGCACACAGTGCCACACAGAACACGTGTAAACATTGGAGCAAGTAACAGTACAAATCCCGCTCCCTCTGTCATCTTCAAAGTGTGCACAATAAAATCTGCACATAAGCAGTTCAAAAAGCTTAAAATGATCTCTACAAAGTGTACACAGGACTGAAAATACCTTCCAGGGTGCAGAGGGGGCCGCCCCTGCTTGGTGAGGAATGTGCATGGGCCTGACCTCCCGCCGGGCCACCGCGGGGCTCGCACACCACAGCAGTGGGGGAGGGGAGGGCCTGGAGACCGAGGCAGGAAGGTGTGCCCAGAGGAGGTGCAGGGGCCGGGCAGGAGGGAGGGGGACCCTCCACGTATCAGCCAATCAAATACCAAACTGCTCTCTACAGAAGCGCCCCCTCCCGAGTCCTTTTAGGGGAAAAGGTGCAGGATTTAAGGGGAAAGTCGTGGCAGCTAAAGGAAGATTTTTGGCTACAAGACATTTATTTTCGACATGGAAAGACAGATCAAGCCATTCTGATCCCCTCTGAATTTCAACAGACTGACTGAAGCGCGAGTTTCCTGATGAGGAATCATGGAAGAGCACATCCGGCTCTGGCGTCCCGCCCTGGGACCAGGCTCTGAGGGACAGCACGGGCGGGCACCACCCGGTGTGGACTTCCGAGCCCCCACCAGCACTCACTTCTCTTGTTTAGAAATGCAAAAAGAAGTCAGATTTAAAATGTTAAAAATGGCTGATCTGGTCGACAAAAGGCAGAGTCCTGGCTCTTCCCCCCACCGGCTACAAAAGAAAGTGCTGTGACTTCTGATGCCTGCTCGGGGCTCACAGCGCACGTGCTCAGGTCGGCTCAGGTCGGCTCCCGGAGAGCGAGTGGGAACGAGGCAGCGGAGCAGCTTTGGGTCTCTGGGGTCCCTAGCGTGGACAGCAGGAGCTCAGGCCTAGCCCTCCCCCTCTTCCTCCCCCTCCCCCTCCTTCTCCTCCTCCTCCTCCTCCGTGAAGTGCGCCTGCTTCTTCCGCACGTTCCAGTGGAGACACTGCGCCAGGCTCTCGAACCAGTCGCTCACGGGGTCTCGGACGCAGATGGAGGGGAGCGGGTAGCAAGAGGTAGTGATGCTGATGCTGAGGCAGTGGGAGACACAGCACAGGTGAGCCCTTCCCCACGGCCGTGCCCACCCCGGCCCAGCTGGGGACCATCTCAGCTCCCGGGGCCTGCCCCACCCTAAGGACAGGTGCAGCTGGCAGGGCACCAGGGCAGGCTGGAGTGAGGGGCTGTGGATCTGTTGCCCCCAAGGTCAGCACAGACCATGGGCCAACACGCTTCGACCTGCGTGGGAGACCAGCTGCCCGACAGGCCTGCCCCCCCGCAGCTCTCAGGGCCAGGGCTCTGTCTTTGGGGCCTGCACAAGCCAACCGCACCAAGGGTATGAAGGCGGCAGGTAGGGCCTGAGTCCACCCCTCATTCCTACTCCTCACTCCGGCCCCAAGGCTCACACACCTGTCCCCATGGCGGATCTCCTGTCTCTTTCGTCCATCGAAGGACACCCATGCAGTGTTCCTTGCTTCTGGTGACAGCATGATCTGGAGGGGGACAAGCAGGACAGATGTGGGCTCTTGAGTGCAGCTGAGCACCTTGGACCCCTGCCCTGGGAGGGCAGCACTGGGCAGGAGGACTCTTGAAGGTATCCCTACCACCCACTCTACACCAAGGGCAGTTCCGGGCCATGAAGGTCTCATACTTTTGTCTCGCAGACACCAATCCCAGGAATAAGACAGGCAGCCATCAAGCCCAGTTGCCGACTACCCACCCAGGGCCAGGGACACCATCCAGGGGTCCGGCTCTAGTCCTCTCTCCCTGTGACCTGCAGATGTAGCCCTGCCTACCAGGGCTCACAGCCAGGGACATGCCGGCCCAGGGTGGACCAAAGTGGGGAGCGCGAGGCAGGCAAAGAACAAGACGGAGAAGCAGTGGTGGGCACCGGGTACGCCAGGACCACGTGCCGCTCACCTGCCCTCATCCAGTGGGGACCAGCCCCTCCCCCCAAGGGCCCGCAGCCCTGCTGGAGGGGCTGGCCCAGCTCTCAGTGCTGCACCTGGCCAGACAGACAAGGTAGAGAGTGAAGCCCCTCCCTGCACCCAGCAAGGTGGGTCCACAACCCCGCGGGTGCTGGGGTCACAGCCGGGGGCAAAGGGGGTGGGTCAGCGCGGCAGGGCCCAGGCAACATCTTAAACCATAGAGGGTAGAGGTGGACTCTGACCTTCAGCTCGACCCCCGCAGGGACCACGATAGGCCGGAATGACAACGAGTGGGGGCAGATGGGTGTGATCATGATGGCCGGCACGTTGGGGTGGATCATGGAGGCCCCGGCGGCGGCCGCGTACGCTGTGCTGCCCGTCGGGGTGGAGACGATCACCCCTGGTGGACAGGCCGCAGGGTCACTCTCTGTGGGCTCCTGTTCCCACCCCCCACCGCCGTGGGACCCCAGGTGGCTACCTACCATCACCCTGCACCGTGGTGATGAGGTGCCCGTCCAGGTAGACATCCACGTTGGACAGGTATGAGGAGGGGCCTCTGTCAATCACCACCTCATTCAGAACCTGGGGGGACAAAGTCACTGCACACAGGCAGGGGCCGGGCATGGTTGTCCTAGGAGGTGGGCCCCATAGGCACCTGCACTGTTCCTGGGCTCTGTGGGAGGTCCTGAGGTCAGGGGACCCCACCGGGCCCGGACCTGAGTCCCACCACCCTGTGCCCCTTCCTGAGGCCGTAGCACAGGCAGGGCAGGGCCTGGAGCCGGGGCAGGGCCCACGTCCACAGACCTGGTACTGCATGACCTGCTTCCCAACCTCCGCGTCCAGGCCCGCAAGCAGCACGCCGTTCTCGCTGATCCCGTTGGGCACCGCCATCTTCTTCCCTCTGAGTTCCTTCACGACCCTGACCTTCAGCCGGCTCCGAAGAACAACGGCCGCATTCCCTGGGGGCCAGCAGGGTCATGGCCAGGGAGGTTGGTGGGGAATGGGCAGTGGCAGCCTGCAGGAGGCAAAGACACCCCTGCCCGACCAGAGACCACCCTTCTTTTCCCAAACAGAGGGCAGAACCCGAGCCATCTGTAAATGCCAATCCACGGCTACGAACCAGCACACATGGCCACTTCTGCCAGTGACCCCCTCCAACTTCTCAGTGTGAGGAAAACAGTATTGGAACTGTTCGAAAATCTTAAATCTCTGAATCTTCAAGCACTTAAATGTTGCTCTACACATCATTACAAACCCCCAAGACCAAGTGAGGAGACAATCCCATGTTCAGAACTCCTTGTGAGTTCCGGAACATTCTGACTTACCCTGTATCACCTGAGTAACTTGGGACTGAAAGTTCTCAAAGTTGAAGGGGGTCAGGAAGCCCAGGGAACCCAGGTGGAACGCCATGACTGGAGGCACGCTGCCCTGTGAGCCAATGAGGCAGGTCAGTCAGCTAGCCAATCCACTCAAGAGCCACCCCACTTGTCCCCAGCACCGACGGACCACCCCCGCCTGACTGTTCCCGGGAATGGACAGGCACATGAGTGCACGGCCAGGGGCAGGGTGCGGGAGGCGGCCAGCAGGCTGAGACCAAGCGACCGCACACGAAGAGGTCAGCCAGCAGACAGGGAGGCCGGGAGGAGCGGACGCAGAGCTGATGCAGAGCTGATGAGAAGCCATGCGACAGGACCGACCAGCCTGCTGGCCGTGGAGACAGAGAGCGCTGGTCAGGCAAGGACACAAGCCACCACGCCAGAGCCTCCCCTGCAGAGCGAGGGCGGACTGCGGGCAGCCCCAGTGGGCTTCCAGGCAGACTCTCACCCTCCGGAGCCTCCACAGGCCTCCCGGGTACCCTGGAGGGTCAGCCTGGGGCCACCGCCTTCATCCTGCTGTGGGCCCCATCCCCTAGGCCACGAGGTGCCCGCTTCTCCTCGTGGGTGCCACGTGTCCGTGGATCGGCAGCAGCCCCCCCAGGCCCGTTTCGCCACCACTGCCCCCCTTCTTCCCAGCCGGTCCTGCTGGCCAGCCCGGGCTCCCCTGTCAGCAGCACTCCCGGTGAGGACGGAGACCCAGACAGGGCAGATGAGACACTTGGCATTATCTGCAGACATGCTCTATAGCCAAATAACCACACTAAAAGCTCTGTATTGGAGTAAGAAGAACGCAGACTCGGCGTCCCCGCGGCGTCAGGTCACGAGGTACAAGAAGGGGCGGAAAGCCTCCCCGGGAAATCACCTCCTCGTGCGGCACCGGGGCCGGAGCCCCGCACACCTCACCTGGAACAGTGAAGACGCGTAGAGCAGGGTCCCGTCCCCTCCCAGGCATATGATGAAATCGATCTGATTGGAAATGTCGTCATAATCTAGAAAACACAACAAACACAAGACAAGGTGTCTCGGCAGCCGTTGATGCCACAGGGCACTATGCCCACGATGAGGCAGGAGCGCTAGAAGCTTCTGCCAGGTCTGGGGCAGGGGTGCGAACACCTTCGGGAGTGACAGAGCCGAAGGCAAACTCACCTTCTCTGAAGGTGCAGAACTTCTTCTTGACTGGTCCGAAGTTGTCATCGCTCACTATGGCAGGGTCTTCCAGAACCTTCTTCTCCACATACACAATCATGTTGTTCTCCTGCAAGGGAGACAACAAGCGCGTCAGCCCCTCCACCCAGACCCGGTTCAGACCAGGCTGGTCTTCAGGGAAGCCTCCTCTTGAGCCTCAGGACTTTACAACGAGGAGGAAACGCATTCCTCAGGCCCAGAGGGCAGACTGCTTTCAACCTGCTCATGCAGATTTCCGTCCTCCTGAGGCCCTGTGACCCTCCGTTAGGGAAGTCACTTGCCTGAAATGGGCAGCTGCTGCTGCTGCTTTTTTTTTTTTTTAAAGATTTTACTTATTTAGGGGCACCTGGGTGACTCAGTGGGTTAAGCCTCTGCCTTCTGCTCAGGTCATGATCTCAGGGTCCTGGGATCGAGCCCCGCATAGGGATCTCTGCTCAGCAGGGAGCCTGCTTCCCTTCCTCTCTCTCTGCCTGCCTCTTTGCCTGCTTGTGATCTCTGTCAAATAAATAAATACAATCTTTAAAAAAAAAAAAGATTTTACTTACTTATTTGACAGAGACACACAGCAAGAGAGGGAACACAAGCAGGGGGAGTGGGAGAGGGAGAAGCAGGCTTCCCGCTGAGGAGGGAGCCCGATGCGGGGCTCGATCCCAGGTGCCCCTGAAATGGGCTTCCTGATTTGGTCAGCTCTGGGATCACAAAGCCAGAACCTGGCTAGGCGGCCAGCTCCATGCCCACCCCCACCCCGTGGCCCAGAAGAGCACAGAGCCCACTGAGCTCCATGGAGGAGTCTGGCCGGCACAGACGCGGTGGGGGTGCCGAGGGGGTTCTGGGTTGCCACCCCGCGACCAGGCTCACTCGCCTCCATCAGGTACACGCACAGCTCCTTGAAGGGCTGCAGTAGGCTGGCGTCCCGGATCTTCTTGACGACGAGAACACTCTTCGGGGACTTGTTCCACGTCAGCCGCTGGCTGGCAGGGTCCTGGATGTGCCTGCGAGGGGAGAGGAGCGTCCGCACTGGGACTGCGTTCCCTTGGGAGGACAGGCACAGCACATCCTCGGAGGCCTTTCTCCCAGGCCTTAGACCGTGTGCGAGTCCCACTAAAAACCTCCAAAACCATGACCCAAACCACCAACACAGAGGCTTGGTGTCTCATGTCCTCCATTAGTGAGCATCACTCACCCTTGCCAGGCATTTCCGCATGGGGAGGGGCCGCTCACGACACCCTCTGTGAGTTTCATTTTCTGCCCAGGTCACGTGCTGGCTCACAAGTGCGGTACAGCGGCTTCGGTCATAGCTTTTTGGTCCCACTTTGCTAACAACAGAAGTGTAGGGCACACCAGCCCCCCAAAACTCTCCCAACAGAGCACCTGCACTATAAACTTAATTTCTGCAAACTCAAAACTGAAAGCGAAATAATCCTAAAGTTGACTTTCAAAAGGCACTATGGCAAGAAAACTCCCTAAAATTAAAAACCAAGCACATCTTACTGAATCTTTTTACCATTTACATGATCCTCTTGGCCAATCACCTATCTGAAACAAAAAGTCCTGAGATCACCTTTAACAGCAGAGAGGCCGGACGCCGGGCGCCGCGCACTTCACTGAACTAGCTGGCGGCGCTCGGCTTTTCAGGGCTGGGTGTGGTGACACAGCCCAGCCACACAGGAGTCCGAGCGGGCTGTGGAAGCGGCTTGGCCCAGTGGGAGGAGCTGTCAGGGCTTCGTCAGGTGGAGGGGTGTGTACTCCCCAAACAGCGTCCCTGTGCTTGGCCGTGGGCCTCAGAAGCAACGTGGGCAGCTCACGGACCCTTGCCTGGGTCGAAGCCCCTTTGTGCCGACCCAGGCGTGCAGGGCCTATGGCCCCTCTGGCCCTGAGACTGTGCCCAGGCAAAGCCACCACAGTGTGTCCTGCACAGGCCTGGGTGTCAACTGTGATCAGCCTCCCGCTGGGTCACCACAAGGTGGGGATGTGACCCTTCCCCGGCATATAGGTCGTGGAGGCCGGACGGGAGAGGGAGGACGCCTGTGAGCTAACAGGTGCCCGACTGGAACCACTGCCTAGTAAGCCAAGGGCAACGACAGGTTGGCAACTCCACACATTTCAACATAAAAGAAAACACACACGCATTTGTGGTGAAATTTCAGACGGTAAATTAGGACGTAAAAGTTCTCTCTGATCTCTATCCTATCTTACTTTCGAGCATTAGAGAAGTTAGGTTAGGACACTCAGAGCCTCAGCCAGGTGCAGTGCTGGAAGGGGGCAGGTCCAAGGTGGAGAAAAGGAGCCCTGTCATCCAGAGACAGCAGCAGCCCCAAGAGAAGTGTCGGGCACAGGGGCGGGAAAGGGCAGACGAGGCTGTTCCTTCCTCAGCTCCAACCTGTAGCCCTAGGGACCCTTCAGGGGCATCTGCTGTTCTGCTTGGAGCACCTGCCGGAACCAGCCCGTCTAACCCACCTGAGGCTCACAAGGCCGACTCCCCCGCCCCCCACACAGCGACTGTGGCTCGGCTGGGAGTACAGGATGGCTAATCAAGGCTGGACAGTGAGAGGCCACTCGTGGTGGCACTTAGGCCGAGCAGAGTGAAAAGGAGAGAATAGGTCTGCCAAGACCGGGAAGTGCTGGGAGGGGCCCTTGGGCAGCTGGTGAAAGGCCAAGGGAGAGCCAGGCTGGGCCAGAGCAAACAGGAAGGCATGGGGCACGGGAGACGGCAGGGCTTGACACAGCAGCAGGCTGCTGGGGCTCTGGGTTTGGGGGCGCCGGGGGTGGGGGGGCAGGTTACCCATGTGGCTGCAGTGCAGGGCGGGCTGTAGGGTACTAGAGGGGCCGCATGTGGACAGGACCTGCCCTGAGCTTTGCAGTAACCAGCAGCCGCAGACAGCACCTGGATCTGGCAGAGACACTAAGACTTCATTCCTGCGCCTGTAAGATGTGGGACGGCCTTGTCGCTGGGTTTCCTGGTCACAGGACCTAGCAGTTTACACGGCACTCGCCTGGGGAGCCTGGAGGTGGCAGCACTGCACCAGCCACCTGGAACCGGTTCAGCCTGTGACCCGAGGCCAGGGGTCCCCACTGCCGGGGCTGCCTCCTGGGACTCCAGACAAGTCAGTCGAGGAGGCCCACCTGAGCCCACGGCTCTCACCCCTGTGCAAAATGTGGGATCCCCACAGCTTGCCCTGAAGGAGAGGAGCCTGTGAGGGCCCCTCAAAAGGCCTAGACTATAGGGGCTGGGGAGCTCCCACAGGTGCCAGGCAAAGGCTCAGGGTGGGATGGAATTCTGACTGTTTAACAGAAAGCACCAACGCCAGGTAAGTGATGTCAGCGCGTTTTCCTCAGACATGAAGCACAGCCGGACCACCGCACAGAGGCCTTTGCGGAGCTCCCGGCCTTCTGGAACCATGTGACTCTTTGGACGTGAGAAGTCAGACAGTCACTGAGTCCAGAGAAATGACCCTGATTGCTTCATTTTTATAGTTTCTCATCCAGGCACCACGGGGCCCCCGAAGACGCCCTGGTGGCCTGGGAGCACTCGTAACGCCTGCAAGGAGGCACCTCTCTCAAAGGTAGACGCAGAAATCTCAAATAGCCGACTGATGTCTGTTTTAAGAATAATTAAAGGAGGGGAGCCCGGGGGGCTCAGCAGGTGAAGCCTCTGCCTTCGGCTCAGGTCATGATCCCAGGGTCCTGGGATGGAGCCCCGCATCGGGCTCTCTGCTAGGCGGGGAGCCTGCCCCCGCCACCTTGTGCTCTCCCTCTCTCTCAAAAAAAAAAAAATCAAATCAAATCAAATCAGCGGAGAAGCATGTCTGACCCTATTCCTGTGTGAAATACATTGTTTCCGGGGCGTCTGGGTGGCTCAGTGGGTTAAAGCCTCTGCCTTCGGCTCAGGTCATGATCTCAGGGTCCTGGGATCGAGCCCCACGTCGGGCTCTCTGCTCAGAGGGAGCCTGCTTCCTCCTCTCTCTCTGCCTGCCTCTCTGCCTGCTTGTGATCTCTGTCTGTCAAATAAGTAAATAAAATCTTAAAAAAAAAATAAAAAGAAATACATTGTTTCCTCCTACACTTTTCATTGTCAAAATGAAACAGTAACTCTGAAGATAGCAGCTGAAGTAGCTAAAGCCATCCAGCTTCGGTGCCCTAGGAGCGGGACCGGCCTGACCCCCACGTGCCGGCGGGAAGGCAGAGAGGCCCGTGCCTGCTGGAGCCGTCGGATGCCCTGTGGCTTCCCTGACTAGAAAAGTGCACTTCTCACCCGGAGTCAGAACCTTCCCCGGTGCCGTGACCCCACGACAGCACAGGCCCCCACAGAGCCCCTTCGCACTCACATGATGGTCTGGGGGTTCTGCAGCACGCAGGCCTTTGGTCCAAACGTGGTCACTGGGCATGGCCCGTGCAGAGAGCGAGTCCTCCTGTGGGGAGAGGGGACACAGCCGGTGAGCAGACCTAATGGACCGTTAGACTCTAGAAGGGCTTTTAATCATAATGACTTTACGCCCATCATCTGCCCAGCATCCAGTGGCGGCCCCAGGAGATCCCGCCCTGGAGCGCCACACGCCGTTTGTATAGCATCAACAGTCGGAGAGTGCGCCTCAGAGAAAGGCCCCCAAACCAGGGCAGGTGCCCAGGCCCTACCCCAGGAACAGGGAAGACTCCCTCTGGGGACAGGCCTGGAACTCGGAATCCGAGCAGTCCCTCTGACCAAGTCTGTCTGGCGACTGGTCCTCCAGCCTATACTTGAGAATCAAAACCTGAGAGACCAACCCTTAATGACCTAGATGAAAATTCTAACAAAAGTGCTCACACTGAGTTGCACGGTCACTAAAAAAGATACTACTCGAATGGCCCAACTTGTCCAATAACTGAAATGTGACTCGGCCATAATCCAATAACCAAACGAAGCGACTGTGGCCAGCTCATGTCACAGGGACCACCTGGCTGGCCTGCCCCCTCCCTGCTCGAGAGGGCTCAATGCCCACCCTGGCACAGGCTGGAGGGAGCGACAGGGACATCCCCACAGTGATAGGGTAATGGAACGTGTTCAACCCCAAGGGCCTTGCCGTCGCCTTCTGCACCCAAAGACGGCCGAAGGGAGCAGACTTCATCTTCAACTGTCTCGTGGGGTCCACAAAATCTTCGAATTCAATGCAGACGAAACAGATTTTCTAGCTGTCTCGGAAAGGGCACCCGACCTCCGAGAGAGCCCCGGAGTCCAAGGAAAGCTACGGCTCACGGGCCCTGCACAGGCCCAGAAGAAAGTCAGCTTGCGGTGGGCCTCGCCAGCGGGCTCGAGGACCCGCGCGACAGGACACACGCCCGTCCGCCTCCTCCGCGGGGGCCCCCTCTGACCCGCTGTCGCCGCACCCCGCTGCCCAGCCTCGGAACTGGGGGGCCGTGAGCCGAGCCGCACAGGACCGACAGGCGGACGCAGCGCGGCTGGAACACAGAGCCCCGCACCACCGGGGAGCTGCGGCAGCACGGCCGCCCCCACGCACTCTAGAGCTTTCCACGCGGGGAGCGGCCCGCGCGCCACCCCCGCTCCACTCGCCACCGAGGGAAGGCGCTTCCCCCCGAAAGCGCCCTCGCGTCTGAGAGGTGGGACCCACTTGAGAAGCAGCATCGGCTCTGGCCGCTTCGGCCGCGGCCCCAGCAGCCAGGGCAGCGGCGCCACCAGCACAGCAGGCCCGGCCGGCCGCCTCGTGGGCAGCTGTTGCTCAAGCGCTTGTGCAAGAGCACGCGCTGCGGGGCACGGGCCGGGCCGGGCGCTTGCCCAACTCCCCTGCGGCCACACGCAGCCCCGTGCCAGCCCCGTCACCGCGTGGGTCCCGCCGCCGCGCCTTCAGGGGCCACCCACACGGCCTCGGACACCAAACGTCGGGGCGGGCTCTGGCTGAGAGGGGAAGGAAAGGAAGACCGTCCCGGGCGGGTGCCCCTGGGGAGCCGCGCCAGCTGGGCGCCGGCCGCTGCTCCGGGACACACGCCGCCGTGTCAGTCCGCGCGACCGCACACCTGACGGTGGCGGCTGGGGGAGGGCCTCGTACCTGAACTCTTTGGTGCTCGCCAGGGCGGGCGAGGCAGACAGGCTGCGGGACTTGGCCCGGCCCCGGATGGGGTGGTTGGGCCCCCAGTCCTCATCCCCATGGCACGCGGAGCAGCGGTACGAGGCCGGATCTGCGCTCTGCGCCTTACTCATGTTGACTTTCTTGTGTTCCGTTTCCACAGTCGGTAAACAAGGACTCCGATCAGAAAAACACTGATGCCTTAATTTAATAAAACAAATAAAGTAAATAAATATGCAGGCAGAAAACACTATATACACATAGACGTACCCGTTCCACCAGGAGACAAAAATGGCTGAAGCCCCGCCTGCTGAAGCACTTGAGAACAGTCTCTTTCTATCCCGAGACGGTTAAGAGCTCAGGGACCTGTGTTTCCAGTGCGCCCAGAAGACCTAAGGGCCGCAGGGTGGGAAGAGCTAGCGGGCTGCGGCCGCCGTACTCCTCCCCCAGACGAGCGAGGCCCGGCGCCGGCGAGAGGAGCAGTCACCGGTGGGGACACCGCACACCGCTGCGGGGCGAATCCCCGCAGGGCTGTGCAGCGTTAATCGCCCCTCGGGGCCGCAGAGCCGAACGGTTCACTCAGTAAGACAGACAAGCGGATACACACTGGACTCTAGGCCCTGCGAATGAGCCGATAAAACATCTGCCAAAACTGACCTCTTTTAGCCTCAAAGAAAACATCAATTTCCAAACACTAGTAAGGCAGAGAACCTTACCATCCAACCACAGTACAATACAATCAGGAAAAGACCAAAAAGTAGGAACAAAGAAAACAATCCTGCAACCACCCAGAACCGCCTCAACTTTGTCCCAAGCCTCTTGGGGCTCAAACCAACACGGCAACGCATCGAAAAGACCAGAATAGTATGAACACAAACCAAAGTCTATGCCGCCCCCGCTAAGGTGTGCTGGAGTTTTTGAGAAGAGTAACGAGCGGAGATTCTCATAAAGCTAGAAAAGGAATAAAATCAGTTTAAGAAAGGCAGAAGTGGCGACAAAGAGAGGTGGAAATCAGTACATTGAACATGGAAAAAGAAGGGTGGAGTTTGACGAAAACCCAGTGTAGATCAAGGGACCAAACGGGGAATTCTCCAAGGACAGGAAGGGCCACCACAGGGTCACGGCGAGGGTCCTGCAGCTACAGAGGCACCTGGACCTGCCCAAGGGGGAGAGAAGGCGGCGCAGGCTTGTCGCGGGTATGAGAAGGTGGCACCCAGGGGGAGCCAGCAGGATAACCAGCCACACAGCCCCCACCGCAGGGACAAGCGAGGCAAACGAAGGCCCCCAGCAGGGACCGGAGTGCACAGGAAAACCCCTGTTCCCAAGGAGAGGCTGAGGACGTGTCAGAGGATGACGGCCCCGCAGGAGGTGAACTCGGAGCGGCAGGGGCAGAAGGGACCCTCAGAGACCACAGACAAGCCCGGGCTTATGTGGCAGGAGAAAGGTGATGGCGCCCTGTACCCCTACCCTGGCCGCACCTTACAGCTACCGGAGGGGCTTCAGGAAATCATTCCCACACCCAGCCCGGACTGAAGGCATCAGTAGTTTTATGAGCTCCCACCCGGGGGCGCCTGGGGGGCTCAGAAGGTGAAGCCATTGCCTTCGGTTCAGGTCATGATTCCCGGGGTCCTCGGATCGAGCCACACCTCGGAGCCCCACGTCCCCCAGCCACACGTCCAGCTGCTTGCTCAGCAGGGAGTCTGCCTCTCCCTCTCCCTCTGCCCCTTCCCCCTGCTCACACACACTCTCTCTGAAATAAACAGATGAGCCTTAAAAATAAATAAATAGGGGCGCCTGGGTGGCTCAGTGGGTTAAAGCCTCTGCCTTCGGCTCAGGTCATGATCTCAGGGTCCTGGGATCGAGCCCCGCGTCGGGCTCTCTGCTCAAGCGGGGAGCCTGCTTCCCCCTCTCTCTCTCTGCCTGCCTCTCTGCCTACTTGTGATCTCTGTCAAATAAATAAATAAAAATCTTTTAAAAAAATAAATACATAAATAAATAAGCAAAAATACCATTTACAACAGCACTGAAACATAAGCTATATAAGGAAATAGTTGGCAAAAGAGGTAGAAAGCCTAACTCGAGTTATAAAGTCAGGCGTGGATGTAGTGCACGGCGTGTGGCTCTAGGAAACTGTAACGGAGCATACACCTGAACGTCGCTGCAACAAGAGCTGTCGCCCTAAGAACACGCTGTCTGACCGTGTGCTGATGGACGCTAACCAGACCCACCGCAGCGGCCACTTCCCGACGCATTCACATCGCATCAGCACAAGGCGCGCCTGAGACCGGGGGGCCGTGGATCAGTGGCGTCTCCCTAGGAGCCGCACAGAACCTGTACACCGGGGACTACGAAAGCTGCTGACAGAAATGAACGGAAGCAAATAAGTGGAGACAAAAGCACGTCCACAGATCGGAGAGGCTGACACTGTTAGATTTCAGTTCTCAAACTGACTTAGGCTCTCCACAATTCCCACACACAAACCCCTGCAGCCTCTTCTACAGAAAATGACGAACTGGGTGGCTCAGTCGGTTAAGTGTCCATCTCTCTCTTTTTTCAATTTGAGAGAGGGGGGGACAGAGGAAGGGAGAGAGGGAGCACCCGCAGGAGAGGCAGCGGGAGAGAGCATCCCGACCAGACCGCATGCTGAGTGCAGAGCCTGAAGCGTCCAACTCTTGATTTTGACTCAGGTCACGGTCTCGAGGGAGACCGAACTCCGCGCCATGCTCCACGCTCAGTGCGGACTCTGCTTGAGACTGTCTCTGCCTCTGTACCACCCCCCAACCCATGCTCTTTCTCTTTCTTAAAAAAAAAAAAAAAAGACAAACATTCTAGAACTCACATGGAAATGTGGACGACCTAGGCCTAGGATAGCTAAAAAGACTGAAAAAGAACAAAGTAAGACTAACATTTCCTGACTTCATGATCTACAGTCAAGCTACTGTACCCAGACAGCGTGGTACCGACACACACAGGCAGATCAAGGAAACAGAACAAATTCCAAAATGACGCCCTCACAGAGGTACAACCACCAGATTTTCTTTTTACATTAAATTTATTTGTAACTAAGTGATGCCTACACCCAACGTGGGGTTCAAATCCACAACCCGGAGATCAGGAGTCAAATGCTCCAACCGAGCCGGCCAGGCGCCCCTCGATCAACGGATCTTCAACAGACGCGCCAAGGGGATTCGACGGACAGAGCATCATCTTTTCCTCAAGCAATGTTACAAAAACTTGACAGCCGTGTCTAAAAGAATGAAGTCAAACTCCTTCTTCACCCCACCCACAGGCATTACGCACTACATTTTCTACAAATTGAGGGTCTGTGGCTGTCCTGCGCCAAGCGCATGTACCAGCACCATTTTCCCACCAGCATCGCTCATTCACTTTGTGTTTCTGTGTCACACTGTTGTAATTCTTGCAATACTTCCAAGTTTTTCACTATTATATTTGTTACGGTGGGCTGTGATCAGCGGTACCTGCTCTGGGGCACCACTCCCTTGCGCCCATTTAAGTCCGCCAACTCACGAGCGTAAGTGTTGTAGGTGTTTTGACACAGACCGGCTGGTCCAGCCCTTCCCCTTCCTCAGGCCTCCCTGGTCCCTCAGACAAGACAATACTGAAACTGGGCTGATCAATACCCTTACAACGGCCTCTAAGTGGTCAAGTGAAAGGAAGAGTGGCCCATCTCTCACATCACTTACCTGTTTTTTTAAAAGTAGGCTCCATGCCCAACTTGGGGCCTGAACTCATGACCCTGAGATCGAGAGTCGCACAGTTTATTGACCGAGCCGGCCGGCCAGGCCCTCTGCACGTCTCTCACTTTAAATCAAAGCTAGACATGACGCAGGGCTGTGAGGAAGGTTGAAAACCGAGATGGGCCAAAAGCGAGCCTCTTGCCCCAGTGGGCAGAGCTGTGAGTTCAAAGGAGAAACTCCCAAAGTGTCACTCCAGAGCACACAAAGACAAGAAAGCGAAACAGCCTTACTGCTGACAGAACCAGCCACAGTCTATGGCTTCTCGGCCTTTTGGCTAAGCTCAAGTGAAACCAGCCACAGTCTAATCCAAAGGAAAGCCCTGACTCTCCTCGACTCCGTAAAGGCTGAGAGAGGGGGGCAAGCTGCAGAGGGGAGCGGGAAGCCAGCGGAGGCTGGTGTGAACAGACAGCAGCCGTCTCCGTGAGGCTGAAGTACACGCAGAGAAGCACCTGCCGGCGCAGAAGCACTGTCAAGTTCTCCAGAAGGTCCGGCTGAAATCACCAGTGAAGGCAGCTTGCTCAACAGATTTTCAGGGGCGACAAAGCCGCCTGACTTTGAGAGAAGATGCCATCTAGGGCTGTCTTAGCCAGAGAGTAGAAGTCACTGCCTGACTTCAAAGCTTCAAAGGACAGGCTGACTCTCTCGTCAGGGGCTAACATAGCTGGTGACTTTAGGTTGAAGCCAATGCTCACTGACCACTGAGAAAATCCAAGTATCCTTAAGAATTATGTTAAGGAAAAAAAAAAAAAAAGGAAAAAAAAAAGAATTATGTTAAGAGAGGTGCGTGGGGGGCTCAGAGGGTGAAGCCACTGCCTTCAGCTCGGGTCAGAGTCTCAGGGTCCTGGGATCGAGCCCCGCATCGGGCTCTCTGCTCAGCAGGGAGCCTGCTTCCCCCCACCCCCCGCCTGACTCTCTGCCTACTTGTGATCTGTCAAACAAATAAAGTAAAATCTTAAAAAAAAAAATATTATGCTAAGAGTACCAGCCTGAACTCTAGAGATGGAACAACACAGCCAGGGGGTCTGCTTACAACGTAGCTGACTAAATTTTTTAAAAACTGATTATTGATTTGAGGGAGTGAGCGAGCGAGCATGCGTGTTAGAGTGTGTGGGGTGGGGCAGAAGAGAGGAGAGAATCTCAGGCAGACCGAGCAGGGAGCCCAACGCAGGACTCCATCCCATGACCCTGGGATTATGACCTGAACTGAAACCAAGAGCTGGACGCTTAACCGATGGAGACACCCAGGCGCCCTGGGTGACTGCGTATCTTAAGCCCACGGCCGACTGTTCAGAAAAAATTCTTTCAGGGGCGCCTGGGTGGCTCATTCGTTTAAGTGTCTGCCTTTGGCTCAGGTCATGATCCCAGGGTCCTGGGATCGAGCCCCACGTCGGCGGGAAGCCTGCTTCTCCCTCTCCCACTCCCCCTGCTTGTGTTCCTTCCCTCACTGTCTGTCTCTGTCAAATAAATAAATAAAATCTTTAAAAAAAACTCACTAAAAAAAAGATTCTTTCAAAATATTACTACTCACTGATAGTGTACCTACTCACTCAAGAGCTCTGGCGGAGAAGAGCACGCACGCCAACACAACGTCCATCCTGCAGCCCACGGGTCAAGGAGTAATCTCAACTCCCGAGTTACTGTTTAAGAAACGCATTTCATAAGGCGACAGCGGCCCTAGCTACGAATTCCTCTGGCGGATGTGGGCAAAGTCAATGGAAAACCTGGGAAGGATTCACCATCTGGATGCCACGAAGAACATTCAATTCATGGGAAGAGGACAAAATGCCAACAACAACAGGAGTTTGGAAGAAGCAGATTCCCACCCTCACGGACGACTCTGAGGACTCCGGGGGAGGAAGTCACGGCAGACGGCGGCCGCGAGAGAGCTAGAGCGGGACGTGGCGCCCGAGCAGGGACGGACCCGCGGACGGACGAGGAGCTGCTCCTGACGGACGAGCCGGGAAAGCGGCATCTTGAGGGGGAGTCTACGGTGCGGAAGCCGCGAAGGCTGCCGGAGTAACAGCGGACGACCGAGGTCATCCCGTGCGCGGAGTGCATCAGGCAGCGGCAGGGGAGAGAAGACGGACTCCAGGGCTGAAAGACGTCGTCCTGCGGGTACAACGCGATCAAACGGCATCGCCTGCCACAGAGACATCGTTTGTGCAAGAGTCAAGGAGGCAAATTTCATTAGTGTCTTATTTTAGGAAAGGACCGCGGCCACGGCAGCCTCCAAGTAGCTCCACTACCTGATCAGTTGGCAGCCCTCCCTGCTGCTCACATGACAGCTGGCATTTTTTAGCACTAAAGTTTGTTTGTTTATTTATTGATTAATTTGGCTCCCTGCTGGGCTCACGACCTGAGCTGAGAGCAACAGTCGGACACTTGGGGGCACCTGGTGGTCCTGCTGGTTAAGCATCCAGCTCTTGGTTTGGGCTCGGGTCATCTCAGGGTTGTGAGGCTGAGCCCTGCCTCGGGTTCCACGCTCAGCAGCATGTCTGCTAAGACTCCCTGGCCCTCACCCCACGCTCCAAAATAAATGATATTTAGGGGCACCTGGGGGGCTCAGTGGGTGAAGCCTCTGCCTTCAGCTCAGGTCATGATCTCAGGGTCCTGGGATCGAGCCCCGCATCGGGCTCTCTGCTCAGTGGGGACCCTGCTTCCCCCCTTTCTCCCTCTGCCTGCCTCTCTGCCTACTTGTGATCTCTGTCTGTCAAATAAATAAATAAAATCCTAAAAAAAAAAAAAACTTGATTGCTAGGGTGCCTGGACAACTCAGGCAGTTAGAAGTCCAGCTTTTTTTTTTTAAAAGATGCATTTATTTATTTAGTTATTTAGAGAGAGAGAGAGTATCAACATGGGGGTAGAGGAGCAGAGGGAAAGGAGAATCCCAAGCAGGCTCCGCACCCAGCACAGAGCCCAACGCTTGATCTCACAACTCTGAGATCATGACCTGAGCTGAAATCAAGAGTCCAACACTTAAACAACTAAGCCACTCAGGCGCCCCTTATTTTTTTTTTTTTTTTTTTAAGATTTTAAGTAATCCCTACACCCAACATGGGGCTGGAACTCACAACTCGAGATCAAGAATCATGCTCTCAGGGTATCTGGTGGCTCAGTGGGTTAAGCCGCTGCCTTCGGCTCAGGTCATGATCTCAGGGTCCTGGGATCGAGCCCCGCGTCGGGCTCTCCGCTCAGCGGGGAGCCTGTTTCCCCCTCTCTCTCTGCCTGCCTCCCTTCCTATTTGTGATCTCTCTCTGTTAAGTGAATAAATAAAATCTTAAGACTCACACCCTCCACCGACTGAGCCGGCTAGATGCCCCTCATTTGTGGCCTGTTTCCTTCCCCTTCTGAGAACGGAAGCTCCAGAAATTCTGTGTTCCTGAGGCTCTCCCGGCCTGCAAGGAGCCTCACCAAATTCACCTGGTTATTGCCAGCCAAGACAAGGAGAAGACAAGCAGGCAGCTGTATGTTTAAGGTCAGAGCTCTGGGGACAGGCTGGTCTGGGCACAGAGATCTGGGCCCCATCAGCACGTGGTGAGTGCTTACAGCCCTGGAACTAGATGGACTAGAACTAGAACGAAATGGACTCCCTAGGGGGTTGGGCAGGAGACCCAAGGGCTGAATCTGGGGCAGGCCCCCGTTGAGGAGCCACATGGAAGGGTCAGGAGAGAAGTCTGGGAGGAAACCGGCAGTGTGAGGTGGGGAACGCAAGAGCAGCGAGGATTTCAGGAGGCACAACCGGGGGCAGCACCAAGTGCCAGGACGGGAGGACAGAAAGGCCGTGCGGGGCCCAAAACAGTGCCAGGACAAACTGGTAATAAGAGATTCAAGATGGCAGAGTTTTGTTCAATATGTAAAAACAATTACGTGCATGTTTACCTCCTTACCGCGTTAAGAACTACGCAAAAGCTGCGTAATCAGTAACTTAACCGAGCTTCTTCTCTGTGCCCAGCACTGCCCCAAGTGCTTCTCTTTTGTAATTTACTTAGTCCTCACAAGGACCTGGGGCGCCTGGGAGGCTCAGTCAGTTAAGCCTCTGCCTTCGGCTCAGGTCATGACCCCAGGGTCCTGGGATCGAGTCCCAGATCGGGCTCCCCGCTCGGGAGGGAGTCTGCTTCTCCCTCTGCCTGCTGCTCTCCCTGCTTGCGGGCACATGCTCTCCCTCTCTCTCTCTCATTCTCTCTCTTTCTGACAAATAAATAGCATTTTAAAAATAAATATATGTTTATATAAAATAATAGTGTCATAATGCTGAATGGTTACAGACGGTGACTGCACTTATGTCGGTGAACACTGAGTGACCTACAGAAACTGCTGGGTCGACACTGTACGCCTGGAGTTAAAGGGACGCTGTACGCCAGCTATGATGAGAGGAAAACCCTCTAAGGGTCTGACATACAAGAGGAACCATCTTAGAGTTAAGTCAACAGGACTGTACGTAAACTTCGCTCAAACCCAAAGTCTGATTTACGGCCCCCACGCATGCACTGCACACCTGCTGAAGGAGCAGCCTAAGGAAAATCAGCTCGTCCTTGAGATGTCCGTCAACACTCCCACTCCCCGCATTCCTTCCCAACAAATTTGTTGCTCCTGCCTATGTGCTAATCTATAATCTTTTGAGCTTTTACAAGATGTAAAAAGTATATGATGCTGCAAAAATCATTCATTTCCTCGAGTGCCCTCTTCCCTATGAAGATGCATTTCCAGAGCAACTGTCCTAACTTGAGCTCAAATAAAACTTTTTTACTTCTAGAGATTCTTTTTTTTTTTTAGATTTATTTATTTGAGAAAGAGAGCGTGCACGTGCGCGAGCGCAGGGCGGGAGGGTCAGAGGGAGAATCTCAAACACACTCCCCGGTGAGGGCAGAGCCTGACCTGGTACCTGACCTCACAACCCTGAGTTCGTGACCTTAGCCGAAATCAAGAGTCACGGACTGGGCCATCCAGGCGCTCCAACTTTGACTCTAAAAGGTTTGTTCACTTTGTGTTGACAACTCTACATGAATTAAAACGAACACACTAACATTCTTTGCCAACAGAAGCTCAGCAAAGTAGGGGCAGCTTCAGTTGGGCGCCAGGGCCGAGGGGCCTCGCGGCAGCCTCACCTGCCGCCCTGCGAGGTGAGGCCAACCAAGTCCTCTCCGGACCCGCAGCTCCAGCGCAAGGCCGCTGAAACGCCTCACTGTGCAAGGGACTCGGAGCTACTTACTGCCAGGAAAGGACAAAAGAGGCACGTCAGTTAAAGGAGCCTACTAGGTGGGTTGTAACAGTGCGCCCTTTAAAAGGAAATAACCAGCACGGTCGGAACCAAAGACGTCTGAGAAAGGAAGGACAGGCTGACCGGTGACACACAGGCTAGCTACGACCCAAACACGGGTGAACGCAGGGAGGTGTGTGACTGCCACCTCAACGAGCGCAGCCGGGGCTGTGGTGTTCTCCCGCAGGTGCGCTGCCGTCCGTCCAAGAACGGAGGAGGAGCGGAGGCAGGGCTGCCTGCAGGAATATGGACCCTCATCCAAGACCAGGACGGCCGGCGAGCAGCAGAAACACATCCAGGCCCGGTGCCCACCCTGCCAGGTCCCAACCGAGCGCTCACCTCGTGGCACCTGACACACGCTCAAATGAGGCGCATGGGCGTGTCTAGGACACGGAGGACCAGGGTCACACAGCTAGGATGGGGCAGAGCTGGCATCTGGGCCCGTGCTCCCAAGCCCCTGTTCAAGGCCACGGCATACAGACGAGAGTTCCCGTGCAGCGCGTGGTGTGCTAAGCCGCATTTCAACCAGGCCCAGATCACCTTCCACCAGCTCCTCGCCCGGCCCGGGAGAAGTGCTGAGCACAAACCGGTCTGTGGCCGAGCGTGCGGGCGACGCCATCTCAGCTTCCAGGCACAGCTTAACAACTCGACCGCGCCGAGCCTCGGACACCTAGTGCTTTGTACCAGACAAACGTGCTCTGCTCAGGCTCACACGGTGATGCGCGTCAGTTATTTGGCCGTAAAGCTGGCGAAAGAAGAGTGAACCTCAACCTGAACTTCACACTTCCAACAAACATAAACACAAATCAAAATGGGTTATGTCAAGTGTAAAACACAACCTGTAAAACTTTTATTAGAAAATGTAGGAGCAGGCTGCCTGGCCGGCTCGGCTGGTGGAGTGCAGTCTTGGGGCTGTAAGTTCAAGCCCCACATTGGATGGAGAGGTTAACTTAAAAATAAAATCTTAGGGGCGCCTGGGTGGCTCAGTAGGTTAAGCCTCTGCCTTCGGCTCGGGTCATGATCCTGGGGTCCTGGGATTGAGCCCCGCATCGGGCTCTCTGCTCAGCGGGGAGCCTGCTTCCCCCCTCTCTCTCTCTGCCTGCCTCTCTGACTACTTGTGATCTCTCTCTCTCTGTCAAATAAATAAATAAATAAAATCTTGGAAAGGAAGAAAGAAAGAGAGAAAGAACGAACGAACAAAGGAGAACTTTCTCCTTTGACCTAGGACTAGAGAGAACTTTTTACACATGATGTACACAGTCCACAAAAGGTAACAAAAGAATCATCAATACACTGGACCTCACTGGAGCGAGGTGCTTGCTCTGGGGAAGACCCTGTGAAGAGAACAAACGAGCTACAGAGTGGGAGAAAGTGTTTGCAAAGGAGATATCCAGCCAAGGTCTTCATCTAGAATATGCAGAGAAATCTCAAAAGGCAAAAGTTTAAAAAGTAAAAAAATAAATAATCCAATTAGAAAATGGGCAAAGGACGGACGACGCCGAGGCCGTGCACACATGAAGCTCCGTGGCACTGGCCACCAGGAGATACAAATACCAGTGCCATGACACCTGCCGGGATGCTAAGACAGCCGGAGCCAGACTGCAGAGAAACCGTCACTCACTCGCACGCTGCTGGAGCACGAATGGCAGTCAGTCTGGAAGTTTGGCGGTTTCTTACAAAATCTTAAAAAAGAGAAGTACAGAACCCAGCAATTGCAAGGTGGCTTTTATCTCAGAGTAATAAAAACGTCTGTCCACATAAACACAGCTCGGGAGTGTTCCCAGCAGCTTCACGTGCAGTTGCCAGACTACAGCTGGCCACCCCAAGGTCTCTCTCTTTAAAAAAAAAAAAAAAAAAGCTACTATTCTATGGGTGTGTAAAATGAAGTCGGGGGGGTTACAAGGGTCTCTGCACTATTTCACAACTTCCTGTCAATGTATAATTATTTCAAAACAATAAAAAAAATAAACCTATCAGGCACCTGGGTGGCTCAGTGGGTGAAGCCTCTGCCTTTGGCTTGGGTCATGGTCCAGGGGTCCTGGGATCGAGCTCTGCATCGGGCTCTCTGCTCAGCAGGGAGCCTGCTTCCTCCTCTCTCTCTCTGTCTGCCTCTCTGCCTACTCGTGATTTCTCTCTGTCAAATAAATAAATAAAATCTTTAAAAATAAATAAACTATCAAAACTACAAAAGGCAAATATATTTAAAAATCTTCTATTACCCATTATCTAGAATCTGTTAATCTTTACTCACAAAAACTAATGTGATGACAAGGTTGTTCCAGTAGTTAACTGTTTGAAAAGGATGAGATTCGAATTCCATCCAAATTCATGCACCTTCCTAACAGGATTATTTTTTTAAGTTTCTTTTTTAGGGGTGCCTGGGTGGCTCAGTCAGTTGGGCATCTCACTCTGGGTTTCAGCTCAGGTCATGATCTCACTGCTGTAGATCGAGCCCCCCGTCGGGCTCTGAACTCGTGCAGAGTCTGCTTCAGAGTTTCTCTCCCCCTCCCTCCCATTGTCTAATAAATAAATAAAATCTTTAAAAAAAAAGTTTCATTTTTAAGTCATCTCTGCACTCAATATGGGGCTCGAACTCATACCCCTGAGATCAAGAGTGGCATACCCCGCCAAAGGAGCCAGCCAGGTGCCACAGCACAAATCTAATTTTATTTTATTTTTAAAAAGACTTTATTTATTTATTTGACGGCGATCACAAGTAGGCAGAGAAGCAGGTGGGGGGGGGGGAGCAGGCTCCCTGCTGAGCACAGAGCTCGATGTGGGGCTCAATTCCAGGACCCTGTGATTGTGACCTGAGCGGAAGGCAGAGGCTTCACCCACTGAGCCCCCCAGGCGCCCCACAAATCTAATTTTAAAAAACAACTCTGGCACTGGGGAATTTTATTAGGAGAAAAGTGTTGGGCAGCAACGTTTCCTAGAACTCACACATGGTGGGCAGGGGACAGGCGGAGATGACACCGAGAAACCCAAGACAGGAGTCAGACACACCCACAGACCGACGGGACGTCCGTGACATCCACGGAGAGCTCTCAGTTTGTACTGGTTAAAAACACTGAACGAAAAAGAAGAGCAATTTGGTGACAGAAACAGGAAAGTGCTGAACCTCACTAGCGGACGCGGAGGTGGGCAAGTGTGCGGATCGCCCTCCCCTCCTCCCATCCGCGGCGCCCAGGGCCGGCAAGGATGCGACGGCACCGGGCGCCCGCAGGGGCAGCGTGGGAGCCAAGGGAGGCCTTTCGGAAAGTCCTCTGGCCACCGAGCCAGGAGCCCGACCCGCAACCCCACGAGCGGAGCAGGTGGAGACGGGAGGGGCTGTGGCAGGCGCGCGGCCGAGGCGCAGCGGGGTCGGCGGCTCCGAGGGGAGCCGGCACCTGCCGTCGCGCGCCGCAACACGGTTCGCAGACACGCATCCGCGGGGCCCGCAGGCCGCTGCCCCAGCCGCCCCCGTGCGGGCCACTCAGGAGCCGGCGGCCGCGCCTCCAGCGGAACCGCGACGGGCTGGGCCCTCCCAAGCCTGGACGGCCAACGGGGCCTCGTGGCCTCGACAGGCGTGGGGAGGGCAGCGGCGAGGCTGCCGGAGGGGCCCTCGGGCGCGGCTCCCGCCTCTCCGGGGCGCCGGGGCTTCCCCCCGAAGCTCCCCCCGGCGACGGTCCGCTTTCAGGAAAGCCCCGGGACCTCGGGGCATAAAGACGCGGGGCCGGACCCCCAGGACGACCGACACGAGCGCCTGCGCCTGCCCTCGGCGGGGGAAGCCCGGGGAAACCGACGGCTGCTCCCCCGCGGCGGGGCCGGCTGCGGCGGGGCGCGGAGCAAGTCGGACGCAGAGCCGAGCCGCGGCGAGGGCTCCCCTCGGGCGGCACCGGCTCCCCTCGGGCGGCACCGGCCGCCGACCCTGCCCAGGCGCCGGCGGCGGGGGCAAAGGTCACAGCGAGGGCACGGCCGGGCGGCGGGACGGCGTCCGGGGAGCGAGTCCGCGGAGGGCGTCGTCCGCAGACGGGCGACAACTGCCCTCCGGGGCCCGGGGCGCACGCCCAGGCGAGCGAGCAGGTCCGCGGCGCGGGGCAGAGGCGCGCCCCGGGCGGGCGGGGAGCGGGAACCTGTTACTCAGAACCCCGGCCCGGGGCATCCGTCCGCTCGCGCCGGGCCGTGCTGCCGTCGCCAGGCGGGCGTCCCCAGCCACCGAGGGCGCGGCGACCCGCCTGCCCCCGAGGGCCCGACCCTCCCGGCTGCCCGCCGACCCGACTCCGGAGGCGGCCGGCGAGGGCGGCCGTCGCGCCCCCAGGCCCACACCCGGGCGGCGGGCAGGCCCCCCGCCCCCGCCCCCGCCCCCGGCCCCGGCCCCCGCGCTCCCAGGCCCCCGGGCCGCCCCGCGACCCCGGACGGCGGCGACCGCGGGCGGAGGGCCGGGCCGGCCGGCCGCGCGCACTCACCGTTCGCTGCCCGGGGCGCCTGCGGGGCCGTCCCGTCTCTGGGCCGAGCCCGCGGGCCACGCCGCCCCGCCGCCGTTCACCGTCGCTAGCCGGGCCCCGACGCCGCGGCCGCCCCCCGCCCCATGGCCGCCCCGCGCCCCACGGCCGCCGGGACCCCGGCGCCGGCCCGCCGAGCAGCGCTGCAGCCAGTGCGCACGCGCGCCCCGCCCACGCAAGCGCCCGCCCCGCGCGCCCGCCCCGCCCCACGCATGCGCCTCGCCCCGCCCCGCTCGCACGGCCCGCCCCCGCGCATGCGCCCCGCCCTCGCACGTGGGTCCGCGAGCAAGGACCTGGGGCTGGGGGCGGGGGCCCGGGGGCTGCGGCCCGGGGGTCCGTAGGGCTGGGGGCGGGAGGCCCGCAGTGGGACATCGGCTGCCCCGACCCCGATAGCGGCCGCCGCGAAGAAGAACCTTGGTTCCCACTCATCCCGCCGCGTCGGCAGCACGTCCACTCGCGCCCCTTGCCCCTGCCCCCTTGCCGCTCCCTCCACGCGGGCGGGGTGGGCCGGCTGCTGACCCCCGCGAGGGGTGACAGCACCCGCTTAGGATGCCGTCACTGACGGGGTGTGAATCTGCTCAGAAGGCACATGTTCTGGGAACTAAAACTGGTTGCGGGCAGCTGCGACAGCGCGGCCCCTCCCGGCCGGACAGCCGGCGGGGGCGGCGGGGGCGGCGGGGGCGGCGGGGGGGGGAGCACCGCGGGCCTCTCCCACCCCAAGCAGCCTGGCGGGGCCCTACACGCCACCGGGACTACAGGGGCTCTGGGCCTGGGATGTCAAAGGGGGCCCCTCCAGGGTGACCTGCTGGCCCCGTCATCCCCCACCCACCTCACCATCACCACCTGAGGACACAGAGGAGAGAGGAAGGGGACCAAGGACACAGTTACCCACTTTGTAGCTTCAGGGGGCGCTCCAGGCCTCCCCCCAGTGCACTCAGTAGTCAGGTGTCCCAACAGTGTGCCAGGCTCCAGGGACACGTCTGCGAAGGAGGGGTCGCTGTGGAAGAACTGGGGTAGCGCACCGTTCGGTCCTTGGTGACCTGCCTGGCTCCCCGTGTGCCCACCGTTATTGCGTGTGTACACGCGGGGCTCCCCACCTTGTGTGGAGTGGCGTCCTCTGCAGCAGGTCGCTGCCCGTTTCCCCTGCGCACATACCTGTGGTGCTCAGCCTCCTCGGGTGGGGTCTTCCGGCCCTGCGTGCAGAGACTCCAAACACAGATGGGCACAAAACGGGACATGTCTCACTACTGTCCTGGGACCACTGGGCAGTGGGGTCACCAAGAGTGAGTAGAAAGGGGGGCAAGGATGTCAGGAATTTGGGGGGATTTCTCAAGCTCTGTAACTTCCCCATCTGGTTATTTTGGAAACCCAACCACTTCCCGAAAGTGACAGCCAGCCACACCCACAGGGGGAGAAGCCTTTTGAGCTCTGTATTTTGGACACGTTCATTAACGGAAAATTAAGGCTTGATCCAGCACTTACTACGTTCTAGGGATTGGACTGAGCCTCCGAAGAACCTTCTGGAGCAGGAAGTCTATAGAGAGGGCACCAGGGCAGGAGAGCCAGTCTGGTAACTAGCCAAAGTCACACGGCAGGCCCCTTCCTGTGTGCCCCTCCGTAAAGGGAACTTGTGCAGACAGCTATGGTAATGGAAAGCCTCTGTCCACCCCAGACCTCAAGACTTCACACGGGAGTGCTTCCCCATTTCAGAGATGAGAACACGGGGGCTGTGGCTTCCTGCTGCTGACCGGATTGTGCAAGTTCTCCCAGCAGGCCCTAGCCCCACCCAGCCCCCTCAAGGGCTGACCAGCAATAATGGAAGCCAGTGCTGGGAGGGGTTCCTTACGGCACCGGAAGGTTCCTAGAAGTTTTGCTTGGGCTGAGTCCAAAGGTGGAATAGGAATAAGCCAGGCCTGCTGGGGACACGGAAGGGCCCGCAGCAGGGACAAAGGCCAGTGTGGGGGTGGGGGATGCCAGGCAGGTTAGTTTGGGCTGGGCTGAGGTTGGGGGTTCTGCCTCAGAGGCTCTCAGGTAGAGCTTTCCCAGCGCTAGTATTTGTTTCTTTGCGTTTTTCTGAAACGTGACCTGTGACTCTGGTTTTATTGAACCCTCAGGCCCCTAACCCTAGATGCACCGTCTTCTGAGGATGGAATGACGGCGGACAGCAGTGTCAGTGGGTTAGGTGGTAGGAGAAGGGAGCCTGGGCCATGGAAGGTAGAGCCAGATAGGCTACCTGCTCAGACCTGGACTCATTCAGGTAGGGTGGGGGGTCCTGGATTTTGGGTGCAGTTTGGTGGTCCCGTCTCTCGGTGGAGCTGGGTGCTCTCAGCTCACAGGGAAGTTGGCCTCAGCTGTGCCTGTCAAGGGTGGGGGTAGGTGAACAGAGGCTGCCCAGTATTCAAAAGGGGAAGTGGCCAGGAGCCTTGGGTGACAGAGGTGGCAGGGAGGGACCAAGGCTCCCTGTGGAGGACGGGGTGTCTTGGGGTATGCAGAGGTCATCTTCTCCATCCCCAGCCTCAGGCCTCTGGTTAGTACCCATGGGACAAGTCCAGCCCCTCCCGCATGGCCATTGCTTCCTAGGGGCCAGTGTCTGGAATTGCCAATGTCGCAGTGTCCTGTTTGAAGCAGTTTTGGGGGACGGAGTGGAGCAGCCCCTCTTCCTGCCGACCTATGAAGTACTATGCACACAGTTCAGCAGGGAACAAGATCTTCAAGTGGACGGTCAGCTTCTCACCGGGGTGCTCCGTGAAGGCCCATGCTTTGCCAGCAGCTGGGAGGAGCCCCTGTGGGGCAGAGGCAGTGGCAGCCTGGGGCGGGTGGGGTCTGGCACCTGCATACAGGGGCTCAAGGAAGCAGGTGCTTTTGTTGTCTGTGGTTTTCACTTGGGGAATCCCGGGCACAGACAGGCCAAGTAACCTGCAACGAGGACATGAAGGGCACAGTCTGCCCTTGGCTCCAGAAGGGGCGTTGACTGGACTCAAGAAGCAGGCAGTGGTGGGGGCAGACGGAGTGCTAGGAAGAAGGGAGACGCTGCCTGGACGGCATACCCCTCTGGGCAGCCCCCGGGGCTGGTGGGGCCAGGTTGAGGGTCAGGGTCTATGGGAGGTGGCAGGAGACCCCAGTACCTATCTGGGGCACAACACTGAATGGGTGTGGTGGGGACAGGGCCCTAGAAGTCAGAGAGAGTCTCCCGCTGGAGTCTAGCCTCCGAGGGCTCCGTGCGGGGCTTGGACAGTGTGCCTGCAACAGGTGTGCCCCCAAGGGCAGGGCCACGACTGGAACAGGAGGGGCAGTGGTTGCAGGGGAGACTGGAGCAGTGGAAGGGAGCAGGGTGGGCGCCCTGGAGGGGGACACGTGGCACGGAGCGAGAGGTCACTTCCCGGGACTGTCCCAGCAGCACAGGCCAAAGTGCTAAAGGGTCCACTCCGTCTGGGCAACCCTGAGTTCTGTGACTGAAGGTTGACAACTAGCAACTAGCACAGTCCACCCAGGCAGCGCGGGTGCCCCTTTCTAGATGCCCTTACTGATGCCTGTTTCCAGCGACTCCTTTGGTGAGAAGGTGGGACAGTAATCTCAAAGCCAGCAGAGGGCCGCACCATGCAGAGGCCATGTCAGCTTCTCTGCCCTGGGGTCAGGGAACAGAGGGCATGCTGGGTGCCAGGCTGGGGCACCGGAGAGAGGGAACAGGTAGGCATCCGAGGGCTCCCAGGTTCCGTTTTACCCCATGCCCACTTTGTGCCCACTCCAGGGTGTGCCCCTGGGCAGGCTAACCACCTGCTTTCTTTTTTTTTTTTTTTTAAAACATCGTACTTACTGGACAGAGACAGGGAGCAAGAGAGCACGTGTGCACAAGCAGGCGTAGTGGCAGGGAGAGGGAGAAGCAGATTCCCCTGCTGAGCAGAGAGCCTGGCGTGGGGCTTGATCCCAGGACCCTGGGATCATGACCTGAGCCGGGGGCAGCCGCTTTAACTGACTGAGCCACCCAGGCGCCCCTAACCACCTGCTTTCTGATCCTAGGAGAACCTCCCTCCCAAGGACTCTGGCTGTCAGCCCCAGGGGCACCTCGGATGCTCTCTGGCATTTCGTAAGACAGCTGGCAGTGTCTTTCAGGGAGCTGTGGGGGAGGAGGTTGAAGGCAGGCAAACCCGCCATTCAGGCTGCCAGTCTCCGAGGAGACAGCACCCCTGGTCCTCGCGGGAGCACTCAGGAAGCCCCCGCTGCTCCGTCTCGCTGATCACGGGAGAACAGAGACGCAGGTGGGAGTCCTTCCCATGGAGAGCAGTCTTCCCTTATTTATGAAAAAGTGCCAACATTTAACCCATGAAAACGACCAGGTTACCGCTGACAGCTACCAAGAGTGAGGAAGGAACGGGGCCGCCCCGGTGCGGGGCCGTCGGGAGCGCGGCCCGTTCTGACTCGCCGCTCACGCTTTGGCGGCAGATGCTTCTTTTCTTTCCGAGCTGCGATTCTCTTTATCCAGACTGAGATCAAAAACAGTCAGCAGGAGCAACGTCCTCAGACATCTTCCAGAGGGAAGAGGAAGAAGCAAGGGGCTCAGGCCCAGAAGACAAGAGACCGGAGGGAGGGTCACCTGGGGACACCCCATGCACCCTGGGCAGCGGCCTGAGAGGTCGGGGGTGGGGGGGGGCATGGTCTGGGTGGTGGCAGAACTGCTGGGACCCGGCAGAGGACCGGACCCTCCTGTCATGGGCTCTTGGTGATGGGGATGAAAGACCTGGCAGAGAAAGGGGCAGCCATGGGGCAGCCCACACGACAGGACCCGGCCGACCTCCCGGGGCAGGGCGGCCAGGACGACATGGCTGCGTCAGGACCCCAAACAGCCTGGCAAATAAGCAGCCACACCAAAGTCCCTCATGTCAAACTGCTTTATTACATCTTAAATAACAGTACAGTTTAATATAGTATCTATCTTGCATCCAGCCTCCTTGCAATACACTGACTTTAAAATTAAATACAAACAGTGAGGGGCACAGGGTGCAGAGAGCTCTACAGAGGTGTCGATGGAAAGGAAGGAGGGCTCGTGCTCGTTCTCTCTGCCAGATCCAGGCCTACTGCATGTCACAGCACAGTTCTCTACGGGCTGCTGCAGAAACAGAGCAGAGAGAAGCCACCACTGCCGCTGGGAAGTGGGCTCGGGTGCAGGGACGCACCCCCAGCACTGCCGTCCCAACACTGCTGCCGGCCACGGGCCTCCAGCGGGACCGGGGAGGTCTGTGTGTTCGAGAACGATTGGCCTCCTCACAGAATGGTGCAAAAGGCTGGCTCCATGGCCGAGACAGGCCAGGAGGAAGTTACAGAGGAAGGCCGGGGTCTCCAGTCCCTGCCCCCCACCCCCGCCCCTGAATCCAACAGTGATCATTTGGAACAGGACTTTTTTTTTTTTTTTTCCAAGAGAAAGAAAGAAACAGTGACAATCCCGCTGCCCAAGCATGTAGCGCTGCCGGCCGCCCGGCTTCCGACGCTGGTGCAGAGCAGCAGTGAGGGGACAGAGCCGCAGTGGTTACAACTGTAAAGAGGTTATTTCTTAAAAGAAAAAGAACATCTAAGGACTGAGTCCTGTATGCGCTTTTGAGCATTTCTACAGCATGCGATTCTAAGAGTAAACCCACCCAATATGGCAAACGATCAAATTTTTTAAAATTTAACTTAGAAAGTTTGAGATCATTATTTTCAAAACATTGATTTGTACATGGTTTCATACACAAATAATTGACTGACTATCCAAGCACAGGACGGGCGCCTCTCTGGAAAACAGAGGTTCCTGACGGCTGGGGGGCGGGGCACAGGGTAGTGTCGGGCTCTCCTTACCAACTTCCCTCTGACTTCACAAGGAAACCCAAGGTGAGATTAAGAACTGAACTGAGAAGGCAGGAGGATGGGTGGAGGGCGGGGGGCCAGAAGGTGCCTGATCACGCATTCAAGACCACCCGCAGCGTGTGCTTGGTTCCTTTCCTCATTAGCATCTTCCTTTCTAAGCCGTGTTTGTGCGTAACAATTATGTGACACGAGACAAAAACTAAAAAGTGAGGGACTCAATTTACATCATTAACAACTTCAGAGAGGCTGCACCACACCCTCTTCCTCTGTGTAACTACCGGACGTAAAGGAATCTATTTTAAAAAGGAAACATGAATGTTTGCAAAATCCTGTTAACGAACACAACCTGAAATTTAGAACCAATTACAAGATAAAATCCTCAACTTGTTTTGCAGGAACAGCACAAAACAGGGTCACTGACCTAAAATTCAAATGAACTAGTGAAAAGGTGTGTCTGCCTCGCAATTACACTCAGGTTTACCTTCTGGTTAGCACGTTTATTATAGTATTTCCTTTTAAATTCATTTGAGACAAAAAAGAAAACAAAGACAATGGTCCCGGGAGGAATGCACAATTTGTTTTGAGTTTACAGCACAGAGATTCTTCTCTTCGTGGGAATTGTGCTCTTGGTTTCAGCAATAAGTGAAGGAAAAGGTCTTGCCCTTTTGAAGTTCTGAGGGGGGAAGGGCGTCCACGTTAGTAGGGGTGGATTGGAAATGCTATCACTGTCACGCTTCAAGGTTGGAATGATCTTCCAGTCGCCACGACGTCTGCCTGCTGTTTTGAAACAGTTTAAAGAAACGTAAAAAGACAACAGGTGAAGCCAGAGCCACCGTTCTTCCTACTGGCCCCGCCCCCAGGGCTCCCGGCGCTCACCTCCCCACAGTCCCGGGTCAGCTCCCCGTAGGGAGCCCCCGCAGCCGCTAACGCCCCCGTGCTGTGAGGGGCATGCAGGGGCGTGCGGGGAGGGCGCCTGGGCCGTCCTGTTACCTGTCGTTAGTTCCAGATCTTGAGGAAGCTATCCCAGGACCCCGTCGCCACGGCCATCCCGTCGTCAGTCACCCCCAGGCAGCTGACGCGGTTGTCGTGCCCGGCCAAGACACCTGAGAGCAGAGGACAGACAGCCAGTCACCCGGGACCCAGAGGCGCCCCAGGGGCAGCGGCAGCGACGTGGTGATGCGACACAGGGCTGGGTGGCGGGACCTCGAGGGACCCCTGGGCCCTGAGGCCCAGCCCCTGCAACGCCCCCATGGCAGGAAAGGACACCGCCAGGAGGAGAAGCCGCGCTCCTCCAGGGCGAGTACAGCTCAGCGCGCCCAGTGACCCTCGTCGCACAGGCGCCTCCGGCCGGGGTGGGGGAAGAAGCCCCAGCGGAGTGCACGGAAGCGCCGGGTGCCAAGTCTGCTCCGAAGAGCAAGAGCGCGACGACAAGGAGCAGACCCGGTAACAAGGGCACAAAACAGCGGAGAACTCAGGGCCGCTTGCACCAGCTCCTGAGTGTACACACGATGGTGAGAACCTTAAATAAGGGGCGCCCGGGGGGCTCGTCGGTGGGGCGTCTGACTCCTGATTTCTGCTCCACTCACGAGCGCAGGGTCGGGAGACTGACCCCGACGCCGACGCCGGGATCCCCGCTCAGTGTGCGGTCTGCCTGCTTCTCTCTCCCTCTGCCCCTCCCACTAGTGCACTCTCACTCTCTCTCGAAAATAAGTACATCTTTCAGCAAAAGCAAATCCAACCAACTCAATCTCAGGGCAACTGCGACCCAAGAGTGTAAGGCTGGGGGCTGTTGCTCATTGTAACCCCTGAAGCCTAGCGCAGGGCACAAGGCTCAGAGGGCTGGGGACAGACACAGGAAGGGGAAGGCCAACGGAAGGTCACACGGCGACCCCACGCTGAACCCACAGTGAGACAGGCCTCCCGGCGGCTGATTTCAGAGAACCCTTGTCCGCTTCCTACAGTCCCTAGTGTCCCAACTGCGTGAACAGCCTTGCCGGACGGAGCAGTGTTCTCTGCCACGGCGCCGTGACCAGGTAACGGCTGGGGCAGAGGCGGCGGGAGCGAGCAGGCCGGGCAGGAGGGGAGCTCAGCCCAGGGCGGGAAAAGATCCATCGGAAACTGGGAGGTCACATAAGAACCCCAGGAGACCCCGAGTCATGCTCCGTTCCTCCCCCGCCAAGATACAGAGTTGAAAGACTCAACGTATCGATTCAACGGAGTTGCCTCACTGTCCATGTTTAATACAGAAAGTTTCTCATCTTCTGTGCAATTGTATTTTATTATTATTTTTTAAGATTTTATTCTTGGGGCCCCTGGGTGGCTCAGTCAGTTAAGCGTCTGACTGTTGGTTTCGGCTCAGGTCATGATCTCAGGGTGGTGAGACTGAGCTCTGTGTCCACCTCCACACTCAGCGGTAAGTCCACTTCTCCCTGTCCCTCCCCCTGCTCGTGCTCTCTCTAAAATAAAAACATAAATCTTAAAAGGAAATAATTCATACGCACACACACACACATACATGTTTCATTTTTAAGCAATCTCTACACCCTGTGTGGGGCTTGAACGAACAACCCCAAGATCAAGAGTTGCACGCATCACTGAGTGAGCCAGCCAGACGCCCCCGGACAAGCTGAATTTTCACGCACTTGACAACCACACACTCGCCTTTGATGTGTGAACTTCAGACTTTATACTTCACTGGGCACACTGGGCCAAGCCTGTGCTCCACACTCAGCTGACACACTCAGCCCGAGCACGGACGCCCTGGCCTGTCCCCCAGCCCTCCATCGGGCCATGCCACGAGGTGGGCAGGCACACCCAGGCACGTGTTTCTTAGCAGCACGACCGGCACAGAGCTAAACGTTCCAGCCTCAGTGCATCACGTCCATCCTCGAAGGTGCTACCCGAGCCCCAGGAGGCCCAGGAGGGCCCAGTGAGCACCTACCTGCCCTGTCGGCCTTGAGTGCATCCCACACGTTGCAGTTGAAGTCATCGTACCCCGCGAGGAGGAGGCGGCCGCTCTTGGAGAAAGACACCGAGGTGATCCCGCAGATGATGTTGTCATGGGAGTAAGTCATGAGCTCCTGGTCCGCACGAAGGTCGAACAGCCTGCAGGTGGCGTCATCCGAGCCAGTGGCAAATGCGTTGCCGTTTGGAAAGAACTAGAAAGCAAGTGAAGAGAGGGTGCAAATACACAAAGAGAAGTCCTGGAAACAGGACTGCCCGACAGCAGGGCTCCTGCTGGCACGGGAGGGCAAGGTCAGCAGGGGCTGGGCTCTGGCCGACACGGCGGGTCGGAGCGGCAGCCGCCTGGGCACCTGGACGTGAGGACTGGGGCAGACGCAGCCGCTGTCTTCCCCAGACTGGACTACACGTCACGATTAACTATTTCCCAGGGGATCAGGAAGAGCATGGTCACCCCTGAGGGCCACCAGCAGCCAGACTAGCCTTGTGGAGAAGGGACCCCGAGCCCCAACCAACCAGATCCCAACCTTCACATCTTCTCGCAAGAGCCCCTCACATCAGGGTGACGTGGTGAAGAGAAGGCCCCTTTCGTGGGCTGTGCCCCAACCTCAGGGAGGGGCCGAGGGTGCAAGGTTCCTACTCAAAGCTCAGCTTCTGCCTCCTGCTCCTAAGAGGCTGTGCTGACTGGGCCGGCTACTGCCTCATTTGCCCCCGCAGCTAGAGGGAAGCCAGGGTACCAATCGCTGCCTTGCCCCGGGGCTGGGAGCAGGTCCCTGCACACAACAGGCCCAACCCCAGTGTCTGTGGGGTGAACGGTGGCACAGAATTTGCTGGTGTCATGAGGACAGAACGCATCCCACCTAAGTCTTCTATAGGGAACTTTTTGTAAAATAGGTTAGAGGTGCATACAAAACACAGGACCTCTAACCCTGAACACATTTAAGAACTTGATGTGTTCTGCAGCATACAAGAAGTCATCTAACTTGCTAATGGCTTGCAAAGACCCCCGACCCACGGCTTCACCCCCTACTCACACAGATGGCATTGATGTCAGACTCATGGCCGGTGAAAGTTTGCCGGCACATCCCTTCTCGCACATCCCAGAGTTTGGCTGAAGCGTCACAAGCACCAGAGACAAACAGTCTGGTGTCAGGAGCGAGGGAAAGGCTCATAACATCCCCAGTGTGTCCAGTGAACGTGGTCGTCTGCTGGCCGGTCTCGATGTCCCACAGAGCACTGTAGCACGGACACACGACAAGCAGTCACCTCACTCTGTCAGATAACCAGTCATGTGACAAACTGTCCCCCAGACCATCTAGGACCACAGCAGACCTCTGCGCTTTTTCTCCCGACAAAATCTAAATTCTGTCATGTGACTGTGTGGAAGGGAAACAAAGCCACAAACGGGACGGTGCTCACGAGCAGCCCTGCGTCTGGTGCCTACTGGCATCTGCCAAGCAGCTCTGGACGGGGTGTACAGTGCCACGCAGACAGAGCCATGAGGGTGGCATGTGCCATTTTCTGTGCTACGGACTCTAGGAAGCGTCCCCACCGAACACCGCTCAGTCTGTGCCAGCCTGCCGGGACATCCGGCTCAGACGCAAACCCACTCACATCGTTCACACCTACACTGTGTGGGGTTCCTTGCCCGGGGCCTGAGGGACTACAGGGAGGAAACACAATGTGCCCAGGACCCTGAAAAACACTTATTCGTAAATGATAAAGCTTTAAAAATTATCTTCTAATAAAGAAATTCTTCCCAAAATTGACAATCCAGATTACACCTCTTTTGTGAACTTTCAAAGTTTATACAAAAAGGACACCTTGAAGACGAGGACAAGCTGGATCTGGGAGTCAGGCCCCAGCACAGGGCATGCGACTCCATCACGTCTTAAAGACCAGAAAAGCCCCCAGGAGAGTTTCAGTCTAAAACAACTCCTAAAATCCCTGTCTGAACCAAACCAAACGATGTTAACAACCCTTAAGGCGAACCTCCAGCCTCAGCAGACGGCTTACTCTTTTCAACAGGAAACGATTAAAAATGTGATCTGCACCCAAAACAAACCAACAAGCAGACCAACCAACCTATCTGGCCACTTACACTGTGCGTCCCGGTGCCGCAAATGGAGACGTTCTAGAGATTCTCTAACTGGGGCTTCTGACTCTAGACAAGGGAACAGCTCGGACTCGGGCAAGTCTGCACAGTCCACCTGCCATCGCGCCCCTGCACGCCCTGAGCCCCGCCGGGTCCACGCAGCACCGCGTCCCACCGAGAGCACAGGCGAGCACACCCACTCCCCCAGAGTGCTGCCGAGTTTTGGCCGGCCAGGGAGTGTGTGCAAGGGAAAGAAAAACGGGCACTTCTCATGTAGCTGCAGCCTCAACGTCTATGAGTCAGTCCTTCCTTGTTCAAAATTAAACTTGGAGCTTTAAAATCTGTAGAGTACAATCAACTCACTCATCACTCACGTACTTGTGTTTGACGCCTCATGGCCGCTTCAAACTAATAAAAGATGGCCTAATTAACGCCAAGAATCTTATTTCCTACACATCTAAGGCAAGCAGTGGGAGAAAGGTATGGCGCTCAGATGCTTACCAGGTGGTGTCCCCAGAGCTGGTGACGATCTGATTGTCATCCAGGAAACGGCAGCAGGACAGGTAACCTGGAAAATAGACACGGATGAGGACCCCGATCTGCAAGCCCCACCCCGCCCCAACTCTAAGGTCCTGTAAATAGAAAAACACACTGGCAGAACAACTACACCTGGGGGTCCCACGTGGAGGTGAAGACTGCCGCCCTGTCGGCGACACTGGGCCTTGGCGCACAGCACTGCTGGCTCACAGCCCACAGGCCGGGAGGCGTGGGCCCCAGCACAAAGGGGAGGCAGTTAGCTGCCCGCCCCGCACCCTGGTGAACACGGGGCAGATGCAGGAAACACACGCCACCTCCGCTCCTCTGACCCACATGCGGGGACAGAGGTTCCCTCCCCACGCACACACCCACTCATCCCCCAACAACGCACCCCGGCGCCTGGAACACATCCGTGAGCAAAGGGGCGCTCCTTTCCCTCCCGGAGTTCACGCTCCAGGGGCAGAGACGGTGCGCACATGTTAGGGGAAGGGGAGAGGGTGGTCTGCAGAGGACTTCTGAGCCCTCCGGGAAGGCACAGAGCTGGGGTGGGGGTGCCAAGTGGAGCAGTGGATGTGTTTTCTCCAGGACGCTACGGTACGGAGGGTGGCGCAGGAGCGGTCGTGCGCTGCCCGAGCCCCCGCCCTGCCGAGCGTGCGGGCGGCAGAGTTGTGGAGCCGAGACGGGGAGGCTGAGGCTGGGACGCAGGAGACCCCTAGCCGGCCCCTAGCCGGCACCAACGTGTGCTAGGAGGAAAGGGAAACCAGGAAACCGATTCCGCCGTACCTCCGCATTATGATTTCTACTTAATTAGCTCTGTTTACCGCGGGTCACAATTCTGTTCTACTGTAAGGGACCCCAAGAACTAGAAGTGCAGTGCCAACAAATCTGACCCCAGAAGGAGCGCGCCCAGTGGGCTGGCCAGCACGGCGCCAGTGCCGCCCACACCCCAGCTGGCCAGGCGCCAGACGGAAGGGGCAGCAACACTGCCTCTCTTGCAAGGACAGGATGCCCTGCCTCGCTTGCCCAGAAACCCATATTCCCAGTCCACAGCAGAGCCACATACGCCGCTGTGCAAATCAGTGAAATAAAAAACAAAATACACACAAAGAAGAAACCCATAGAAGGGTTTTGATATGGAAAGTATAAGAATACAGGAAAACAAAGTATTTATCTAAGAAATATTGCCAAAATACTTAGCAATGACAACTTCTAAACATTATCTATGTGCCTAGAAAAGGATGTATGGTCAAGCACTTCCCAGAGCCCAGGTCACACCCACCCACAGGGACAACAGGCAGCCCCGGGATGCATCAGTGCCCAGCTAGGTGAGCAGTGGCCTGTGCCGAGAGATCACCTGATACCAAATCCACACTGTGCACCTGACCCGTGGCCCCATCGCTCGGCATGCCCCCAGGTCCTGATTTTGCTTACTGCCGAAGCCCTGGCCCAAGTTTCTCTCCAAGACGAGCATCTGCTTCCGGGCGCATCTGATGCGGCTCTCGCTGGCGCACACACCCCTCCCTTCCAGAAGCCAGCACCGGCATCCACCCCACCCCGCGAGGCACCCAGCGCGCCCTCCACTGATGCTCATGCTGCACCGTCACAACCTCAGCCTGTCTGACTTGGGAGAGCAGGGCAGACAGGGCAGGACAGCCCTGGAGACTCCAGCACCAGCAACGTCTCACGCAGTGCCAGGCAGAACACACCCAGGCCAATGGCCCAAAGAATCATGACCTCCGAGATGGCCTCTGTCCACCTCGTGCATCACGCAGGCTGTGGACACTAAGACCCATCGGGTGAAGAGTCGGGGCAGGGCGGTCCCCCCTCTCCAGGTGCTGAAGGCTTGCAGGCCCGGTTAGGGAGGGCAGCCTTCCGCATTCATTCCCGAACTTGCCAGGGTTGGAGCTTTCAAAATGCATACAAGAATATTACTTTTAACTAAAGTCAGGGCTGCCAGCTCACAGTCTTGTAACTCGTTTCTTGGTCCTCTTCATATTTTGTACATTAAGAGACAAAAAACAGTAACTAGGGGGTGCCTGGGTGGCTCAGTGGGTGAAGCGTCTGCCCTCGGCTCAGGTCATGATCCCGGGGTCCTGGGGTCAAGTCCCACATTGGGCTCCCTGCCCACCGGGGAGCCTGCTTCTCCCTCTCCCCGGTTGTGCTCACTTTCTCTCTCACTCACTCTCTCAAATAAATAAACAAAATCTTTTAAATAAAAATAAAAGGATATTCTTAAAGAAACAAAACAAAAACAAATAACCAGGTAGCTATTTCACGTATATCTGTATCTTTTTAAATACTATGTCTTTATGTCTGTCTCCTTCCAGAAAGAAAAAGGGGGCTCACAAGCAAGCACTGGCCCTCAGTGTTCAGCAGCGCCGTGCTGTGGCCCATCTGGTGCTAATACTGGGTGGTGCCGCCTGCGAGCACGGCGGGCGGCCCCGCGACACCAGCCTCCGGAAGGGCCCGACTGCGCGCCACATACTCAGAGACCAAGACAGCCTCAGAGGAGCCGCTGGGCTGGACACAGTCAGTGGCTTCAAAATGTGGACTCAGGGGCACCTGGGTGGCTCAGGAGGTTAAAGCAGCCGACTCTTAATTTGGGCTCAGGTCCCGATTTCCGGGTGGAGGGCTCTGTGCCAGGTAGGAGTCTGCTTGAGAGTCTCCCGCTGCCCATCCACCCCCCCCCCCCGCCCCGCTCTCACTTTCCTGCACTCTCTCAAAAAAAAAAAAAAAAAAAAAAAGGAACAAGAAAGAAAGAAAGAAAACAGAATGTGGGCTCTGAAATCAGAAATACACAGCTCAGTCCTCAGGAAGCGGCTGAACCGGCACTACGTTCTGTGATGAGCCCCGGTCTCCCCAGTACCTGGGGGTGGTCCCAGAGAACAAGGAACAGAGCTGTGTGTGCACTCCGCGGGTTCTGAAAAGTCGGCGGCAGTTACCACCTCTGCTACTGAAGAATGCATACATGATCTGGGAGGACTGTGTTTGTGCAGACACGTGTGTATTGGTACGTGGACAGGGGGTTACCTCAGGGGAAGACAGCCCCCAGCAGGTGTGTGTGCTTGTGGATATGGGGTCTGCACCAAGTTCGGGGTGTGCTACCCAGGGACCCGCCAATGGCGCTGCTATCTTTTGGGAGCCTACAGAGGGGCTGGGAAAGCACAGCCGTCAAGCACGGGAGCCGAGTCTGGCGGTGCGTGGGCACGAGGGTGTCCCTGTGGCCCTCACAGAGACGACGGAGGACAGTGTCGGGACATGTTGGGGACAGCCTGGGGCAGGGACCAGGCTGCCACAGTCCAGAGACAGGAGGCTTGAAACAGGCAGTGCAGAGAGCAGGCGCCTGGGTCAGGGACCAGGGAGAGATCAGGGAGTGCTGTCAGCCGAGGCCCGGAGGACAGAGGCAGGACGTCCTGACAGAGCATGTTGTCTGGCTGGAAATCTGTTGCTCGAGAAGCAAATACACTTACTTCTGCACTGGAAAAGCTACTGACCCAGAGAGCAAAACCGAGTACTAATGTGGGTAGAAGAGTGACTTGTGTGGCTCCCCCAAGACCAAAGGCCCAATGAAGGTAACTTATCCCAAGAAAATGGCTATGAGCTTGAGGGGTCATTCAGCCACGAGAACGTTCTCGCCACCGACAAACGGGAAACCCGCCAGACACGCAACACAGGAACACATCAGCAGGCAACGGAGCTTTCTCAACTCTTCTTTTTCTTTTTTAAGATTTTATTTATTTATTTGACAGAGAGAGAGAGAGATCACAAGTAGGCAGAGAGGCAGGCAGAGACAGAGGGGGAAGCAGGCTCCCCGCTGAGCAGAGAGCCAGATGCGGGGCTCGATCCCAGGACCCTGAGACCATGACCCGAGCCGAAGGCAGAGGCTTCACCCACGGAGCCACGCAGGCGCCCTGCGACTCTCTCGACTCTTTTGAAACATCACAGTTCTGGGTGAGATTACAGGTTAAAAACACAAAGGAAGAGCAGTTAAAGTTATCTCCCCAAATTTCCCCAGTGAGCACGTGGTGCTGGTTGAGGCCAGCCCACCCCTGGAGAGCACCAGGGCGGGCACCATGGCTGAGTCGAACCTGGAGGCGGAGACGGGGCCCCACCACGGGCGCGCACCAGGCAGGGGCTCGTGCAGCGTCTGCGGCAGCTTCTGCTCTGGGAGGGAGCGCCTTCCAGCTCCAAGCTAGAGGGAAAACCACCTGCCTCCCTCTGCGGTGTGCGCAGCAGCCGAGAGCAGAGACCGAGCACGCTGCTTGAGGAGTTTGGTAAAAAGGAAAAAAAGACACGACAAAGTAACTCAAAGATGTGAGAGTGAGGAAATGCCAAAGAAGGGTTTTATTAAGAGTCAGAAGAGCTTGGGGGTGCCTGGGTTGCTCAGTCATCAAGGGTTTGACTGATTTGGGCTCACGTCGAGATCTCTGGGTTGTGGGATCGAGCCCCGCATTGGGCTCTGTGCTGGACACGGAGCTTGCCTCTCTCCCTCCTTCTCTTAAATAAGTATGTAAGTAAGTCAGAGTTAAGAGAGTTTACAGTACCCAAAGAGAGACAAATTTATAAAGTGTTAATGGCAGCAAATGGAATTAGACAAAAACACAAGCCGACTAGAAACGGCTTCAGACGCATTCACAAGGCTGTGTGTCCTCGTCCCCTCAGAGCTTGGGGTTTTGGGCAGTTTGCCATCATCCTTCCAGGAGGGTGTGAGGTCTGGATCTAGGCAGTCCGTCCAGGAGGCTGGGTGGGTGGGTGTGGAACCTAGTGTGGCCAATGGTGGGCACAGACAGGACCTACGGCCACCCTAGAAAAAGAGGTTCTTTCTCTGCTGGGGCTGCTAAGCGGGCCAGATGGAAAGGAGGCCAAGGGAGCCATCCAGAGGGAAGCCAAGGGGCAAGCACTGAACAGACGGCACCATGAGCCCTGCACCCACCCCACCAGGCGTCAGGCAGCGCGACCCCCCAGGAACGGTCCATGAGATTACTTAGTGGGCAGCGGGACCGGACTGTGACACACACCCCCAAAGCCTAAAGCCCAAAACACGTCACATTTAACTACCTGCCAATGACGACGGTGCCAACAAGCAGCCCGGTGGTAACCCCGGAGCAGAGTGACGATGTCGCCCACATCCGAGTTTGCTGGCGCGCGCCAGAGAAACGAGTCATTAGTACAGAGCGGGTCTGGTCACTGCACTCTCACGTGGATGTAAAACATTCAGCCTCAGATTATATGAACAAACCATCCCTATAAAACACAGTTTTAGCCACCACCCCCGGTTTGGCCGGAATGCTGGGTCGCCACAGACAACATACCATGTTGTACCCAGAAAATTTCTGGCTAAACTCCTGATCAAAATGTTTATGCCTCTGGTGTCAGGAAGGGCACTGTGTCCACCCTGCAATGACATGTTGGGGAAGGAAGGGACCTCTGAAAGCAGGTGTCCCTTCTCTCCTCACTGGCACGCAGGACCGGCTCAGAGAACGGTCTGCAACGCCAGGCCCGACACTCCGTCTGCTGTGAGTCTTCAGGGGGCTCCTCCCTCCCGAACATGACGGTTTCCACCAAACAGCACCTGGACAGCTGTACTCTGTATGTCATACGTTCACACTAACGATAATGTATGTCTCCTCTCCATCACTGGGACCTCAGCCCACCACCGCTCCCAGAGGCGTCCTTGGCTCTGTAAGACAGAGCACCGTCAAGTGCTCCTCTCTAAAGTGCGGGCGGAGAGCTTCCAAACCCTGGGTAGCTGACTCTATGGAAAGAAGCTTCTGTAGCTCCACGTGGACCCTCATACGGCATGGAAAACAACAGCAGGCCACAAATGATTACAAAGAGCCTTAATTCCCGAGGCGGAGTGCACAATTCCCATCCTGGGCCTCAGACGCGACTACGAAGGATTCAGTACGCCTGCTGGTAACAGCACTCACAGGAGTACTTTCTAACATTCTTTTTTTTTTTTTTTTTAAATATTTTATTTATTTATTTAACAGAGAGAGAGATCACAAGTAGGCAGAGAGGCAGGCAGAGACAGAGGGGGAAGCAGGCTCCCCGCTGAGCAGAGAGCCGGATGTGGGGCTCGATCCCAGGACCCTGAGACCATGACCTGAGCCGAAGGCAGCAGCTTACCCCACTGAGCCACCCAGGCGCCCACTTTCTAAGATTCTACAAGAAAATGTCCCCACCACGGCTTAACAAAGAGTTCTCAACCCGATGCTCAGGCCAGAGAGAGGCATCGTAAGTGACGGACGGACGCCCAGGTCTGAGACGAGACAAAGACCACAAACCCTCCGATGTGCTGAACCCACTAACAGTTCACACCTGTACCCTCGGACTAAAACAAGATTATTTTAAGCTTATCAGATTTCAACCTTTATTGACTTGAAGATGAAAATTATGTATCATGTCTGAAGAAGATAATACATATACTTTTTTTTAAATAAAGATTTTATTTATTTATTTGACAGAGAGAGAGATCACAAGTAGCCAGAGAGACAGGCAGAGGGAGAGGGGGGAAGCAGGCTCCCTGCCGAGCAGAGAGCCTGATGCGGGGCTCGATCCCAGGACCCTGAGATCATGACCTGAGCTGAAGGCAGAGGCTTAACCCACTGAGCCGGGACCCACCCACGCTCCCCAGTAATACATATTCTTTTTTTTTTTTTTTAAAGATTTTATTTATTTATTTGACAGAGATCACAAGTAGGCAGAGAGGCAAGCAGAGGGAGAGGGAGAAGCGGGCTCCCTGCTGAGCAGAGAGCCCGATGCGGGGCTCGATCCCAGGACCCTGGAATCATGACCTGAGCCGAAGGCAGAGGCTTTAACCCACTGAGCCACCCAGGCGCCCCAGTAATACATATTCTTAAGAGGCCAAATGTTTTTAAGGAACCACTCAACTCCCAGAAAGTCAAATTTCGTGACATAGGAAGAAAACAAAAATTGCAAAATATTTCCTCTAAGCCTCATATATTCCTTTTTTTGACAAGTGCAGCGTTAAAAACTTTAAAGCCTTAATTAAAAATGGAAGTCAATATACTGAATCTGGGATAAATCAGGGACTGATAAACATTAAGAACATATGTTTTTTCTGTGTTGGAAGCTCACCAGTGCGAGAAACAAAGTGGTTTATGAGGTGTGCTCCCTGGACAGAATCACGCAGCTCACGAGAACCGTGCAGAGCGCCTACCCCGGCCTCCGGCTGTGGGGCAGCAGTTTCCATCCAGAGGAGCACCTTTCCCACAGAAAACAACCAGGAGCTCTGGGCAAATATAAAACAAACAGGGTTGCCTGGCCGGCTCTTAATCTCAGGGTCATGAGTTCAAGCCCCACAGTGGGTGTGGAGACTGCTTAAAAATAAAACCTTTGAAACAAATAAAGAAGCATCTTAAAGGTGCAGGAAGCAAGGGCAGACCGCAAGGAGGCGAGCCTACACTTGGGAAAGAAGAAAGGCACGTAGTGTGTTTTTGTGGCCGGTCCCATCTCACGCCACACGGGTAAGATCCCTGCCCGACCTTCTCGATTAGGCAGCAGGCAGATGTGCAGACAACCATGGTCGGAAAGGGAAAGGAGAAAGCCTAGAAGGGGAAAGCCGCAGAGCGGGAGGCCTCAACCTCGCACCTAAGGGCCAGAGCTCACACGGGAACCCCACGGGCGAAGAGCGGGCTCCGCGAGGCCCGGCTGACGGGGAAAGGACAGACAAGGTTTCTGTGGCTGCCTGACAGTGCGCAGCACGGGTTTGCCAGAACACAAGAGTGCAGCCTCAACAGCGTGACACGTCCCCACGGCCGGGGAAGTGTTCAAAATTCCTAATCGTACTAATAGGAAAGTGTCAGCCGTACTGAAGATGAAGAGGAAAGAGCCACCGAGATCGACCCCAAGAGGACTCGCTGTTGAAACGGCAGGTGACGGCTCTGAGGACGGCTCTCGGAACCATGAAGGATACCAAAAATACACGAAATAAATAAAAAGACAGGAAATCTCAGCAGAAGAATAGTAACGGTATTTTTTAAAAAGCAAACAAAAATTCTACAATCTGAAAACAGAACGTCTGACGTATCGGGCTGCTGGGTGGTCAGAACCCTGAAGGTGACAGCGAGGGCGGACTGCAGAAGGGGGAGGCTGCCAAAAACAGAAGAGAGCCCCAGGAGCCCACAGAACCATACGAAAACCCACACACTGAAGTGCAAAAGGAGAGGGGACTACAGAACAGAAAATGTTTCTGAGGACTGGCCGAAAGTGTCCCTAATTTAGTAAAAGACAAAGCTTTACAAAGTCAAGATGCTGGGGCGCCTGGGTGGCTCCGTCGTTAAGCATCTGCCTTGGGCTCAGGTCATGGTCTCAGGGTCCTGGGACTGAGCCCTGCCTCAGGCTCCCTGCTCAGTGGGGAGCCTGCTTCTCCCTCTCCCATTCCCCCTGCTTGTATTTCCTTTCTCGCTATGTCTCTCTCTGGCAAATAAACAAATAAAATCTTAAAAAACAACAACAAAACTGAAGCGAACTCATCAAGCTGAAGAGAATGCAGAAGAAAGCCCTCACCCTCGGAAAGGCAGGAGGAGTGCCAGAGATGGTCAACACTGGGGTCAAAGGGCAACTCGAGCTTCCCCAAACGGCCAAGAATGTTTGTAGGGAAAGGCAGAACCACAGATGGCGGGGGCATATAGAGCGATAGCTCTGAAAACATGACAAAGGAGGACGAAGGCAGAGAGCGCCTGGGCGGCTCCGTCGTTGAGCGTCTGACTCTGATTTCAGCTCAGGTCAGGGCCTCAGAGTCCTGAGAATGGGTCCCTGCCCCCGCCAGGCTCCCAGCTGGGTGTGGAGTCTGCTTGAGATTCTCACTCTCCCTCTGCACACCCATTTGTACTTTCTCTCTCTTAAAAAAAAAAAAGATGAAGGGGATTAAATGGAACTTTATGGCTGCAAGGCTCTTGTATTTTTTTTTTAAAGATTTTATTTATTTATTTGACAGAGAGAGATCACAAGTAGGCAGAGAGGCAGCAGAGAGAGTGAGAGGGAAGCAGGCTCCCCGCTGAGCAGAGAGCCCGATGCGGGACTCGATCCCAAGACCCTGAGATCATGACCCGAGCCGAAGGCAGTGGCCCAACCCACTGAGCCACCCAGGCGCCCCAAGGCTCTTGTATTTTATATGAACTGATGCAGTATGAACTCTGGACCATGAAACGTTATGAATGTACATCGTAATCCCTACATAAACCACTAAAAATTAGTGCAAAGAGGAAACCAATCGGCCATCAAATAAACTCCACAAACTCAGCTTAGTGTGCTAACCCAAAAGGCAGGAAGGCAAAGCAAGCGGCGCGGCAGAGCCGAGGCCAACGGTATGCGTGCTACGTGACACCCGCTCCAGGAAACAGGAGTGAAGCCGCACCACTGGAAAGGCAGAGGCCTTTAGAACGGATAAAAGACGTGACCCCACTAGAGGCTGCCTATAATGGACCCTACTTATAAAGATACAGCCAAGCTGAAAGAAAATGGACGGAAAAAAACACATGGAAACAAAAGAAATTGGGAGCGACTCTGCGGGTATCAGCTAAGTACACTTACGACAAAGAGTGTTCTGAGAGAAAAGGGGACATTACATCATGACAAGAGGATCGATTCGTCAGGAAGACATGACACACATAAATGCATGTACTTCTACTAAAAGCTCAGAACACACAAAGCAAAAACTGCCAGAATTAAAGGGAGAAAGTCCATAGTCAGGGCCCTTAACATCCGCTCCCAGCAGCTCACAGAGAGAAAGACACGAGAGACTTGAACAGGATCAAAAGTCTGGCTCGAATAAGCACACAGAGAACAGGGCCCGGCACCTGCAAAACAGACCAGTTTTCGAGTGTCTGCGGCCTGCTCACCCTGACCCTCTCTGTTCCTCTAAAAACAAGTCCCAACAAACAGAAGAGAACTGAAATGACACAGGGTTTGTTTTCCGAACATAACGGAATTTAATTATAAATCCGTAATAAGCTGTGCAAGGAAACTTCAGGTACTTGAAAATTAAACATCAAACTTGTAAGGAACATACGAACCAAAGAAGTAATCAAAAGGATAGTAAAAATACTTCAAGCTGAATGATAATAGAGTTAAAGCCCTGTTTAGAGAGAAATTTATAGCTTTAAGTGGTTCTCTTTGAAAAAGAAAGGTCTAAGGTTCCACCTTAAGAAGCCAGAAAGTTAAGAAGGGAGCAATCCCAGCCAAGCAGAGAGCAGGAGATAATGTAGGAGGTAGGACGGTCGTGAATGGAAGATAGGGCCCCCATCCCAAGATAGGGCCCCCATCCCGTCTAACTCTGCTGCTTGCCAGAGGGGAGGCTGGACGGGGATGGAGGAAACAAAGGGGATTGAAGTGCACTTATTGCGATGAGCCCTGAGCGATGTGTGCAGGTGTTAAATAACTGTACTGTACCCCTGAGGCTAACAGAACGCTCTTGCCAGTTATACATTAATAAAGACAAACAAAAAGTCACAAAAATTAAAAAAAAAAAAGGACCACAGACGTACTCTTGTTCGGCTGAACAAGGCTTCACTGGAGTCAGAGGAATGTCAGCCCTGCTGACAACCACCTCTCTGGCTTTGTGTGCTGTGGTGGGCCTAGCGGGGAGTGACTATGAGAACTGAGCAGTTACACAAGTAAGATATGAGGACGAGGCTTCCTTCTTCGGAAACACTATGCTGTTTGTTCTGAAAACAAGCGTCACAGGTAAACTAAACTCGGACAGTAATTTACCACCTAACCCTTAAAGCCAGCTGCGTTCACAAGAACAGCCCAGATGACTCGATTCTGTGTCCTTTCAGTAGGAGTGCTAGCGGGTATGAAGTGGCTAAAGGGGACCGTGCTGATCTGTCCGTGTACGTATGTGTGTATGCACACGTCTCCATGCGTCACACATGTATGTGTAGATTACGAAACCCTCGTGGAAAGGCACTCGAGATTCAAGACGGCTTACAGGAAACTAAAAGACCGAACTACATTACCATAAAATGAAAAAGGGTGGCTGTGAGGTGTGAAGGCAGTGACCTAAGTACCCGAGATCCTTGCAAACAGGATGCTATGAAGACCTCAACCCAAAGGTTTCTTACCAGTGACAGCATTGTCAGAATGTCTCTGGCCATTATTACAATCAATCCCATTCAATAATCATTGAGAAGAAGCCTATGTCCAAAGCCTGTAACGCACAGCAAGCAAACGTCTCCAGCCCCGAAGTTACCGGTGAGAACACGTACCTGTATGTCCGGCCAGTTCACGGCTCACACGTACATTCCCTTCACGAGTTTTCAGATTGTAAATGGAGCAAATGTTATCCAGGCCACCGCAGGCCACATAGTTCCCAGAAGGGGCATATGCACAGGTCATGACCCATGAGGAGCGCAGAGGGATGGCATGCACCTGACAGAACACAGATGAGGCAGACACTCAAGTTCAAAACATGAACTACGAACGCTAGGGTTCTATTTCTAGTCTTCAACTTCCATTGCAGAGAAGGTGATGCAACAAAACAACAGCCAGAATTACTCTGAAAATAATTTATACTCGTGGCCAGTCAGATGAAGAACTAATTAGAAATCCAGGGCGCCTGGGTGGCTCAGTTGGTGAAGCGTCTGCCTTCGGCTCAGGTCATGATCCTGGCATCCAAGGACTGAGTCCCGCATCAGGCTCCCTGCTCAGCGGGGAGTCGGCTTCTCCCTCTGACCCTCCCCTGTCTTGTGCTTTCTCTCTCTCTCTCTCTAAGAGAGAGCAGGGAGCCCGATACGGGGCTTGATCCCAGGACCTTGGGTTAGGCAGACACTAATGACTGAGCCACCCAAGCGTCCCAAATAAAATCTTTTTTTTTTTTTTTAAGGATTTTATTTATTTATTTGACAGACAGAGATCCCAAGGAGACAGAGAGACAGGCAGAGAGAGAGAGGGGGGAAGCAGGCTCCCCGTTGAGCTAAGAGCCTGTTGCGGGGCTCGATCCCAGGACCCTGAGATCATGACCTGAGCCGAAGGCAGAGGCTTAACCCACTGAGCCACCCAGGTGCCCCTACATTTTTAAATGAAACATAAAATTTCTCAGACTGAGCGAACTCCGGAATGCAGGTCTTTCAGAACCATTAAGGAGGGACATAGCTCCCAGCTGCCCTGTAGTGAGACCATGGGCCACGGCTGGAGACGCCAGCAGCACGGGCTTGCCACGAGATTTGGCGTCACACTGGGAACAGAACTCGCCGTGACTCCCTCCCTGTCCTGTGGGACGTGTTTTTACACAAGTGGGCCGGAGGTCGGACCCATGTCCTCCGGGGTCAGTTGCTCAGGGAGGGGTTCTGCGGTCCTTACCTTGTTGGTGGTGTAGCTATCCCAGATGATCAGTTTGCCGTCCTGTGAGGCACTGACTAGAAGCCTGCAGGGAGAGGGCGGAAGAAAACCGGTCAGTGCCACGGCAGCACGGCAGCAACCCCGAATCACTGAAGGGCAACAGGACAGACCAGTGACTACGAACACACGCTCCGGCGTCACACTTGAGGCAAAGCACACTGACTTATAAAAAAAATTAAAACGGTCTAATTGTTAGTTCAACTTTGAAAGCATGAAAGAAAATGCTCCCCTAAGTAATAGTTCAGATTCAAGACTGCCTGCTTTCAAATGCAGACGAGATCACCAAAGTGACTCTCTGGTGAGCTAAGACAGGTTGATTTCCCTTTTTTCCCTTTTTTCATTTTTAAAGATTTTTATTTATTTGACACAGAGAGAGAGAGTGCGCGAGAGCGAGCGCACAAGCAGGGGGAGTGACAGGCAGAGGGAGAGGGAGAAGCAGGCCCCCCGCCAAGAGAAGAGCCCGATGTGAGACTCGATCCCTGGACCCAGGATCATGACCTGAGCCAAAGGCAGTTACTTAACTGACTGAGCCACCCAGGACCCCAATAGGTTGATTTCTTATAACTGCCTATGTTTGGTTTTTAATTCACTATAAATCAAATTTCAGACAGATCTTTTAGAGCCAACAGTGGCAGAAAATATATAGGATACAACTTTGTGTTCCATTTGACATGCAGAAAGCTTAGATAGTAAAGAATAACCAGCTTTTAGATAGTCCACATTTATGAGACATTTCCCACCAAAAACAAAACAAAACAAAAATCACGAGAATTTCCCAGACTGAGCTAAGTCTGGAATTCAGGTCTCCTAGAAACATCAAGGAGGCACTTAACCTCCCACCTGCTTTGCAAGGAGATGACGAACTACAGGAGAATCGTGTCTTGTCCTGCAGAAGAGACCAGTTAACTGTCATAAATTTGCTTCACGATTATTTTCTTGCTTTGGTTAACTGCTACATTTGGAATCCTGTGTTGAAAAGGTACTCTGTCTGTATTTGCAGAATTAAGACAGGGTACTGCAGAAGGAAAGCATGACTAATGGGCAAAGGGACTGAGCAATTCTGGGAATCACAGCTACTCATAAGATACCCTAAGAACTCTGTCCTCAGAAGGTGGTATTTTCAAGGAATGCCAAGAAGGCTCTATTCATAATGCTGGGTAGACATATGCCACAGTATGGTAAATAATGAGATTAAATCTTTTTCTTTCTTTCTTTTTTTAAGCAGAGCATTCCAGCAACGCCCCCAAGGGTGAGTTCAGATGCCGTACAGATGCCCAGGACACGTGTGCAGGGCCCTGCTTCCGATGGCCCCTCCTACCACAGGAGAGGACAGTGGCGGGGTCAGACCTGGGGAAGAAGGACCAGGTCTCCAGACTCCCCATGGGCCCAACTGCCCCAATGAAGGGGGACAGGTAACCCCCAAGGGTCTTTAGCCCTCTGTACTAGGACGCTCTAGGTACCTGGAAACAGGGTGATGTGGGAACAGGGCTGCATGGGCACCGCCCCAACAGATTTTTTATTTATTTTTCTTTATTTATTTTTTTAAGATTTTATTTATTTATTAGACAGAAAGAGACACAGTAAGAGAGGGAACACAAGCAGGGGGAGTGGGAGAGAAGAAGCAGGCTTCCCGCCGAGCAGGGAGCCCAATGCAGGGCTCCATCCCAGGACCCTGGGATCCTGACCTGAGCCAAAAGCAGACGCTTAATAACTGAGCCAGCCAGGTGCCCCCCAGATTTTTAATTTTAAAGATTTCAATCAAACACAGGTTTTGACCATTTCAGCCAAGAGCATTTTTGACTTAGTGAACTGATCAAACCCGGAGGTAATACTTATTCAAGACACTCTGACAACTGTGATATTTTCCACCAAATTCTACGTTCTGATGCACGAACTTCCTTTACACGGAGTCAACGAGTCTGGCAAGAATCACAACTGTTTCCGCGCCGCACTGCAAGATTCATCCCAGAAGCAAGCTCAGTGCAGGTCTAACCCGATCGCTCTCCCGATGCAGTTTCTTTCCTTTTTTTTTTTTTTTTAATTTTTATTTATTTGACAGGCAGAGATCACAAGTAGGCAGAGAGGCAAGCAGACAGAAAGAGGGTGTAACAGGCTCCCTGCTGAGCAGAGAGCCCAATGTGGGGCTCGATCCCAAGACCCTGGGATCATGACCCAAGCCGAAGGCAGAGGCTTTAACCCACTGAGCCACCCAGGTGCCCCCTGATGTAGTTTCTTAAAGCAAAGCCCTGCACCCAGGTTCAGGAACAAACCTATTAGGCTCGTAAAGCTATTTCCTTCCACGGAACAGAGTAAGGTTCAGTCCGCTGGGCAAGCTCTGGTCGGCCCTTTACATAGGCTTTGATGGAAAATCCAAGCCAACGTAATGAAGCTCGTCCTCCAGGAGGGTCACCCTTAGAAAAGTCTCCTGGTCAGAGAGCTTAGTATTTGCTGACTCGCCCAGGGCTAGAGAAGCGTTAAGCTGTCCGATGATCCCCCAGAAGGTGAGAGAGGACACTTCCCGATCCGAGGCAGGGCGGCTGCTGGAGGGCCGCGATCATCTGGCCCTAGGGCTTCCAGCTGTTGTCAGGTCTGTTACCGGGAGGCGCCGCCCCCCCAGAACAGAGGCCGGGCTGGCACGGAAGCAAGGCTCCAGGGAGCCGAGGACCGAGGCTGAAGAGAGGCTCTCACCAAATGCCTCCGGCCCCCGTCTGCTTGGAGGAGGGAGGGCTCTCAGGCCTAGCTGGGCCAACTGTGTTTGACTCTCAGTTACAACACGAGTTCAGAAGAACTTAGAAAGGGGAGAAAAAGTTTCACTTTTAACTCATGTAACTGAGAGAGACCCTCAAATGTTGTAAAAGGTAAAATTTAAATATAAATGAACATATTCTGTCGATAAACATAAATGTATACGTAATACATGGACACGCACACACGCACAGACCTCTCATTGTGGGCTCTCCTACAGTTCTGAAAAACTAAACGGCTCATCAGCACAACAGTTTGAGAACATCTATAAACTACACAAACACGGTAAGATAAACTGGAAATCATGAATTAGCCTTCAATCATGAAGAACAAATATTCTGGACTTCAAAAAGACAAAAATTTACCTACTCACAAAATATGGCTGTCTAGAAAAAGAGGCGATCTGAAGGGCTCGGAATAGCAGAGAGCCTCCTTAATATGACTTTTTGTTTTCTTTTGTTTGTGATTACAAAATAGGGCCCCACAGAAGGACACTGTGAAACCTAAGTGCAGTTTCAAAGGCAGTTATAAAACACATCCCACCGCCCCACCCAGGAAACAGAACAAGACCACGCGGCAGCCCCACCAGCCTCCCACACGGTCTTTCATGTCACCGCTTCTTCAAGGGGTGACCGGGAACCTGAATTTGGTGCTACTTACTCATGCCTGCTTCTCCTACTTCTAACTCTGAGGCTCTCAAAGCACAGTGTGTCTGAACCAGACAGAACATGAAGCTTGCACACAGTGACTGCGGGAAGCTGGTCTGGTGCCCAGCTTGAGCCCTCCTGCCTCACCTTGAGCTCCAGTCCTCATTCCCACAGCTGCCTGCAGGGTGATCTGGTGCTCCCAGGGACCCTTAGGGAAAGGGATGCGTCACTTCTGCAACTCCCCTAACTATAGCCTGGCTGTTGCAGGAGAGTGAATGGCTTAGGGAGCCTCGACCACGACTGGCTCCGAGGACCAGGCTCCGAGTGCTGGACTCCTGAGTGCCAGGTTCTGAGTACAGCCTGGCTGCAGCGTCTATCAAGTGTCCTATCCCAGAAGGACACTGCTGTTCCTACAGATGGAGGAAATGCCCTGGAGGCCACGTACCATTTGGTTACTGTCTACTTTTGATAACAAATTCCAAGGTGGACTGATTAGCAAGGGCATTTTTCTTGCTTTCCCCTTTCTTAGTCTTTCTGATTATTGCCATCATTAAAATGATTGAAGTTAGCTCTCATTTGCATTTGAAATTGTATGGAACAGTGTACAGAACAAACTAAAGATAGATTCTTTTGTTCTGTAGCTGTTTACACTCTGAAGCAGACAATTTCATGAACAAAGAGAAAACCAAGCAATTCCTCTCTGACACACAAAATAATGCTGCTCGAGGAAAGGTTCTTTGAGAATCGCGCATCAGGTGTCTGGGAGAGCGTGCTGTAGCCACCAAGTCACAAAGCATGCGATTTAATGATTCAGGTGGGAAAGACAGAAGAGACAAACTCTCCAGCAGCCTCTGAAAGACACAGTCCAACAGATTTCACTCTAGTGCTGCTGCAGGAGAGGGGAGGGGAAGGACGGACCCAGGATGCGGTGGAGACGAGTTGCCCAAAGTGGGAAAGTCCAAATAAGGGGCAGAAGTTCAAGTAAAATAAATGAGTGCCCGAGGAGCACTTCCTCGTTGGGATGATAGATAAAAGGGAGGCAGGGCAGCAGCTAAGACACGCACTTCCACAGGTCTCCTGTGGGCTCCAAGAAGATCAGCAGCAAATCTGTGCACAGCACTTAGGGTGTTTTATTCGCTGCTGTAAGGCTCAACACACTGAGACTTCCCCACATGGCGGTTTACAGGTGCGTGATCCCTGAGCCCGGACGCTGAAACCACAAGGTAGGGGCCAAGGAGTTAAGCGGAACAGGCTGCAAAGGCAAGGAGCCCTAGCACAGAGAAGTTGTGTGACCCCCCCCCCCCACCCCGGGTCACACAGGCACGGAACAGTGGAGCTGGGAGAGCCAAGGTCAGGGGCGGGGGTCACAGCTCACACAAACGGGAGGAGGGCACCGAAGCGGCGACAGTGTACCATCAGCCCAGGTGAGTGGAAATGTGCACAGGGAGCGCACACTTGTCTCACTCTGTCTTTACAAGTAACAGCAGATAAGTTCAGGATATTTTTTCCTTAGAAAAACAGAACAACCCTTGAGTGTCTCAAACAGTATGTTTTGCTCCTGCTCCCACACACCTGGAATCCGTGCCCCAATGCATGGCGTAAATTTTGGCCAAGTGCCCCCTCAGCGTTCTCCTGGTGCGCATCTGGATTCTTCCCACTGGGTCGATGTTGTTTGTGATCTTAAAAAATAAAAGTTACAGCAAATTAACAGTCTGTTGTGGAATGACCTCCCCTGAGACGTCCTCCCTCACCCTCCCCGGCAGCCTCACCGCCCTCGTTCTGGCTGTGCTGCTCCCCCTCGGCGCTGTGCCCACACGGCTTCTGCCAGTCACCCGGCAGCTCTCCACGGCGACTGCGGCTGCGGCACCTACCTCTCTTTCACGGTCTGTATGAAGTCCGTCACTACCTGCTCTTCAACACCTGTTCCCCCAACCCCTCTCCCCAGAATGTGCACACACAGCGCTGGTCCACAGGTGCGCTGACACCCCTGGGTGTCCCTCCCCCTCCCCCGCAACTGCTCATCCAGGCCCAGCTCCTCCTGTCCCTCAGTCCTCATAGACGTGCTCTCCTTCCACATTACAGTCCCGTCAGCCCCCGTCACACTGAACACAGGCCCGCGGCTCACACACTGTCCACTGTGACCAGGCTGGGCACTGATGTGGACAACAGTCAGCAGCGACTAGAAATGTTGTTGCTTATGGCACAGAACTGGATGTGCAGACCTGCAGATTCACTCCAACATGTAAAAAACGGACATTAGCGATTCCGCGTTGACAGCTGAACTAAGTGTATCACGAGAAGGTTTTTTGTGTTTTTTAAATGATTTTATTTTTAAGTAATCTCTACTAAAATCTCCAACATGGGGCTCGAACTTACAACCCCGAGATCAGGAACTGCATGTTCTGTCGACTGAGCCAGCCAGGAGCCTCAATGATGGGTTTAAAAAACGTACAGTCCCAAAGTATTTGAAATATATCTGAGAATTCAAATTTAGGAATTCTATGCAGTAGAAGTTTCTCTTTAACTTACTGTTTAACCCCAATGAAAGTGCATCCCCTAAAGCAGCGGGACAAGGTAAAACCTTGAATCATCCTCAGAAGTATGAATGTAATTTTTCTTTCACATTTCTATTTAATTCTTTGGACAAAAACTTTTTTCTTCATGAGGTGAAACTCACCATTTTAAAGTGTACAGTTCCGTGGCACTCAGCACATTCCTACCTCCATGCAACCACCACACCCGCTCCTCCGGTCCCAGCCCGTGCCACCGCCCAGGACACAACGCCTCCGCCTTTCCCCACCCTCCTTCCTAACTCCTGCAAAGCGCTCATAAACTTCGCGCCCCTCGGATCTGTCCATCCCAGACATTTCCTGTCAGTGGGATCCACACCCCGTGACCCTGCACGTCTGCTGCTTTCACTGGGCATCACGTCTGAGGCTCGGCCACGCCGCTAATACACCGTGAAGGCGTCTGTGTGACGGCTACGTGACACTGCGCCGCGGGAGCCCACACCGTGTCATGCACTCGTCCGCTGGCAGGGACTGTCTGGAAGCAGTGGACGGCGCTGCCGTGGAGAACGCGCGTGTGCGTGTACTCGTCCGAGCACCAGTTCCGGGGGGCACCGAGGAGCAGCGCCGCTGGCTCATCATTTATGTGCCCCTTTGGAGGATCTGCCCACCCGGACTTTAGGAAGGCTCATGAGATGCTTATTTATCCCGCCCAGAGAAACCACGACCTCCCGCGCCTTCGGAAGGAAAACGCTTCCAGCAGCGTGTCCGCCCTCACTGGGGAGGAGCGGGAGCCGGAGCCGGAGCCGGAGCCGGAGCCGGAGCCGGAGCCGGGGCACAGCTCGCTCGCCAAGCGCTGGCGGCCCCGAGCAGGGCCCGGGCCAGGCGAGCGGCTCCGTGCACAGGGTTCTTACCTGAGACAGAGTCGCATCCGCACACGCTTTTCTAGCGTCCTAGGAAATAAGAGCGACAAAGGGGAAGTTAGTAGCAACTCACGGGCATTCAGTCCCGGGTCCTCGCGCCCAAGTTCCGGGGCGCTTCTACGGACCGACGGAGGCAAAGGTAGACAGGAGGACGACGGCTTCCTCTCCGCGCCCCACTCCCCGAACGCGGCGTAGCGCCGCCGATGGTCCTGCGCTCTGTGCTCTGGGTTCTACCGACCGGAGCACCAGCGGCCCCCCGTGCATGTGACAACCAGCACAACGCCCCCGGGGCCCCAGAAATGGAGGCTGTGCTGGGAACGCCACACCGGAAGCCAGGCGGCACCGGAGAAACCCCGAGTCGGGCGCTGCCTCCTCTCTTGCCCACCGAGGCTCCCGTGCTTTCCCACAGGCCGGCACGTGTGCCTCGCGGTCCGTCCACGAGCCCAGGAGCCCCGGGGCCCAGAGAAAGACATCCAAAAAGCACTGCACGTCCAGCCTGAAGAACTCTCCCTCCAGATCATGTTAGCGAAGGGCTGTGCTTGCAAGCCAAATGATATCTGCTGCTGAGCTCTATGAGGAAAGGGTCTGGAGTCAAGACAATCCAATTCAGTAAGACTTTCTGGCTGCTGTATGTGCTACCTGCTTTCTTACCTATAAAATGACCTTGTGAAGCAGCAGGTAAGAACTATGAAGGGAAATTCTAAGGCTACCTAAGATGTTTTTATTGTTCCTAAGTGATCAAACTTCCTAGGAAATATAGAAAATAGCCACATATTATGGAGGAAAATGAGACAACAGCTTGAAAGGGGCAAAAATTTGAGTACAAGAGTAATTTCAAAGGAAATGATGACAAATTTCTAATAAGAAAAATGTTTCCATTATGCGGTCATCTGATTATCTGCTTTCGAAATGACAGCTGGCCACATGACAGCATTTACACATACCCGCACCTTCAAGGGGGCAGGGGGTGGGGGACGTGGGTATCCCAGGACACTTTTTTTTTTTTGGAAGATTTATTTTTTTGACAGGGATCGCAAGTAGGCAGAGAGGCAGGCAAAGAGAGAGGGAGGCAGGCTTCCCTCTGAGCAGAGAGCCCGATGTGGGGCTCGATCCCAGGACCCCGGGATCATGACCCAAGCTGAAGGCAGAGGCTTTAACCCACTGAGCCACCCAGGCGCACCCCAGGACACCATTCTTTAAGGGCAAACTACCTCACTGTGAATTACTTCATGAAGCTGGAGGGAATATTTATCAACTGAGAACATGGAAACATACTTAAAGACATTATTGTTATAAACGTGCCAAAGATCTAGATTCCAGATTCAGCTTTAATTATCCTATCAGAAGCCATTCTGCTTAATTAATTCTACTTAATGGATTAAATAATTAAAACACCAAAAATCATGTCATCAAGCATTTCTATGCCAGCGCCTAAATTTGGGGTAAGGAGCAAGCTGAGGGAAGGTCCAGAGTACAAGTCTTTAAATAGGAGATTCTACCTGTCAACTACTGAGTTCAACGTTTATTTCTGAGTATCACTCTTACTGATGTATACATGGCCTTTAGTTATAAAAAAGAATAATGATGGGGCGCCTGGGTGGCTCAGTTGGTTAAGTGTCTGCCTTTGGCTCAGGTCATGCAGGACAGAGACCCGCATTGGGCTCCTTGCTCGGCAGGAGCCTGCTTCTCCCTCTACCTGCCACACCCCCTGCTTGTGCTCTCGCTCTTTCTCTCTCCCTTTCTCTGACAAATAAATAAATAAAAATCTTCATTTGAAAAAAAAAAAAAGAATAATGAGACTTTTGTAAGTGGAAAAAATAAGCCATGGGACTTAAGCAACTTCATCTTGTTTAGTGTACGATGATCAACCTGGACTTTCACACTGTATCGTACAACAGACCGTGGTGATACTACTGGTAAACAGAGGGAAAAGCCATTTTATTTTATTTTATTTTTAAGATGTTATTTACTTATTTGGCAGAGACAGAGATCACAAGTAGGCAGAGAAGCAGGCAGAGAGAGAGGGGGAAGCAGGCTCCCTGCTGAGCAGAGCCCAATGTGGGGCTCAATCCCAGGACCCTGAGACCATGACCTGAGCAGAAGGCAGAGGCTTCATCCACCGAGCCACCCAGGCACCCCCAGAAAAGCCATTTTAAAAACTAAACACAGAGAACTCCAATTCAGTCTTCACTCTAACCTACCAGTGCTTACGTCACTGAGTGCGGCATTTCTCAGAACAAGCAGAAAGAAGTCTTCCAAGGGAAGCAACCTCTGTAACTGCCTCATAAAGACGGAAATGTCCACTAGCTTTCGGATTCATCTCCAACTGCGCGCGCAGGTGAGGACGCGCATAAAGGGTGTATTATTTGGTGCAAGGGCTTTCATGCCAGCTGCGATGAGCAACGCCACTGGGGACAACAGGCCGTCTCTTTTGTCCCCTTAAACCAGAGTACACCCACACCTGTGATCACGCAGTTCCCCACACAGCAAGGTTTCTTCCTACTTGGACCCCAGGGGGAGCACCTGCTTGGCTCAGTCGCTGGACAGTAACCCTGGGGACTGTCACTGCGCGGAGTCTTCTCGCCTGCATGGGTCGGTACAGTCGCTTTGTGAACAATTTCCTCCTGCACTTTCTGTTTTTCCTTAATCCCATCCGTGAGCTCATGTACTTCAAGACATGCCACTGTCTGATCAGCACCCCTCGGAGAGCCTGTGTTTCCTCACAGTCTAAAGTGGGACGAGGGGGCACCTGAGTGGTTCAGTCGGATGTCAAACTCTTGATCTCAGTTCAAGTCTTGTTCTCAGGCTTCTGAGTTCAAGCCCTGAGCTGGGCTCCACGCTGGGTGTAGAGCCCACAGGCACGCGCGCCTGCATAAGTAATGGGATGACAAGGTCAGTCCGCTGCGATCTTTCAGCTTAAAAACAAATCTAAGAAAGCAAGGCCTCTTAGAATCATCTACTACTGCTTGTTTGATTCCCTATGCCCTGCATTCTTTAACAAGTATGTATTCCCTGGGTAGTCAGGGGAAAAAAGGGGGCTTTTTTTTTCTTTTTGAAAGAAAGTCTTCCCTTCCTGTTTGGTGTAATGGACTTTGCCATCCGTCCCTGTGCTGTACAAAGCAACCGGCCCAGACTCAGCTCCTGAGACTGGCCTGGACAGGGGGTACACAGAAGGCTGCAGCTCGAGACCTTGCCTCAGGATGTCCAGCCTGGGAGCGGCGAGCACGTGAAGACAGCAAAACAGAGGCCTGTCATTCAGTGTGGGACACACTGAGTTCTTGAAGCTTAGTTCAGAAAAGGAATGTGAGGGCGCCTGGGTGGCTCAGTGGGTTAAGCCTCTGCCTTCGGCTCAGGTCGTGAACTCAGGGTCCTGGGATCGAGCCCCCACACTGGGCTCTCTGCTCAGCGGGGAGCCTGCTTTCCTCTCTCTCTCTGCCTGCCTCTCTGCCTACTTGTGATCTCTGTCTCTGTTACATAAAGAAATAAAAAATCTTAAAAAAAAAAAAAAGAAAAGGAATGTGAAATAATAAAAAATACCTATTCTTTAATTTTATTTATTTATTTATTTATTTTTAAGATTTTATTTATTTATTTGACAGACAGAGATCACAAGTAGACAGAGAGGCAGGCTGAGAGAGGGGGGAAGCAGGCTCCCGCCATGCAGACAGCCCGATGCGGGGCTTCATCCCAGGACTCTGGGATCATGACCTGAGCCGAAGGCAGAGGCTTTAACCCACTGAGCCACCAGGCGCCCCTAAATTTTTATTTTTAAAATATTTTATTTTTGGGGTGTCTTGGGTGACTCAGTTGGTTAAGGGTCTGCCTTCAGCTCAGGTCATGATCTCAGGGTCCTGGGATCCAGGATCCAATCCTGCATCGGGCTCCCTGCTCAAGGGGAAGCCTGCTTCTCCCTCTGCCCGTCCCCTCAACTTGTGCGTGCACACGCCTCTCAAATAAATAAAATCTTTTAAAAAAATAGATTAAAAATAAGGAAAAATAAAATATTTTCTTTATTTTTCATTTTTTTAGAGAGAGAGAGCATGAGAGCGCATGAAGCAGGGAAGGCAGAGAGAGAGGGAGGAATAGACTCCCTGCTGAGCAGGGAGCTCAATGCAGGGCTCGATCCAAGGACCACGACCTGAGCTGAAAGGAGATGCTTAACCAATGGAGCCATCTGGGCGCCCCAAAAGATTTTATTTTTAAGTTCTCTACACCCAACATGGGCCTCGAACTTGCAATCTCAAGGCCAAGAGTCACGCACTCCCCTGACTGTGCCAGCCAGGCACCCTCTATTCACACTTTCAAATCCCACAGGTGGTCACACGACAGTCCCGGCCCCTGGGAAGAGGCCTGCAATTCACAACGAAGCGGAAAGAGAGGCAACGTGAACACTCGGACTTTGTTTTTTTTCCCCAAAATTTCGATGTCTTTCCCTATGCCATGCGAAATTTCTTTCTTTCTTTTTTTATTTTTATTTTTTTTTTAAATTTTATTTATTTATTTGTCAGAGAGAGAGTGGGAAAGAGAGTGAGCAAGCACAGGCAGAGGGAGAAGCAGGCTCCCCGCCAAGCAAAGAGCCCGATGCGGGACTCGATCCCAGGACACTGGGACCACGACCCGAGCCGAAGGCAGCTGCTCAACCAACTGAGCCACCCAGGCGTCCCTCTTTCTTTCTTTTTTTAAAAGATTTTTTTATCTGTTTGTCAGAGAGTGAGAGAGAGCAAAAGCAGGCAGGGGGAGCAGCAGGCAGAGGGAGAAGTAGGCTCCTCGCCGAGCAGGGAGTGTGACGCGGGACTCAGTCCTAGCACCCTGGGACCACGACCTGGTCCAAAGGCAGATGTCCAACCGACTGAGGCACCCAGGCGTCCCCACACAAACTTTCTTTATCTGTTATGCACAGATCTGAACCCACGATGAACAACTTCTAAACAATAATTTATAGCTATCAGAAAAGCAAAATTCTGAATTCTATATTCTGGAAGGTGGACAAGCAATGTTAAACAAATCTGATCAGAGCAAACCATTAAAAACACCAAGTCTTGCTTATTTTTATTGAGCTGTATCCAATTTTTTATTTTATTTTTTTTTAAGATTTGATTTATTCATTTGAGACAGAGAGAGAGAGAGAGGGGAGTACGTGAGCATGAGCCTGAGGAAGCAGGCTCCCTACTGAGCCAGGAGCCCAACACCGGGCTCGATCCTAGGACCCGGAGATCATGACCTGAGCTGAAGGCGGACACTTCATCATCTGAGATGCCTCGGGTGCCCTGTGTAGTTGATCTTTTAAATGTTAGGATTTGTTAGGATTTGAAATTTGAAAGATACTTTGTATCCTCTTGGCTGTAGATCTTTAAAAATTCCATTATCTTTTCTCAGGTGTAAGAAAAAAACTTGGCTACCACGATGCTGATGCTTCTTTCCCCAGTTACCACTAGGCTTTCTGAACACAGAGCCGGTTATCTGAAGGGGATGAAGCCCCATCCTTAGAGCAGACTCTGAAAAATAAACTGCTGTTTAGACATACACTGAAAAAATGATGCTCTGAAGAGAGGTGGGCCTTAAGAAGCCCCTTCAAGTGGACACGAATCTGCCTCAGTGTCCTAGAGAATGGGTCCTCTGGGGGTCGACCCCTCCTTGTCACTGTCTTCTTATGGACAGTGTGAGAACAGGAACAAGTACTTGTATTTAATGTTTCTGTAAAAATGTTCATTCTAAGTTCTGTCTCACAAAATGGGAGGAGAGCAGAATTCATGTCTTCAGAACCCTCCCAGCCCTGCCTTTTCAGAAGTGCATGGGCTCTGCGGTTGGCCAGGCTGGGAGCTACTGGTTGTACACGGTGGCTCTGTTTCTCTCCAGCTAGATGTGTCCACTCCCATTAACAGCCTATCAGAACTTGCAGATGCCAGCATCCATCCCAGGACCCTTCTCTAGGACAACTCGGGCACACCTGAGACACTTTCCCCTGTTGTTGCTAATACTCTTGTTTTTAAACAAGTTTTGTTTTAAACAAGTTTCCTGTCGGGGCGCCTGGGTGGCTCAGTGGGTTAAATAAAGCCTCTGCCTTCGGCTCAGGTCATGATCTCAGGGTCCTGGGATCGAGCCCCGCATCGGGCTCTCTGCTCAGCGGGGAGCCTGCTTCCCCCCCCCCCCTCTCTGCCTGCCTCTCTGCCTACTTGTGATCTCTCTCTGTCAAATAAATAAATTTTTAAAAAAATCTTAAAAACAAACAAACAAACAAGTTTCCTGTCCTCAACTTAACAGTCACAAGGGAGGGAAGCAGACACCACACTCTACGCAGTGACCAAGAAAATGTCGTGAATGGGGGGAAAAAAAAGTCATGAATGAATTCCCAAGGTTAAGAAAAAATAGAGAGAGAGACATTTATAAATTCTATGAAAACATTTTTTGTATATTTAAATAATGACATACTGGAAAACAAAACCCTGAAAACCACATCCTAGGCCAAGTATCTGGCTCCGTGAGCATATCCTGCTCCAGTGAAAATTCAGTTTTAACCCAAAATACTATGTAGTCATTCTGAAACCCACCTTTCCCAAACAGGTAACATCTTACCTGAAATTTGAATGACTTATAAACCAAGTTAAGCGCACATACAGCTACATACCCTAATTTGGTTTTTAAGCTGCTCGGCCTCCTGCCGCAACTGGTCAAGTTCACTCATCTTCGGGTGCCAGTGCTCTTCAGTGCTACCTCAAGGAAACTGAGATCTGAAACAGAAATACAAGCATAAGGAAAATTAATAAACGATGGCTGAGTAGCTTAACGAAGCAGGTGAGGAAAGGGAACCGGCATTCCGAGAGCTGCGGTTTTATCACATGTCAGAGCACTTCTCTTCAGCGCTCACCAGAACCTCTACAGTCCCACCAAGGGCTGGACCGGTCAGACGCGATCAGTACTGCCCACCAGCCTTTCAGTGACGAAGGCAAGTACACACTCAGAAGATGGTGGTGGGATGAAGAAGCAAAAATGTGTGGAGCAGCATTTTTCCTGAAGGATCGGAGTCTCACTCTAAACCCAAGAGCGTAAGACTGACGTTAGAAAAGCTCACACGGACAGCCAGGGACGTCTGTTCAGGAGACGAGCAGAGTGGCAACCGGACAGCCCAGAATCTCAGCACCACGTCGATGCTCTCGAAACCAAGACCCCCTCCGTCGCCGCGCCCCACGGATGTCAGAATGTTCACATAGCAATTCTGAAAGCACTCAGTGTGGTATCCAACAGGCTTCTGGTCCAGGGACATCTCACTCTCCCACCAAAACGGGGTCCCAGGAAACAGCAGCACTAACTCCGTCAGGCACAGGCCGAATTAGGCTCAGTACAAACAGCCCTGCCACCCCAGTCTCCTTAGACAGCATTCCTTAAATCAGACTGAAAGCAAAGTCTCCCTGTTAGACCAGACCTACCTTCCCAAGGCAACACCGTACTGGGGTTGTATTTCCAACCAAGAGCATGAACGTTACACCAGTCATGGTTATGACCAATGTATCTCAAAGCTGAAGCTATAATGACCAACATCTCGATCGCCTAAGCCTACGGTGAGCGCCCACACGCAAATACGGCTCATCAAAGGACCTCAACGTCCTGCGCAAACACACACCGGAGACTGTACGCAAAAGTGACAGGGTTGATGTTACATACACCAGATCTTTAATTCACAATAGTTTTTCTCCTGAGACTGAAACCTATCTGGGGGAAACTAGAGCAGGCAGGAAGCACATCTGTTAGAGTTCCCAGTCTAGGTCAATCTTCCTATTCTGCACAAAAGCATTTAGAATAAATTTACATGGTTTACATTACAGAAACTTGATGTATACTTACTGATGAAAGCAAAAAATATCTTTCCCACTAAGGAGTATCTTTAAAAAGTGTGTGTTTGCGTTCTTAGTTCTTGCTTTCAGCTGTGCGATCTATTCACAGCTACAAAAACAGGCCGGGCAGGAGGCAGGGAGCAAGGACCTCCAGGAAGCAACCCCCGTCGCCGGTCCTGCCCTTCAATGACAGTCCGTGGAACCACCAGGAAAGGCCGCACGGGGACGGGACAGGGAGCGAAGGCGCCTCCGGGAAGGCGACACATGCTGACACGGTTTCAGAAATATTTTGGACCAAAATAGTTGTTTCTAAAGCCATTACTTTAGGTGGGAGCTGGAAGCACGTGGAAGGCTTCCAAGATACTTGGAGCCTCCCCGGTGAGAAGCAGCATTACTGGAGCGCGACGCGGGAGCGGCCGCCCTGCAGACACTGGACCCGACGCCACCGGCTGGTGCTCCCTCCGGTCTTCACGGACACACGCCTCAGAGCGGCAGCCTACGGACAGTAACGCATGCAACAGGGACAGCGCCAAGAGAACAGGAGGTGACTTCTGAAAGAGAGAGCTGGGAAGCGGGGATGACGCGTCCCCCGGGTTTGTGGACTGCTGCGCGCCGCCGGCCAGGACACCCTGCCACGGCTCCCGCGCGCGGACCCGTGCTACACGCCGCGCACAGTCACGCCGGCAGCAGCACCCTGCCCCGTGTCAGGGAACTGCTCTTGGTCTGCAAAGAAGCCCTTTGACTCAAGCCTTCCAAAACCAGTGCTGAAGAGAAGTAATAGCTAATGGTTGGCGTGGGGTAAACGGAATCGTTACTTTTACAAACAAGTAAAATCTTTTAAAAAGATGGAAGGGCACCTGGTGGCTCAGTCGGTCAAGCGTCCAACTGCAGGTATCAGCTCAGGTCATGGTCTTGGGGTCCTGAGAGGGAGCCCCGCTCCGTGCTCAGAGGGGGGTCTGCTGGAGATGCTCTCTCTCTGCCTCTGCCCTGCCTCACCTCCCATCTGCACGCATGCTCTCCCTCTCTAAAATAAATAAATAAAATCTTAAATTACTGGGACGCCTGGGCGGCTCAGGCAGTTACGGGTCTGCCTTCGGCTCCGGTCACGATCCCAGGGTTCTGGGACCAAGTCCTGCGAGTCCCGCGCCGGGCTCCTTGCTCAGCGAGGAGCCTGCTTCTCCTTCTGCCTGTTTCTGCCTGCTGATCCCCCTGCTTGTGCTCCCTCTCTCTCTGACAAACAAATAAATAAAATCTTAAAGAAAAAACTTTGTTAGTTTTAGTCAACAAACATAACTTCTGATTATAACTTCAACACTAAAAAGTCAAGGTTAGGGACGCCTGGGTGGCTCAGTGGGTTAAAGCCGCTGCCTTCGGCTCAGGTCATGATTCCAGGGTCCTGGGATCGAGCCCCGCATCCGGCTCTCTGCTCAGCAGGGAGCCTGCTTCCTCCCTTGGCTCTCTGCCTGCCTCTCTGCCTACCTGTGATCTGTCTGTCAAATAAATAAATAAAATCTTAAAAAAAAAAAAAAGTCAAGGTTAATTTTTAAAGTAAGGACTAAAAACAGCAAACTCTTAGGACCTAGGTAAACAGGAAGTACTTTCTGAGATGCTGGGTCTTTAGATAAAAGACCCAAATTCTATTATTAGGTGGGATGACCCCACCTAATAATAAGTTTAAGTACTTCTTTAGTTAGATGTTCTTAAGTTTAAGTACTTCTTTTAGTTAGATGTTCTTTTTAAACATATTATAGAAGAATATATACATGATAATCACCCAGGTATATTGTTCTAAACTAGAGAAATGAATTAATTGAAAACCCAAGTGTCTGTATTTTTTTTAAGATTTTACTTCTTTATTTGAGAGAGAGAAAAAGAGAGAGCGCACGAGTGGCGGGGAGGGGCGGAGGGAGAGGGATAAGCAGAGTACTGTGGCCCGAGCCGGAGGCAGATGATTCACCGACTGAGTCCTCCAGGTGCCCCCCAAGTGTGTTTAAAACGAGAAGATCCACTTACTTCAGTTACCCCATAAAATTTCAGAAGCAATAATATCAATACTTGCTGGCTTGAATCTTTAGTCACAAGCAAAGAGAACAAAACCAGATCTATTTCTCTTTCATCAGTAAGTATCATAAATGACGACTGCTTTTACTTACAGATCCCTCTATAATCAGTGTCTGCATCTGAGTCTCAAGAGAGAGACTCGAAATACATGTCTGTTCATTTTTAAGAGAAGAGGTATTCCTGTGGCTACTAGCAATAAAGACAAAAGTCCTTTCAAACCTATTTAATCCAGACAACTGGTCTGGTGAGAAAAAGTAACCTATGGTTAAGCATTTAAAAATCTTTTAAAATTACATTCTCTATTATCCACATCAAAGGTGTATTTTCTGAAATCAAATCTGGAAAAGAAGTTTTTTCATAGATGGACGGACTTTCACTGATGAAGGGGCACTCAGGGTTGTCCAGCACACTGGCCCTACTGTCCCAGAGTGGGTGCTGCCCAGGACCACCTTGATGAGATGTGCGTGTACACCCTCTGCTCGAAGCTAATGGACACGCTCCTGGGGTCACAGCCTGAGTGTGGAAAGTCAGACAGCAGCACCATCACAGTCAGTGCTGCCCCACAGAGAAACTGGCACCCACAGGCAAGGAGTGCACACATTCAGATACTGGCGGAACTAAGAGGAAACAAAAAACTTCCCAATTCCCATGAATTAAAAGCTCACCCCAAATGCTCTTCTATGAGGATACAGTAAATGAAATAAACAAGGTACAGAACAGTGTATGTGTGATGGCACGTTTCTCTCTGTGTGCAAAAAGGACAAACATCTTCGCTAGTGTAAGCAATGGTTTTTCTGCACACGCGAGAGAATGCTAACAGTGGCTGTTTGCAGAGAATGAAGCAGGGACAGTCGGGCAGCTCCTTTCCACACTATCTTCTATACATACACGTATTTTTTTCTTTTTAAAATAATGTTAACAGGTTATCTGGGCCCTGACACCAAGAAGCATTCACTGTTTTGCCCATACTTTTGGTTTTAAAAAAAACCCAATGTTTTTTGTTAAAACATAACGTGTTTGTTAAAACACGTTAATGTTTAATGTTAACTTTTAACTGGAAGAACTATCATGTATCACTAAGAACAGTGAGGAAGATGCAATAAACACTTGGAAAATTGCCTGATGTATATTAAAACAAAAACAAAGTTGTGTAATAATTTTAGCTATTTTTTTAAAAAAGATTTTGTTTATTTATTTGAGAGAGAGAGAGGAGGGGAGAAAGCACAAGCAGCGGGAGCGGCAGGCAGAGGGAGAGGGAGAAGCCGGCTTCCCGAGGAGCGGGGAGCCCAAATCCCGGGGCATGAGCCCAAGGCACACGCTTAACCAACGGAGCCACCCAGGAGTCCCTAATTTTAGTTACTTTAGAAGATTAAAATATATATTTTAGTGGAAAAAAAGACATTTAAAAAGACTAATAGCATTTTGTTAGAATTATTGGTCATATTTTCCTCTTCATTTTCTAAACACTGATAATGCAGTTTATGTTATTTTGGTTAAAAGAAAATGTACATCTTGAAAGTCTTACTTACACGGAATCACTTTGCTTTTCTCTTCACTATCCTTAGGTCCCCAAAGCCTTCAGAAAACCCCACCATCGGGTCTCCGTGGCCCGGGTTCCTTCTCCCCTTGCTAAAGTCAAGGCTAAGCCCTGGCTGTGCTGACTCAGTGCCTTCGCTCATCTAATCCAGTAAGACAGGACCTGCTGAGAGTTTCATATCTGTTCTTCATGACCCACATTGCCACTAGCTCTTATTTAGAACGTCTATCCTAGAAGTACTTTTCATAGAAATTTAAATAACTTGAAAGTGTATGATCTGCCCTAATTCAGATTATATCCAAAATCTTTGTAAGTCAAAGCGTTAACACAAATTTTTTATTCAAATATGTCACATTTGCAACATAACGTGCTTCAGGTGGCCCCCATCACTTCATTTCCCTCTCATCAAGACCCCAGTAAGGGGTGGGGAGGAACTTCAAGGGTGCCCCCCAGTACCCCCGTCGCTGGCAACGACACTCACACTGCAAGGCTTGTTAATGACAAAATGGGGTGATTATATCAAAAAATGATCCTTAGTTTTGGTTCTGACACATACTAGGAATGTGACACCAAAGCACCTTTCAGTCCAGTCCCTCAGGGAATGGTGTTACCTACATCTCAGGGCTGAAATGAAACTTAAGTAAGACACAACTGGGGCGCGCGCCGCAGGCCCTTCAGCGACTGGACTGTGAAGCACACCTTCCAAGCGCAGCCGCCACGGTGCACACACGTGGTCTCATGGGCAAAAGGAGGCAGCCCGAGACGCCAGCTGCTGGCTACCCTGGGCCCACGGTGGCGCACGGAATTGGACGGCTGCAGCACCTGTCAGCCTTTGAAACCAAACTGCTAGTTACTTTACCCCAGAAGAGGGTTTATTTGGGAAGAGCAGAGAACTGCGATTCCGGACAAGCAAGCCACAGTAAAACCGCAGGCAAGTTCAACAAATAAAGGGAAGGAACGGTGTTTTAGAGAAGGAGGAAGGAAGGAAGGAGGAGGAGGTTGGGAAGGCTGTTTGGAACGAAAGCCCATTGGAGAGAAGCAGGAGGTCAGGGTAGTGATGGTTTCTCGCTGGTTGAGTCACAGGGCGAGTGGAGCTTTCTTTTCTTTTTTTAAGAAGGCTCCACATTCAACCCCGAGGTCAAGAGTCATATACTCCATCAACTGAGCCAGTCGGGCATCCTGGGGCACCAGCTCTCTTATAGGAGGTACAATGCACATCCTTTCCCACTGGGGCCTCTAAGCGATGATTCTGCCTGCAACAGACACCCAGCAGTACCAGCTTTCTCTATCAGCAGCCCCTTCTAGTACCCTAGCGAGGTTTCCTGCAATCTTCATACACCTCTGACACTATGAATCAGGGGAAGAAGCCGGCTAGCTAGTTCAGCCACAAAAGTGCCCCCATCATCTCCAAGTCGAAGAAGCATTTTGAGGGAAAGAGTTTCACATGAGGGGCGCCTGGGTGGCTCCGTGGGTTAAGCCTCTGCCTTCAGCTCAGGTCATGATCTCAGGGTCCTGGGATGGAGTCCCACATCGGGCTCCCTGCTGAACAGGGAGCCTGCTTCCCCCTCTCCCTCTGCCGCTCCCCCTGTTTGTGCTATTTCTCCTTCTCTCACTCTCTATCAAATAAATAAATTCTTAAAAAAAAAAAAAAGGAAGAGTTTCACATGAGGAATTTAAACTGATTTCATCAGTCTTTTTCATTCAGAAAAAGAAAGTAGAGAAACCATTACATACTGCCCTAACACAACTGTGAGCCACCCATGGCGGCAGAACCAGGACGCCGTGCTCGAGGACAGGTGCTGTGGCTGAAGCGGGTGCGCAGAGCCGAGCACTGTGGCTCCTCCGCCCCACAGAACTGGTCCGCAACCTCCCGACACTTGAGGGTGTACGCGAACATACCCACAACAGAATGCCACGTTGAAGTTTGCTTTACAACAACCAAAAAGGAGGAGAACAGGCAAGGGCAGATATAAACAAGACTGGCTGTGAGTTGGTCACTGCTGTAGTTTGATGATGAAGTTCCTATACAATTAACTTTTATATGCATTTCAATTTTCCGGTAGGACAGGTTTTTTTTTTAATGTTAGTAACTTTGTATCTTGATTCAAAATCCAAATGTACAGACTTCAGAGAAAATCAGGAAAATGTGAATATGGCCTGGGTGTTCGGTGGCATGAGAGCTGAGCTCTTTCTTTGTTGTCACAGCAGGAGTAAAGGCCACACTGTTAGAAATACTTCTTACCTATGGGTGAGATGATGTGATTTGGGCATTTGCTTTAAAATACTCCAAGATAAAATGGAAGGAAGGAGGAAGATGATTAAATGAAATTGGCAAAACTCTATAAATGTTGGAGATGGGTGATTACGTAATATTTTTTATCTACGTTTGAATATTCTTATAATAAATTTTTTCAAAGTCAGTATTTCTTGGTATTGTCTGACTACATTACGAACATGTGATGAATCTGTCATAAACCTCTTGATTTAAAAGCACGGGAGCACAGGGGCACTGGGTAGCTCAGTTGGTCGAGTGTCCACCTCTTGACTTCGGCTGGAGTCATGATCTCAGGGTCGTGGGATCCAGCCCCATGTCAGGCTCCACGCTGGGTGGGGGTCTGCTTGGGATTCTCTCTCTCCTTCTTCTTCTGCCCCTCCCACTCCCCCTGCTTACACTCTCTCTCTCTCTCTCAAATAAATAAAATCTTAAAGAAAAAAAGTCTGGGAGCACAGGCGTCCCCCACATAGATCGCGCAGTTTTTTCCTCACATTTTTTCCAGCAATGACACAGACTGCGCACCCCTCCAGTTGGCTGCGAGGAAGACTCAACCTCAGGAATCCCCAAATTTGTCTGAACAACCAAATGGTCAACCTTGGAGGTTTCTATATCCGTGTCTCAAAAGTGATAAAAATTAATATTACATTTTGATGATATATTACCATGAAATTAGCTTCTATGAAATAGCAGATATCAGAATATTCAATGAAATAAAAAGTAAACCGTGACTAGTTTTTTTTTACGGGGAACCAAATGGTAATGAAGATGCAGAAAGGAAATGCAATCACACGCTACACCCTCATTTGGCTCTGGCTTAGCGATCCGGCAAACTTTTACATGTTATTTGAAAATTACTCGAGTAGGGTGCAGTGTATTTAAATAGTCCACCCTCAGCATCTCGGACGTCTCCTCAGATTTCCCTGCAACTCAGTTTTCTGATGCAAATTTCACACAGTCGTCCACTCCGGTAAGTGGCTTCCTATTAGGTAAGGCACACACAGAACACGTCCACTTGGCACATTGTACACTTACGGACAATGCAGTATAATTTTTTCCCTAACTTACTGTTTAACCCCATTCAAAGTGCATCCCCTAAAGCACTAGGACGATGTAAACTTAATCATCTTCAGTAGAAGTAACTTCATACAACAATCATGTTAGTCTCATAAACAGAAAAATAAGACACAAGAAACAATCTCTACATACACTGAAATACCTATTCGCTCTACAAACGGTCTGACCATCCCGGGGTCCCCAGCAGACATTCCAGAAAATAGGAGGAGCCTCACTCACTTCAGTTTACCACCTTTGAAAAGTAACGGTTCTCACAGTTTCCAAATGACAACAAAACCTACAGCAGATAATTCATAAAGTCACTGACAGCCAAGTGCCACTCACACTCACACTCACACTGAATTTGCGGGAAGTCAGCGTGTCCCTCTAGAAGTCCCTGCTCAACCCCGAGACCAATGCAGTGGAGAAGCCCGCTGCCCTGTGGGCAGCGGTACCACCCCGACGTGCACGCCCTCCACTTCCCAGCTCCCTGCCAGTGCTCCAGTGAGGAGTCGTAACGGGGCTGTGCGTACCAGAAAGAACTACTGTCTGACAAAAATCGGCCATGCACCTGGCAGCAGCAGGAAGGCAACCGAGCTGCATGGACAGAGTATAGAGCACAGTCTCTCTCACGACCAGAAGTAAGACCAATCACTTTTGTAAGACACCCCGACCCCCGTATGCACAGAGACGTGCCTGACTGAGAAGGCAGCAGTATCGATAACTACAAATTCCAAAGTTCCAGGGCGCCTGGGTGACTTAGTCCTTAGGCGTCTGCCTTCGGCTCGGGTCATGGTCCCGGGATCCTGGGATCAAGCCCCACGTCCAGCTCCCTGCTCGGCGGGAGGCCTGCTTCTCCCTCTTCCACTCCCCCTACCTGTGTTCTCTCTCTCTCACTGTGTCTCTGTCAAATGAATAAATAAAACCTTTATTAAATAAATAAATAAATTCATTCCAAGGTTCCTTGAAACCCATTGCTCAGAAGGCACTATTCACCTACACGTGCAAGTTATTTGCAGGCTGCTATGCAATGCCACATTTAAAAATTACTGTAAAGAATTGATACTTCAGAACATATTAAAATTAAATCTAGGAGCACCAGGGTGGCTCAGTGGGTTGAGCACCTGCCTTCAGTTCAAGTCAGGTCCCAGGACCACGGGGCCCCAGGACCACAGTAAGTGGTCTTACTGTACGACTTAGTGTACGACTGCTTGTTGAAGTCCTTACGAGGAAGTGGGTGCTGCGACTGCCATCCTCTTGGGTTGAGGTGCTGCCCCTTCACGGAATCCAGACCTGAGTCTGCCGTGCCTTGTCTGACTGGTCCTGATGGAGTTTCGTCTTTTTGCCTTGACACTCCGGTGAAAGGTGCCTCCCGTTGGGCAGGGCAGCCACACCTGCCACAGGCTGACCTCTGAAGGTGGCTGGCCTCAGAGCCACAGTGGTGGCACCACGCACGCATCTTCCGTGACACTTTCCAAATGACAGCATCCCCTTGATCATCTCCCCTCTGCAGCTGAGACCCGAGACCAGAAGGCACTCCGTTATTCTCCAGCTGTACTAAATAATCTTAAACTCAGGCTTATTTAGACACTTGAATTAGGCAAGAACTTGAAACTTCGTCCACCTCCTATTTCAGCTGACAGAACACCAGACGGAACCCGGAGGACCCTTTGGGGACCTCCCGGCACTGGACAGAGCCCAAGGGAGCTGAGCCTCGATGCTCCCCTGTAGTGCTGCTGCCCGGAAGGGGGCCTCAGGGAAGGGAAAGAGACCACCCGGCCCAGCTCCATACCCTACACAGTGCCCGCCCGACCAGGCCCAGGAAGCCAAAGAAGTATGACATGCTGACAAGAGCTTGTCTCTGCCCAGGAGCCTCGAGGGACATTCTTCTCACTCTCCAGCCCCTTGACAAGCGTCCCTCATCTTCGAGCAACCCCGCCCCCAAGACACAACTCCCCTCCATGTGCCTCTTCGAGAGCCAGACGTCCACAGGAGCTCGCCCACGGGGACTCTCTCCACCTGTGCCCAGGCCACCCTTACACTCCCCGCAAGGCCGCTTGATTCTTCCTTCCCGCCTGGAGGCAATGGCCAAGGTCTGTCCAGTCTGAAAAGCGAGCCATGAGAGCAGAAACACAACCATACGGGCTGTGTAAATATGTTCCTGTCGACAGCGGTGAACGTGGTCTAACCGACACCCCAAGGAGCCAACGTCTGGGTAAGCAGAGCCGTCCTGCGCTACTCCTCTCAGAACGGACCGTGAACTCCGACAGCCTGCAGCCTGCGTCTCCCCCCGGAATTACAGAAACCAAAAGCATGACTCATGCTCATCAATATATATTAACTTCTTCTGAATACGTCTTGATTTCCCCCCAACAGCTCTGTGACTCTTCACCATCAGATCACTTCCGCCGCAATGGAGAGCAGGTGCGGGCTGGCCGCTTTCGGATCAGGCGTCTCGTCCGGTCTGCGTCCGGAGGGGGAGAGCTCCTCTCTCCTCGGCAGCAGCCCGGCCTCCTCTACAAGCACCTTATTCGCTTTCTCACATTCGTTCACTGACACCTGCCACGGACAGAGGACGCTGTGGTGAAAACACAAACTCCCACCCTCAGGCGCCAGTCTGAAGACGGACAGCCCAACGTCCTTTTCAGGATCTGACTCGGAAAACCCTGATGATCTCACCACGCGGACACCTAACCACTTCAGAAGTAAAAGGGGATTTACGACCCACTCCCAGGTCATAGCTGTGGCCGAGGGGCACAAACTGTGTCCTCACCATCGCGGAAAGAGGTCCTACCGAGTGTCCACGTGGTCACCAAGAGAGGCGGACGCCGTCCCAAATGGCCACAATTCCGACAGAGGCTACTCCAGAGTTACCCATGCCGGGCGCCCTAAGCAGTCTGACTGGCCCACGACGCTCACAGGACCATAAAACAACGCTTCCCTTCCTTGTCACCTGCACGCACACAGCACCCCACCAGGGCAAGCTCTCGCACACGGATGCGACGGAGGTCAGCAGCTCAGGCCGGCCTTCCGACCTGGAGAGCCGCGCACAAGCCTTTCTGCTCACGGCCCCACGTGCTCCACTGAGGCGAGAGACCTTGGCTTCTCCACTGCTAGGGGAAGCACCTTTAAATTGCTTTCCAGGGGCGCCCGGGTGGTTCAGTGGGTTGTGCCTCTGCCTTTGGCTTGGGTCATGGTCTCAGGTCCTGGGATCGAGCCCCGCATCGGGCTCTCTGCTCAGCAGGGAGCCTGCTTCTCCCTCTCTCTCTGCCTGTCTCTCTGCCTGCTTGTGATCTCTGTCAAATAAAATCTTTTTTTTAAAAATTGCTTTTCCAGGGGCGCCTGGGTGGCTCAGTGGGTTGAGGCCTCTGCCTTCGGCTCGGGTCATGATCCCAGGGTCCTGGGGATCGAGCCCCGCATCGGGCTCTCTGCGTGGCAGGGAGCCTGCTTCTCCCTCTCTCTCTCTGCCTGCCTCTCTGCCTGCTTGTGATCTCTGTCTGTCAAATAAATAAATAAAATCTTAAAAAAAAAATTGCTTTTCCAGCTAAATACCATCAATTCAGGAGAGCCCACTCATCAAGGACAAGAGTTTCTGGGTGTCCTCTGTAGCCCCCACCCTCAGGGGCTCTTATACCCCGTCCAGTCAGCTCGCCAGTGCTATCCAGCAGAAACACAACGTGAACCACACGTGGAGGTTTTCATTTTCCCGTACCCATATTAAAAAAGTAAAAAAAAACAGGTCAATGTTAATTTAATTTTATTTGTAAAGATTATTTATTTATTCATTTGACAGAGAGAGACACAGCGAGAGAGGGAACACAAGCAGGGGGAGCTGGGGAGGAGGAAGCAGGCTCCCTGCCGAGAAGGAAGCCGAATGCGGGGCTCGATCCCAGGACCCTGGGATCATGACCAGAGCCGAAGGCAGAGGCTTAACGACTGAGCCCCCCGGGCGCCCTAGGTTAATGTTAATTTAGTAATATATTTATTTAATCCGACATACCAAAAATGTTATTTCAACATGTAAACAATATAAAACAATTACAAATGGGTATTTCACCTTCCTTTGTCGTACTAGGTTTTTGATATCGAGTGTGTATTTTACATTTCCATTTGGACCAGCCTTACTCCAAGTGCTCCTCAGTCAACACGTGGCCAGTGGCCACAACTACCACAGGGGCCGGCACAGCACTGAGCCCTTCCTCCCCTCTTCCCTCCAGTGGGAGATCCTCATCTGGGGATGGGTTCACTTCAGTGTCTTTCTAGGATAGCAGGAACCAGGCTCTCCCTCCACAAAGCCAACCTCTGTCCTCCCAGTCAGAAACCGAGAGAGGCGCATCCCCATTCATACCTGCTCAGTCCTACGCCCCTCCTTCCAGCGGCACCTCCTCCCACCGCGCCCCGCCAGCCGCCCAGCAGCCGGCAGTCAGGGCTAACAGTAACCGGGGTAGGAGGCTGCAGAGCTGCTGGAGACACGGGCAGCTCAGGGAACCGGATGGAAGACCAGGATGAGTGGGTGCCGGAGAGCAGGCAGGAGTCACCCTCCCTGAGGCTCTGTCTCCCTCTGGAGTCACAGAAAGGGCCAGTGAGCCTTTCTCCTGAACCCTGTGTCTAGTGCCCCACGGAAACCCACCTGTGCCACTGCACTCTCCCTCCGCGTCTCGCCTGCTAAGCCTGAAGCATCGCTGTGCTCCCAGCGTGGAGCAAAGAACCCAGCACATCCTACGGGGTCAAAATCGTTCAGTCAACCCAACCCCTGCAAACCTGTTGAGGCCAAACAAGAGGTCACACTTGACTTATCTCAGAGCCAAACGCCATACGCAATTAATGTGTTCGGAGAAACAAATGGCACACATCCAGAAGAAAGGTCCAGCAGGGAAGGGTGGTGAGAACTGGACACACGATGGAGGGAACGACCTCAAGCACCTGTGAGAGGCTCTCACCCCAAGTTCTGGGCCAGACTCGGCTCCCCGATATGCTATTTGCACTCCGTCAGGCAATCTGCTCTTACAACTATTTCCTGAAACGAGGAGGAACACCACCGGGTTTCCCCCAGAAACTCTTTCCATTGGCCTCTGCACGTCCAGCCTACCGAGCAGGACCGGCTGGCTGGGGGCAGCGCGGCTGCCATGCGCTTGGGTCCTGCACATCCAGGGTCCCAGTCCTGACCCTCTTGTCACAGGTGGCCTCCGCTAAGTTCCTAACCTCTCTCTGCCTCTGCTTTTTGGTCTGAAAGTGGAGACCATTACAGGACCCACACCTCACATGCTATGAGGGGTCAACGAGAAGCCATGTAAGGCCTTTAAAACCTGACTAGGCTACGGGAAACTCTCCCTTGTAAGAATAGTAGCAAAACTTTCTAGCCTGAAATTACTTAAGAAAATTACCTCCTCCTTCACCTGCCAGACTTCCTGGCCAGTCAGTGGGGTAGGCAGAACTCAAGAACACAACTGAAAGCGGCAACCGTGACATACGGGCGCTTCACCCGGTAGAGATGAGACTCGCTCGCGCCACTTTCTAATTGCTCGTTTAGTTTTTAAAACATAAAATATCCTCATTGAAATGCACGTCACACAATAAATATGTACCACTTAACACCTAACACATGGACACATCTCTGAAACCAGCCACACAATTCAGGTAACGAACATGTCCGTCATCCTCTGTGCCCCTCTGGAACCCCACCCTCCCCAGGTGCCACCCGTCTGCTTTCTGTCACCACACGCCAGCGTGCAGCTCCCGAAATCTGGGCACACGGAGTCCTAAAGTGTGTCGTTTCTTACGGTCTGGCTCTGCCTGCTCCGCGTTTTTCTGACACTCATCTGTGCTGCCGCGTGTGCAAGTCTTACACGGACATCTCCTTTCGTTTCTATTGGGGACACACTGAGCAGGGAGCATATATGGAGGCATATGCTTAACATTTTAAGAAACTGCCAAACTGTCTTCAAAGTGCTTGCACCATTTCCCACTCCCACCAGTAGTGTCTCAGAGCCCAGTTCCCATATGTCCTCGTCAGCACTTGCCATGACCACCTGTTGGTCCATCGAGGCGCTGGACAGTGGTGTCTCCTTACGGATTTAATCTCATCTCCCAACAGCCAATGGTTTTGGCTTCCCCTTTCCTTTTTCTCTTTCTTTCTTTTTCTTTTCTTTAAGATTTTATTTGTTTGGGGGCACCTGGGTGGCTCAGTTGTTAAACGTCTGCCTTCCGCTCAGGTCATGATCCCAGGGTCCCGGGATCGAGCCCCGCATTGGGCTCTCTGCTCAGCGGGGAGCCTGCTTCTCCCTCTCCCACCCCCCTGCTTGTGTTCCCTCTCTCGCTGTCTCTGTCTCTGCCAAATAAATAATAAAATCTTAAAAAAAAAAAAAGATTTTATTTCGGAGTGAGCGAGTGAGCACAAGCAGGGAGGAGGGGCCGAGGGAGAACCAGGCTCCCCGCGGAGCAGGGATACCCGACACGGCACTCGATCCCAGGACCCTGAGATCGAGACCTGACCTGAAGGAAGAGGACTGACCGACTAAGCCCCCCAGGCACCCTGGCCTCTTTTCAATCACACTTCTCTGCTCTCTCTCTCTCCTACTCTCCACTGAAGTGTCTGTTCGCATCACTTGCTTCGTTCATATTGAGTTTTATGAGTTCTTTATTTACTCCGTATACAAGTCATCTAAGATGTGTCACGTGGTAGCACATTCGCCAGCCTGTGGCTTGTCTTTCCACTTTATTAACAGTGTCTTTGAAGGAGCAGAGGCTTTTAATCTCGACAAAGTCTCATTTATAAATGTTCTCTTTTATGGCTTTTATCTTTGATGTCATAATTAAGAAATCTTTGCCAAACCCGAAGTCTTGAGCAATCTTCAACGTCTTCTAGTTAGGGTGACTACTAAGGTCTATGGTTCACTTTGAGTTAATCTTTGTCTATGGTGCCAAGTTCACCTTCTGCAGAGGGACGACCAATTGTTCAAGCGATGAAGTCATTTAATTTAGTTTTGGGGGTTTTTTCGTTTGTTTTTAAAGATTTTATTTAATTATTTGAGAGAGAGCACGTGTGCACGTGACAGGGTGGGAGCACAGAGAGGCGAGGGAAGCAGGCTCCCCGCTGCGCAGAGAGCCCGATGCGGGGCTCGATCCCGGGACCCTGAGGTCATGACCTGAGCCGAAGGCAGAGGCTTCACCATCTGAGCCACAGACGTGTTCCTAATTTGGTTTTGCTTTTTAAAATTCCTTCGACTTGGGCTGTCTGGGTGGTTCTGTCCGTTAAACATCCGACTCTTGGGTTCAGCTCAGGGTGTGATCTCAGGGCTGCAGAAGCAGGCGTGAGTGGGCGGGGCGCCTCGGCCAGGGTCCGCCTGGGATTCTCTCCCTCCCCCTCCCCTTTTGCCCTTCTCTCCAGGTGCACATGTGCGCCCGCGGTCTCTCAAATAAACAAAATCTTTTAAAAGAAAGAATTCTTTCAACTTACAGAGTTCTAAGAATTACAAAAAGAACTGTACCCTCAACCAGACCCACTGAGCCCTGACTCTGTGACACATTCGCTGTACTGCTCCCACTTCGCACAAATTTATAGGGAGTTTTCAATGAATCACGCGGCTTTCCTTTTACCTGCACAATCTACCGTATTCCAACCAAGGTCTGATTTGAAAAATGGCTCCCCTGCTTTCTAATGAAAACAGCTGGAGAAATTCCACCCTTGTTCAGAATGCTGGGACTTTAGCTCTTCCTTCTGAACACTGGATACAGCCTTTCAAAAACACATGCTTCTCAGGAACAATCTGCTCTGAAAACCAACTATAAGCTTAAAAAAGAGACGGGCAAAACTGTACAAAAACCAGGTTATTCAAATAAGAAACCCTGAAGAAATTTAAACACTGTGCTTTAAACCTGACAGGATCAGCTGCACCAGCATTACCTTAATTCAGAAGTGCTTCTGGTCTGGTCTCCAATGCATGAAAAACCGTCTGCAACAGACAAAAAAGGCTCTCCGTGCACCGCACAGGCTGCGACGACCTACACGGCTGAAGGAGCACACGAACCCGTCCCTTCCCTGTTACCACTTCTTGTCCCACGTCATTTTGCTTAGCACTTTGTACTAACTTAGTATTTGGCTTTTCAGGGTGGAAAAGATCTGTTTCTTTTTAAAAATTCCTTAGCAATGTCTCCTGGAAAATACCTTGAATCCTACTGAATCCAGCTAGAAAAATTATAGTAACAGTAAAAACCTCCACTGCGGTTCCAGAAGCTTCTAAAGTACCCTTACCCAGACTCTGCCATCAGACATGTAAAGGAAAGCGTCTGAATCTCAAAAGGAGGCCTGGACACTTTCCAAGTGTGGCTGGTCTACAGGGGCACAGGTGCCACTCCCACCACCAGCCCTAGCCCTGGTGGCCAGGAGGCCCCCCGGAAGAGCTCCCAACTCTCCTCTCCCAGTACTGCAGCCAGAACAAAAGCACCCTTATTTCTAGATTTCTTCTGGAATATCTGCTTGTTCTTTCTCAGAAACTAAGTTTCAAAACACTTACATAGGTTTCTGTGATCGCTCCAAATTAAACTGTGTGTCAAAAGTCCCATTCTGGACGTTTCGAGGATTACCCCCTGCCTGCTGATGGATTCACTATCTCCTGCATCTAAAACTCCCAGCCACACACCTAGTCTGGAGGCCAGGAGAGGTATTAACACACTCAAACGTCCCCCAGTTCAACCGTGAATTCTAAGGTATTTATTTAACAAAATAGCTTTATTTTGGAATTATGCTACATATGTAATGAGCAAACACAAGCTTTTCTGTCAATACAAGTAAGTGTGGAAAGAAAACAGTATGGTATGGAGGTTCTTCAGAAAGTTAAACACAGATTTGCCATGTGATCCAGCAAGACCACTCCTAGGCATATATCCCCCAGAACTAAAAACCGGTACTCACACATACACACATCTCACAGCAGTGCTACACGCAATGGCCAAGAGCTCAGTGTTCATCAATAAATAAATGGATAGGGGCGCCTGGGTGGCTCAGTGGGTTAAGCCTCTGCCTTTGGCTCAGGTCGTGATCCCAGGGTCCTGGGATCGAGCCCCATATCGGGCTCTCTGCTCTGCAGGGAGCCTGCTTCCTCCTCTCTGCCTGCCTCTCTGACTACCTGTGACCCCTGTCTGTCAAATAAATAAAATCTTAAAAATTTTTTAAATAAATAAATAAATGGATAAACAAAGTGTAGTACAGCCACACACTGGAATATTACTCAGCAGTGAAAAGGAGTGAAACACTGGCGCACACTACAGTGGCTGGTCCCTGAAAACACGATGCTACCTGAAGAAGCCAGATGCAAAAGATCACAAACCGTGTGACTCCATGTATATGAAATATTCTGTTTACATGAAAGAGGCAAATGCACAGAGACAAAATGCGGTGGTTGCTAGGGGTTCTGTGTACATGCGTGTGGGATGAACACTGCTCAACAGGTACAGGGCTCCCCGGGGAAAACAAAAACCTTCTGTAGTAAGACGGAGCTGATGGTTATACAACACAGTGAATGTGCCAAAAGCCACTACGTGGTTCACATTTAGCAAAATGTGCCACGAAAGGTACTGAGAAGAACACTCGAATCAGAGGGTCTGGGAGTGGAAGCTGGGGATTGGCCGGCGAACGGCGGCCGGCCGGCTGTCACAAACCCTCCGAGGGGAGCGCTCGGGCGCGCACACCCACACTGTCACTGAATGACCAAGTTTAAAAGCGGGCAATCTTAACTTCGGCACGACTGGAGTTTCAGGCTGGGTCACTCTCTGGTGGGGGCTGTCCTGTCCACCATGGGATTTTCAGCGGCACACCCTTCCCCAGCGTGACAACCAAAACCGTCTCCAGACACCACGACATGTCCCTGAAGACAGTATGAGCCCAGGTAAGAGCTTCTGCAAACCGGTTGTCACAATGATCCCTATCGCCAAATGCAAACCCTTTCAGGCACTTGCCACATCAAGAGACAAGAGGGAAAAAAATTAAAATGGACAAATGTATCAGTTTGCTCTGAGTCAAATACCTAGACTGTCTCGTGGCTCAGGGTATGAAACGAAGTTCAAGTTCCTTATTTTTCTTCGGAAGAAGGAAAAGGGAAGCCAGCCCTCCACGAGTGTCTGTCCGCCGCAGCTCCTCAGGGCATGGCCACAGCGCGGCGAAGGGCATGGGGACCACTGCCAAACCGCCTCAGCCCGCACTCACGTGTGCAGCCGACTGGACTCTCTTCCGGTTAAAAATCAGACCCAAGCGGGGCTCTTTTTCTGACTACCCAGCCCAGACCACTGTCCCAGACAGCAGCACACATTAATGTGATCCCAAACCAGGAGCAAGCATCAGCCTCGCAGAAAATGTGGAAACTGGGGATTTAGCGAAACCAAAGCCCAAGGTTGACAACACTACTCTCCCTCCGGGAGGTGAACGTAAGTGGAGAGGCAAAGACGCATCTTGTGACGGAAGGCAGATGGCAGAGACTGCCGAAAGGGTGCCCGGGGCCCACAAGGCGGGGCGGGGGGCAGTGGCTGGTCAGATGTGAGAAAAGATGGTTCTCAGGGCAGGCAGGGACGGACCCTCTCCGGTTACTCTGAAGTCTGGCTACATGGGAGGGGTGCTATTGCTGAAGTGGAATTAAGGGGGGACATACACATGCTGAATTTTTCTCTCATCTTTTTAGAAAGCAATCCATAAGGGAAGTTGGAGGAAGATAAGGGAATGCAGGCATAAAATTAAAAAAAAAAAAAAAAGCCAATTATACAGCCAATTCTAGTAAAAATTTAAAATATATAAAATTCAAATCATACATTTAACAAAGTGAATAGAAATGTCCCATCAATTTAAAGAGCAAACCAAACTTTTTTTTAAGATTTTATTTTTATTATTTATTTGACAGAGAGACACAGTGAGAGGGGGAACACAAGCAGGGGGAGTGGGAGAGGGAGAAGCAGGCTCCCCACCCAGCAGGGAGCCCGATGTGATCCCAGGACCCTGGGACCATGACCTGAGCTGAAGGCAGACACTCAATGGCTGAGCCACTCAGGCGTCCCCAAACAAACACCTCCTCACCCACCCGATCCTGCTGCTTTGAAACTCTCTTCTCTTGGCGGTGGCAACTCCGCTAGAAGGCAGGAGCCCTGCGGTGTCTCTCTCTCGTCTCCTGCACACAAATCTACCTGCAGAAGCCCACACGGTGCAAAGCTTCCAGACCATTCCATCACAAAAGGACCAGACCGCTGCACACGACACCCCTTCCTTCCCAGCACAGTCTCAGGCTGCCTTTGACTACACCTCAAACACTAGGCTCTGAGGGTGCGCCGGCTCTATCCGATGTACGGATCAAACCCCTTGAACATCCACCCACTCACTCGAATGCACTCAACGGCTAGGAAGCAAGCCGGTGCGCCGAGTGCTGGGGACACGAGCCAGGACAGGCTTCGCCTAGCTGCCCACAAGAGTCTCACAGGCAAGGGGGAAAGCCTGGGACGCTGTCCTATGATGCACAGAGAGGGAAAAGGAGAGGGGCGCTACCCACAGAAGATGAACTAATAAAAATCCTAAGGGCTAGTTTCACCCAGGCCTCTGTGATCCACACGAAGTCCTGGAAGCTAGCACAGCCCAACCCGCGTCACTGGTGAATGGCCGGGACAGGACTCCAAGGCTCAGGGAGGAAAGAGGGAGGCAGAGCGTGCAGCTGATCCCCGCTCCAGGCTCAGAGGGAAAGACGAGTGCCAGTGTGGGCAAGGCGGCTTGACAAGAAAAGGAGGGGTGGGTGGCGGACTCAGTGACCGTGGGCACCACGGCTCACTCAGCGGAGACGCCCAAAGGCAAAGGGGACTGTACGTTAAAATCCTCACAGCAGATTTCCAAAGATGGAATTATTAAGTCAAAGATTATGTACCTTTTGAAGGTTCTCGAAAAAAATCAGCTGAGGGGCACCTGGGTGGCTCAGTCGGGCAAGCGTCCGACTCTTGGTTTCAGCTCAGGTCATGACCTTAGAGTCATGCACTGGCCTCCGCACGCAGAAGAGCCAGCCTGGGATTCTCTCTTCCTATGTCCCTCCCCCACGAGCGTGCAAGTGCACTCTCTCAAATGAATAAGTCTTTTTAAAAAAGAGTCATTAGGGGCATCTGGGTAGCTCAGTAGGTTAAGCATCTGCCTTCCACTCAGGTCATGGTCCCAGGGCCCTGGGATGGAGTTCTGTTGGGCTCCCTGCTCAGCGGGGAGTCTGCTTCCCCCTCTGCCCCTACCCCCACTCTTGCTCTCTCTCTCTCAAATAAGTAAAATCTTAAAAAAAAATTAATATAAATTTTCTTTTAAAATGCTCTTGACTTGGGGCACCTGGGTGGCTCAGTTGGTTGGGCAACTGCCTTTGGCTCAGATCATGACCCCGGAGTCCCTGGATCAAGTCTCTCGTCCGGCTCCCAGCTACGCGGGGAGTCTGCTTCTCCCTCCAACCTTCTCCCCTCTCATGTTCTCTCTCTCTAATAAACAAATAAAATCTTTAAAAAATAATAAAAATTAAAAAATAAAAGCCCTTGACCTTATCTAACAAAAGATGTGATTACCTACAGATCAAATACAGACATTACTGTGTTTTTGTAACTCTCAGCTGGAGCAGCTTCTTCAGCAGCCAGGAAACTCCGTGACCTACCAACACCCTCAGCGAGTGCCCTTTGTTTCTAAGGCCACCGTGGGAACCAGATGAATCAATATTTCATGTTTAATTTTCGTATTTAACTTCTCCTTTTAACAATGTCTCAGTGTCTTTTTCTCAGGCTGGCTAGAGATTTATCAATTTGTTCCTTTCAAAACACCAATTTTCAGTGTCACTGATTTTCTCTGCCATACTTGTTTTCACTTCCAGATTTCTCCTCTTACCTTCATTACTTCTTCCTTCTGCTTGCTTTGGGCTCGCCGCGCCTTCTGGTATCAGAAAGCGGAGGCCCAGCCCGTGGAGGCCTCGTCTGTTTCCACCGCACGCGTCATCCCCCCACAGCCCCCGCGGCCCCGCGCTCACCGAGCCCCACAAATGCCGAGATGCGTGTTTCACTCTCATTCAAATGAAAGTATTTTCAAATGTCCCTCATGATGTCATCTTTGACTTGTTTAATTTCCAGATCGCTGAGGACTCTCCAGGCACCGTTCTGTTCCTGATCTCTAACGTAATCAACGGCCACCACAGTTACTTCGAAGGCCCGTCTCACAGTCCCCACATCGGGGTCACTCCCAAGCCCGTTTCACCGACTTCTCTCTCAACAGCAGACCAACTTCTGGGTACCGCACTGTTTTTTACTGAGGACCAGAGGAGGTCGGCAGCAACAGAAGCAAGCGGCGTGTGCGGGGACGCGCGGTACCCCTCCTCCTCTGCCAGGCGTGGCGCGGACGGCTAAGGCCACCCGCCTCCGCCTGAGCCGCGTCTGCGTTTACAATGCTCGGTGCACGGCAGGCTTCAGACCGCTCCCCTGGTCCCTTGCCTTAACCCTCACGCCAAAACATTTTTCTCACAAATTACTGGCTGAAAAAGGAACTTCTTCCTCGCCTGCTGCAGAAGAGCAAACCGTCCAGCTTGTGCTCAAAATTCACATTCACATCAAGACGGCAGTGAAAGTGAGCTGCCTCGGTGTGAGGCGTCGCTTCGTTTCGGCAGAACACGAACGCCTGCTCAAGGGCCCTGGAACCCGAGAGAGCACGCAGAGGGCGCCGTGACAAGCTCGCGGCCGACACCGGTGTGCACGCGGTCTCCGGCTCACTCCGGGCAGAGAGCACACCTCGCCCCACAGCTACAGAAGTTTCCAACCACCCCGTCCCGCAAGCCGGGCTCCGCCTTGCTTCCACGGCGCATCCAGAGGCTCTTCTGCCACTGTCTTCTGGGACGACACTGAAGATTCTGCACAAAACCGGCACCTGCCTGTAAAGAGCACCAGCCAGACTTCCAAACTCACCCTGCAATGACGTCAGGCAGTGACACACTGAGAATCTCACATGTATACTTACTTCTTCTCAAGCCCTGAGAAATGTAAGAACATTCTGGAGCTGCTATCCCAACCACCTCAGTGTGGGGGGAACCCAGCTGTGTATTAAGGTATGCAGGGGATGTGAGAAGAACATTTAAACACTTGTGGGGGCGCCTGGGTGGCTCAGTCGTTAAGCGTCTGCCTTCGGCTCAGGTCATGAACCCAGGGTCCTGGGATCGAGCCCACCGTGGGGCTCTCTGCTCAGCGGGAAGCCTGCTTCTCCCTCTCCCACTCCCCCTGCTTGTGTTCCCTCTCTCACTGTGTCTTTTCTCTCTCTCCCAAATAAATAAAAGCTTAGTGCCTACATGAAATAGTTTTCGCTGACCCTAACTGCTAAAGTAATAAATTTCCGAACATGTTCAGTCGTTTTTTTAGTTATCCTGTATTCCTGTGTTCATTAAAAGTTTTGGTGTTTTTTGTTTTGTTTTGACATTTCACTGTGGTTTCTACATGGGACAAAGTAATTCTTTCAAGGAAGAGTTATGCTGGAGAAGCTTTATTTTTTACGGAAGAGTATTGATTATGTAATAAGCACTGAAAAGACCTCTCCAACTTTCTCCCAAATTAGGTTTTGCCTAGATGAATAGCTCAAATTCTGCAATAAAAAACCAATTTTGTCATCAAGCACAGTAGTTACCACTAAACATTCAACATGTTTTTGGAGGAACCATCAAGGTAATACATCAATAGGACGAGTATGTAAAAGGCAGCAATATGCTTAAATTCAATAAAGAAATGTGGAGGCACGAGCAAGATGCCAGCTCTTGAGCTCCTGTGGCTGACGACTTTCTCCTAGAGCTGCCTGAGGCCCGTCCAGACGGAGAAGACAGGCCACGACCAGAGAAATGGATGAAAAGAGACTGCGCTCCAGAAATGTGTCATATTTCAGAACACTAAGGACACAGTTAAATCCTGCAAGTTTTCAGATGAAAAAAGAGACGATATACAAAGGACCAAAAATCAATGACATCCAACTTGCCAACAGCAAAATTGGACACTGGAAGAAATGAGAATAATGTTCTGAACTGATTCCAAAAAAGAATTCCATATTCAACAAAGTGACCAAGTGTAAGGTCAGAACAGAGACATACAAAGTTTAGGAAGCTACTACGGGATACCTCCTCCCAAGAGGGGAAGAAATAAGGAAGACATTACATCCTCAGCTCAGAGGGCCCAGAGGACACCTGACTTCCTTCCCGGTCTCTTCCGGTTGACTGGGCAGTGGAGTGCCCGCTGACACAGTCACCACATGGACAGGTCTGTCCATTCGGCACTCGGGGGTCTGTCGGGCACTGCTCCACTCACCGCGAGTGGCATTTAGTGAAGTCACAACAATGTAATGAGTAGCCTTACGAATATAACTGTTACGCTAGGGATAACTAAGTAGATTTATTCTAAGCCACCCAACTGGATATTAAAAGTCTACCCGGAGGGGCGCCTGGGGGGCTGTCCTTAAGCGTCTGACTCCGGCTCAGGTCATGACCTCCGGGTCCTGGGATCCAGTCCCACACTGGGCTCCCTGCTCAGCGGGGAGCCTGCTTCTCCCTCTCTCTTTGCTTCCCTACCTGCCACCCCATTTGTGCTTTCTCTCACTCTCCTGCTGTCAAATAAATAAAATCTTAAAAAAAAAAAAAAAAGTACAGCTGGAAAGAAGATACAGCTTAAATTATTTTTAGCTAACCTTAAAATGTACCAAGTACTCACATGCCAGATGTTACAGTGCTAATACCCTGCGCATCACCTGATTAACCCTCAGGAGCCCAGGGAGGTATCCACTGTTGTCACTCCTTGCAATTTTAAATCTGTGAAATCAGGGGCGCTGGGGGGCTCCGTCGTTTAAGCCCCTGCCTTCTTCTCAGGTCGTGATCCCAGGGTCCTGGCATGGAGAACCCACACCGGGCTCCCTGCTGAGCTTCTCCCTCTGCTTGTGCTCACTTGCACTCTCTCTCTCTGACAAATAAATAAAATCTTTCTTAAAAAATCTATAAAAGTATTAAAAAAGGTATCCGAGGCAAAGAAAGGTCAGGATCTGGCTCCACGCTGTTTAACCAGTTACTGCCACAGCCAGCAACTGGACAAGCCCAGGGACTTACCTGGACGATATCCTTACTCTTATTTTAAGACAATAAGTCTTTTTTTTTTTAAGATTTTATTTATTTATTTGACAGACAGATCACAAGCAGGCAGAGAGACAGGCAGAGAGAGAGGAGGAAGCAGGCTCCCCGCTGAGCAGAGAGCCTGACACGGGGCTCGATCCCAAGACCCTGAGATCATGACCTGAGCCGAAGGCAGAGGCCCAACCCACTGAGCCACCCAGGCGCCCCAAGATAATAAGTCTTTAAACATTTTTGAAGATTAATAAAAAATTTTTCAAGATTTATTTATTTATTGGGGGGAGGGAGGGAGTGTGGCGGGAAGCGGGGGGGGGCAGATCTTCAAGCAGAACCCCGTACCACCACTGAGTGTGGAGCCTGCCAATGATGACAATGACAAGGACAATGACACGGGGCTTGATCTCACAACCCATAAGATCATGACCCACCCAGAACCAAGAGTCAGACACTCAACCACCTGAGCCAGGCAGGCGCCTCGAGTCTATACAAAAATTTTTCTAAAGTAAGAAAACCAGATACAAAAATTAAGACTTGTCCCCTTGCTCATACTTTTCCCCTCCGGTCTGAATGTTCTTTGTCCTCTCCCTCCTTCTTTCGGGAAGTATCATTCAACCTTAAAATGAGACCTTAAAGACACATCACTAAACCGTCCTGACCACCCTTCTCCCAGATAACAACTCTCCCTTACGTTCTCCTGGGCCATTTCTATTTTCCTATTCTACGAGACTGTGAGCAGGGACCGTGCCCTGCCTTCACTGCTGTTTTGGGTGAGGGAACAATCTGTTCAGCTTATAAACAACCTTCTCCAGGAGGTACCTCCACGGTTCCTCCTCCCAACCTGTTTTGGGGATGACCCACCAGCTCCTGACAGCATGCTTACACCACGCAAGGCTGTCTCCCCACCACTGCCCCTGGTCACGGCCGAGCAGACCAGGAATAGGTTCCCATCTCAGAGCAGAGAGAACAAACTCTACCCCCAATAACGTGGAAACCGGGACTCCCAGTGGGGCGGACTGCCGTGTCTGGAGGTGGGACGTGAACTTGAAAGCTGGAGCGGGCTCCCCTTCACAACCTGGACACGGCTTTCCGGGCAGCAGAGCAGCGCGAGCAGCGGACGCACGGGACGAGCACGGCTACCGCTCCTGCTCCTGCCCCTTCTCCGGCTCCTACACGCTCCAGTCCTTACAGCTAATTCTTCCTGGGTTTTATTAATCTAGGGCTTCAGCTGTTTGCTTCTTTCAAGGAGGTGACTCTAATAACGTGATCTGTATTCCACACCTGAGCCAGCACCAAGCACCCGTTCCCTGGGTGCTTGCAACAAAGTACACAAACTCCTCGTTTTATGGTTTCACCAATGGTCTCTGCAAGAGGTCTCCCAAATTCCACCTGTCTCCCTTTCCAAGCTGGAACGCTTTCTCTGCGCGCAATCACATACCCTCCGTCTATCTCCCGCCTGGATGATGGCAACAACAGGACCTCAGCCCTCCTCTTACTTGACCTGTATTAGCAACATCTGACGTACCCATCACTTCACTTCCTCCTCGAGCCCATCTCCAGCTGGGTTAAGGGACACCATTCTCTCGTACTTCTCCTTCCCCTGACTACACTCAACGCTCAGAATCCTGAACACTGCAGTGCGCTCAGGGCTTAAGCTCCTGCTGTCTTCACCGGCCTTACCTTTCCAAACAGACTCATGGTGACTTCACCACCCTCCTCAAGCACAGACTCAAATACACCCTTCCTACCAGGCTGCCACTCATTCTATCCGTCCCCTCCCGCACCCTTTGCACTCCACCCCCGCTGCCCCTGGCCTCCATCTCTGCCCAGCCTGCTACCGACTCGCTCCCCCAGCTGTCTCTTTTCCTCTTCAACCCACCCTACACATCGCTGCCTGATTTATCCTTCTGAAGGACAGCTCTGACATCTGACTCCTCCGCTCTAGTCTTCAAACACTCCTCCTACGGAAGAAAATCAAACTTTTCAGCCCAGCCTCATTTAAAGCTCTTCACCTCACCCACTGTGACCCAGGTATCCCCCACGGCCCCCAACCCAGGGCTCTGATCATTAAGTCTGAGGAGGGCCAGACAGATGTACACAAACACGCCAGGAGAGTCTGCTGCTCTCTGTCAGATTTGGACTAAGATCCTGACCACAACAGAATTTCTCTTAAACATAAGTCCTAGAAACACAAATGCATTTTTGCCTTGGAGAATTAGAGACATTTTTTAAAAGTAAAATATCAGGCCCTCCCCTGCCCCAGTCAAGGAAAAGGACATGGCCTCAACATGTATGAGATGAAGACAGGAGTATCGGATTTCCTCGATAAAATGAAAAACACAGAAAGCACTCTGAACTGGGAGTGTTTAACTCATATCCCTAACTGTGACTTACAGTGGGAACTGGCAAGAAGCAAGAGCAGAGACTCTGCACCTTCAGGCCACCGACCTTTCACTGGACGCCACGCAGACGGGTGTGTCCGTCACGCTGCCGTTGCTGGAAAAGGACTGAGTGAGCCCATCCTTGTGCCAGGCACCAGTTTAGGCCAGAATGAAGTAAAAAGGAGTATTCACCTCCGGTCTGAGGACATGTACAGCCATACCACACAACAGCACTAAAAAGGGATGAAAGCTTTAAATTGTTGATAAAAAGATTTAATGACATAATGGCCTGTATATCTGAGTCCGTATTTGTGAGCCCAGCTCACACATCCATTCATTCAACAAATATTCACCGAGACTCACGTCACACGCCAGGCACCGAGGCAAGGGTGTTCCTCCCTAGACAAGTCCTGGTTCTCGCTGCTGGGGAGATTCCCTTCCAGTTGAGGAAGGCGTACGTGACTGACCTAAGTATGCAATTCTGATACGGCGGGAGCTGCCCGGTGTTAAGGAAAAACAGAACTGGGTGAGATGGCGAGGTGAAGCGGGATGGGGATCTGCCATAAAGTGACCAAAGGGCGCCTGGAAGGCTCCGTCGGTTAAGCATCGCCCTTCCGCTCAGGTCATGATCTCAGGGTCCTGGAATGGAGTCCGGCATCAGGCTCCCTGCTCAGAGGGGAATCTGCTTCTCCCTCTCATTCTTTCTCTCAAATAAATAGATACAATCTAAAGTAAACTGGGGCGCCTGGGTGGCTCAGTGGGTGAAGCCTCTGCCTTCGGCTCAGGTCATGATCTCAGGGTCCTGGGATCGAGTCCCACCTTGGGCTCTCTGCTCCTCCCCCTCTCTCTCTGCCTGCCTCTCCGCCTACTTGTGATCTCTGTCTGTCCAATAAATAAAATCTTAAAAAAAAAAAGAAAGTAAATAAAGAAGCAAGGGACGGAGGGAGGGAAGGGAAGGGAGGAGGGGGGGAAGGGAGGAGGGAGAGAGGGAAAGGGAGGAGGGAGGGAAGGGAAGGGAGGAGGGAGGGAGGGGAAGGGAGGAGCCGGCTGAGCGAGCAGAGTCCTGAGGAGTAGGGTAAGCAGGTGCAAAGTCCCTGAGACACTAACTAGTTCCTGCTACAAGTTCCTGCTAACAAGTTCCTACCTCCTTAGACACTGATAAACCCTGCCACTTCTCTTTGGATGTGACAGCAAGTTAACAAATCAACTTTCTGTCCCTCCCTGGGTGTTTAGTCCAATGGCTAGCCCTCTCTTAGAAGAAACCTTGTTGATACAAAAATAGCTCGGTCATACAAGATAGGGGAAGGTGAGGCCCACAGGAAAGTAGCAAATAGTCAACTAAGATAAAATTCCTTGATCAAAGAATCCCTCGTCATTAGAAATCCACCAAGAAGCTTACTAAATATAAGAAAACCAAATTCCATCCAAGTTATTCATTAATCAGCAATGTTTACAAACAAGACCCCCAGAGAAGGGATGACACACAGAACCCTTGCGAGCTACACAGGGAGGAAAGCACTTGGAGGTCACGGGCTGTTTGTTTCCTGGCTTGGGGCGGGCGGGCAGGGGATCCTTCCACAGAACAGTGCAAAGTGAGTGAGTGACTCTTGAACTGGGAGAGACTCTGGGGGGAGAACAGCATTTGGATGCATGTGCTCAGGACCGTGGCCACACCTGGCTCATTCTTCCCATGGTTCTGTGTCCAGTTCTAGCACAAAGCGGCCTCCCAAACATCTAATATCAGTTTACTTCTTTCTTCAATGAATGATTCTTCCTCCTCCCGATCCTACTTAATGCAGTAATTAGCAAGTCGATGCATTGGGGTGGTCACGAATACAAATTCTGACAATACCTGACTGTTCTTTTAAAGCCACAAATAACAGCATTAATGTGTAAAGTATGAGAGGTTCATGTACCCCTGAACCTTCTTGAGGCAAGTGTCCTGGAAAACAATTACATAGAAAAGGCACCCAAGAAAGATTCCATGGAGGCATATTCTGATTTTTTAAGCACTTCATATATTTTCATGGGATAAATTCATCGTCTGATCATCTGTCCTGTCTTTCCTGTTTCCTCACAGGAAAACGGAAATCTGTCATTAACAACTACATCGTTTGGGAAACGGTTAACTCCAGAAGTGAAGAATTAAAATGACTCCGGTTTCCTCCTGACTACCCTGCCCCACCCCCGGAAGTCTAACTGGTTTAGTCAAGGAGCTCCTACTGGGAAGTGGACAGAGACCTGACAGTTCCCAAGGACAGGCAGCACAGCGGGCTCCAGGGGACATTTCTGCGTCTCTGGGTACACTTTATCCTTCTACCACCCTCTCTCCGGACCATCGACTGTCATCTTGTGCACGATCCAAAACCACCTCAGTTCCACATCCTCAACACCATCCAGAGACACCCATGTCTGTTTCTAGAAAGAGCCCCCTGCACCAGCGCACTGGCTGCCCGTCCTCAGGTAGGTGGCCGGCCGGCCGGCTACGTCCCAGGAGAGGATGGCGGCCCCTGCCACAGGCACTGTGGGTGGGATCTGTAGAAGGGAATATGGGTAGGGCTGAGAAATGACTGGTGTCTTTAATGGAGAAACATGTCCCCCTTTAAGTTATGTAAGCATTTATTCCTCTACTCTGTCATCATTTAACTAGTTGAAAAGGATGAATCGTAAGTATCATACATGAATCGAAACACCCAATCATTCAGTTCCCCAAAACTTATGGTGAACAGATACATGGGGCCCTAAAGAATAAAAAAGACAAGTACAAAATCGCTTTAAATCTTTTTCTTCTTTACAAGCATTCACAAATATCCCCAAGGTCTTACCCACTTATTGCGCCAAATCTAGGAGAAAGGACCACGGCCAGAGTCAGACAGCATCTAAGAAAGGAGGCCATTTGCTCTTTTGATCCAGCACACATTTTCAGTTCCTCTGTCACAAGTGTCAAGAAACACTACAGCCAACTTCCCAAAAATCCATGTTTAAGTGGAGTTTCTTAGATGAGAAATCCCGTTTTCCTCTAGAAGCTACATGATGAATGCTAGTGGGGCCTCTTTAGTCCACATCCGTGGGTTGTTTCTGTGCGTCCCCCAGTTTCCCCTCCGGTGACAGCATGAAGAGGACTTGACTTTGACTCCTCCCACCCTCACCCAGGAACTTCCGGAGGGCAAGTCCCTTCTCACGTGCACAGCCCCCCCCCCCCAGGCCGCAGTGACTGGCTCAGGCCGACCGGGAATCACTGAAACCCCGGCTCCCGAAGGGCACAGGGAGGTACCTGGGACACTGCGGTAAACTCCCAGCGCTCACAAGATAATCTGAAGGGAGACGCTCCACAAACCCGCCCGGCCGGGCACCGCGGGAGCGGCCGGGCCACAGCGCCACCAGCAGATGGCACCACAGCCTCGGCGATGACGTCACAGCCTCGCAAAGCTCGGGTTTCGGTGGTTGCTTTGACGGAGAAGCCAGAACAGCAAGAACATCACCGGGAACGGAAACGAGGCCGGCGGGGCCATGCAGGCTACTACTTATCACGTGGCTTATTCCACAATAAAAGAAAAAACAGGTCTTTTAAAAATTTACATGTATTGTTTTTTTTCAAGTGAGTACTAAGTTCTTGGGACACAAATACTTGTGGAACTAACGACTCAATAAAGGTAACTTTAGGTATTTATTTTGGCATGGGGCACTGTGAAAATCCTCGTGGCGCTAAAGGTGACACAGATTTGGGAATCTTTACATTCACACTCAAATACGGACCTTTGGCAGAGGAGAGGGAGCGGGAGCACCTCCTGAAAACCTACACCACCATGCATGGGCTCCGATGCGCCCGTGGAGCCCACCTCTCTGCCCCCTGCGTCGGGTGGGCTGTAAAGTGCAGCAGTAAACGATAAATTCATTAAGAGTGGGAACCTGGTGTTCTCTGAACAAAACCCAAGAGGGACGCAGTAACTGCTCCCTGGATGAGAGACCTGTTTCCATGCAGCCCTGATGACAGGTGCCATCTCAAAGACCTCGGATGCTCAGGGAGGAGACAGAAAAGGGCTGGAAAAGAAAGCCACAGAAGAGCTGAGGCCGGCTTACCGGTGGGCCCGGCGCGAGCAAGGCAGCTGAAACCAAGGGCCGGTGCAGAGAGAGACAAAGGACGTGGCCCAAGCCTTGAGGGCCTCAGACTGGACCCTCCAAGCAGTGCCGGGCACTGGAAGAACTAACACAGACGAGCCGGGACACAACACTTCCATGGTATTCTGCCCCAAATGTGAAGCCTGAATCTAAACTCTAGGAAGCTCGGACAGACCCAAAGTTGGGTCAAAACCAGCCTGTCCTCTTTAAAAAGTCAAGGGCAACAAAGACAAAGAAAGAAAGGCTGTTCCAGATCAAAGACGAATAGACATGATCTCAAATACATGTGTTCTGGACTGACTGGCCCTGGACCAGGAGGGACAGCCGTAAAAGACATTATAGGGACAACAACAAAACATAGAATAGAAAACAGCTTAGTATCAGTGCTAACCGACAAATTCTGGTGGGTGAACTGTGGTTTTACAAAAATACATCCAGGTTCTCGGGGCACCTGGGTGGCTCAGTGGGTTAAAGCCTCTGCCTTCAGCTCAGGTCATGATCCCAGGGTCCTGGGATTGAGCCCCGCATCGGGCTCTCTGCTCGGCGGGGAGCCTGCTTCCCTTCCTCTCTCTCTGCCTGCCTCTCTGCCTACTTGTGATCTCTGTCAAATAAACAAATGGAGTCTTAAAAAAAAAAAAATCCAGGTTCTCAAAAAATACACACTTGGGGAGCCTGGGTGGCTCAGTCGTTAAGCATCTGCTTTCAGCTCAGGTCATGATCCCAGGGTTCTGGGATCGAGCCCCCCAGCGGGCTCCCTGCTCAGCGGGAAGACTACTCCCTCTCCCACTCTCCCTGCTCCTGCTCCCTATCTCTGTGTCTCTCTGTCAAATAAATAAATAAAATCTTAACAAATTCACATTTTAAAAGATTTTATTTATTTATTTGACAGAAAGAGGAGAGAGAGCACAACACGGGAAGTGGAAGAGGGAGAAGCAGGCTCCCCACTGAGCAGGAAACCCAATGCAGGGCTCGACCCCAGGACCCTGGGATCATGACCTGAACTGAAGGCAGACGCTTAACGACTGAGCCACCCAGGCGTCCCTAAATTCACATGTTTTAAAATAAAAGTGGCACGTGCATTAGGACAGCAACCTGCCAATCACATTCAGCATGAATTGGAAAACAAGGAGCACATTCTCTGCTACCCAGTCTGCTACTCAGTGACTACTGGGGACATCCTCTCCTCCCCCAGTCCTGGCACCAGCCCCAGAGCCACCCCGTCTAGCAGGAAAGAAGAGCTCAGCCAGAGGGGCTGGCTCTTTGGGTAAGAGTAGAGTGCTCCAGACACAAGCCTCCCAGATTTGGCAAGCCGGGCAGTCAGGAGACTAACAACAATCTGAGTGGGGTGTGGCCGCCCACTAACTCCTTCTCACAGTGTGGGGGCCACGCTTCTCGCTTCCTAAGTTTACTACCCAGTGGTGCAAAGTACTTCATTTTTATAGAAGCAGAACTAATGAGCCCAACATAAAGATAAAGAAACCAATGAGAGCCCAGTGGAGTGCATGGAATCACCCCTTGGAGGCATGCAGAAATGTCGCGGGGAGGGAAGGCAGTGCGGTTCAAACTGCAGTGCACCAAGGCCACACAAACTGCCCCCATACACGGAAGGGGGGACCTACACAGCCCACAGCCGTGACTCAGAGACCAAGAGATGCGTGCTCCACCCTCCAACAGCACGGTGCTAGGCCGCAGGCAGGACACACGGGTCACCCCGAGGCACCGCTCACACTGGGGAGTCCTGTGCACTGCAGGGGCTTGGGCAGCACCCCTGGCCTCTACCCAGTAGATACCAGTAACACCCAAGTTACTGGTATCCCTCTGAATGTCCCTCTGGAAATTCAGTCCCTGTCCCTCTCCACAGCCAACAGTCCATGAACGGGCGGTTTTCCCAACCAACCATTAGAGTCAGAGCAGTTCGAGTGGGCAGGCTGGGGAGAGGGGTCAGCTTAGACACAGAAGTGAGGGCCGAGGGAACAAAGAGCGTACGTGACAAACGCCTGAACGCGTCAAGGCAACTGCATAACGACTATTCAAGGTAACCTGTTAGGACCCCATGCCCCAGGGAAAGCACACGGGCAGAAGGGAGACGGGAGGGGCGCTGCCACCGGGAACACACACACTACAGACACTTTCACAGACTTAACCACCTTTACCAAGTGCCTCCTTAGAGATGTGAATGCCTTTCGGGGGGGGGGGGGCCTGGGTGGCTCAGTCGTTAAGCATCTGTCCTTAGCTCAAGTCACGATCCCAGAGTCCTAGGATCAAGCCCTGCGTGGGCTCCCTGCTCAGCAGGAAGCCTGCTTCCCCTCTCCCATTGCCCCAGCTTTTGTCAAATAAATAAATAAAATCTTTAAAAATAAATAAATAGATGGCTAAACCCACAGTGATTAAGTCCCAATGCGATCCAGATGCTGTCCTGAAAACAACAAAAAAAAAAAAAAGAAAAAGAAAGGAAAGAAAGAAAAAAAAATCCCAAAGACCTTACTCCTACCCTCACAGTTAGTTTTTAGATCCCCTCATTCAACTGCCCTCAAGGAATTAGCCTTGGAGGAGGTACTTCCTGTACATAAACATGCAAATTTCAAACATCACCCTAAGCTTCCAAACGAAATTTAAACTGGGAAAATTGAGAAAACCTATCTCTGTTTCTTGTATATAAAATACTCCAGTGACCTGGCATACGAGAGCACGTAACTGGCAACAGAAGATTCTGGAAGGCAAACAAGGTGCAGCAGTGTCTCTGTGGGGGCCAAGCCGCCCAGCAGGGCACACAAAGGGACCAGAAGGCGGGTCTGGGTCCCAACTCTGTGACCTGAGGTCAACTGCTGAACCCTCAGACCTGCTTCTCTGCTGATAAAAGGCCGAAAGATGCCTCGCTGGTCAGGAGCTCAGAGCAGGGATGGCGCTTTTCTCGTGGAGGGCCAGACGGCGAACGTCTGAGGTCCGGAGGCAACCAGGGAAGGCCGCTGTGGGTTCCGCGGTCACGAAAGCCGCCACAGACAACACGTGAGTGACGGCGGCTGTGCTGATACGACAATCTACAGACACAGGCTGGAACTTCCCAGAACTTTCCCATGTCACAAAGTACTCCCCCTTTGATTTGCTTAACCATTTAAAACATAAAAACCAGGGGCACCGGGGGGCTCAGCGGTTAAGCGTCTGCCTTCGGCTTGGGTCATGATCCCGGGGTCCCAGGACCCATCCTGGCGTCGGGCTCCCCGCTCAGCCAGTGGGAAGCCTGCTTCTCCCTCCCGCACTCCGCCTGCTGTGTTCCCTCTCTGTCAAACAAATAAAACCTTTAAAAAAATAATAAAACGTAGAAACCATCCTTAGCTCATGGGCCTTACAGAAAGGATGGCAGGCTGCGGCTCGCCCGGCTGCGGCGCGGAGGGCACGGGGCAGGGAGTCGGGACACGGCTGCGGTGACCGTCGGGAGAGCTTCACAGGCCGCAGGAGCGACGCGCTGTGAATCTGAGCCTTAGAGCCGGTATCGGGCTTCCCCGGCAGCCTCAAGGACAGGTCTCCCACCAGCCACTTCTGTCCCCAGCCCTCTGGCGCCACAGTGGCTTCTGCGGCCTGAAGACCACACTCCCACTACAGACACACCGAGCACTCCTGCACTCCGATTTTCGTTCTTTAAATCAAATTATACCGTCTTGCCAATCCTGAAAATCCATTATACGAAAGATCTTCCCCCCACAAATTCATACTTCAGGTGGAATTCTCCCTCTTACGTTATACGTTAACCAAGATGTCACATTTTAGCCGAGCGTCTGCCGCGGCTTCTGCTGTCGGCATCTTCACCTCAGTTCCACGACAGGCGCTGACGCCTCTCCCCTCTCAGATGACCTGCATCGGCGACAATGGGCTTCACTGACTAAATTCTGCTTGGTCATTGGTTTTGCCCTATTGCCTTATACAGGCTGACTGCACAGTGTCACCATCTGATGTCACTAAAAAGTACTGTTATTAAAAGCCAGCAGGGGCACCTGGGTGGCTCAGTCAGCAGAGCATGTGACTCTTGATTTCCGCTTGGGTCACGATCTCAGGGCCACGGGATGGAGCCCCACGCTGGGGCTGTGCACTCAGCAGGAGTCTGCTTGACTATCCTCTCTCTCGGCCCCTTCCCTCACTTGTGCGCATGCTCTCTCTCAAATAAATCAATCGATCTTAAAAAACAAAAACAAAAACAAAACCCCACAACTGAACACCTAGACGGCTCAGTCGGTTAACCGTCTCCCCTTGGCTCAGGTCAGTGATCCCAGAGTCCTGAGATGGGGTCCTGCACTGGGCTCCCGGCTCCACAGGAAGTCTGCTTCTCCCTCTGCCTCTGCCTCTCTCCGTCTCTCGTGAAAAAATAAATAAAATTTTTAAAAAACCCCACAACTTAACTAAAGATAACAAGAGATACAGAATTTCAATAATCAATTTCTATTTTAAAATTAAACACAGAACTTAGAACACTCCCACAAAGGAAACTCCAGGCCCATAGGGCTTTACTGGTGAATTCTTCCACATAATTAAGTTTGAAATAGTATCAATCTTATGTAAAATCTTCTCAAGAATTAAAAAAAGCTCATTCCATAAGGCCAATATACCTCCGTGTTAAATTCTGACACTGACATTAAAAAATAGAAGAACTAGAGGCCAATCTCTCTCACAAATACAGTCTGCTTGAGATGCTCTCTCCCTCTCTTTAAAAGATAAATAAAAATTAAATTAAAAATTAAAATCTTCAGAGGCGCCTGGGTGGCTCAATGGGTTAAGCCTCTGCCTTCGGCTCAGGTCATGATCCCAGGGTCCTGGGATCGAGCCCCACATCACGCTCTCTGCTCTGCAGAGAGCCTGCTTCCCCCTCTCTCTCTGCCTGCCTGTCTGCCTACTTGTGACCTCTGTCTGTCAAATAAATAAATAAAATCTTTAAAAAAAAATTAAAATCTTCAAAACACCAAAAGCGAAACCCAGCAGGCTGCAGTTGTCCTATGTCCATTTTAACAGAAACTCTGCACTAATCCTTTTACAAAACAATGAAAAGACACAGGAGAAAACCACACCATGAGCCTAAGACGTGATGAAGGAACAGACGACAGCACGAATAAAAACCTTTTACCTCAAAGGCAAACTTAGTTAACTATACCTCAATAAAAAAATAAGGACAAACTCAAACTACGAGATTTCTATAATACACTATTTCTCTTTGAGAGAGCTTCTAATATGTTCAAACATGAATCATATCTGTTTGCACTTCCTCCAAAATGAAATATCTTTTCCCAAATTTACCAAGATATTGGTAAATTTTCCACAAAACATACAGAGAAAACGGCATCTTACTACATGCTCCTCGTCCCTATCCACCCACGGGGTGAACAGGAGCCTGTATTTCTTCCAGACTTCAATACATGGGTGCATCATTTTTCGTAAATGAATCAAATGATATCCTGCATATTCTGAAAATTCTTCCTGCCCCCCCCCCATTTACTGCACTGTGGTCACGTCCTCATAACCGTAACAAGGCGTCCCCTGAAGCCCTTTTGAGAGCTGCAGAGAGCTCGGTAAGCAGCCAGCCCTTCCGCCAGGAGCTCCGACTTAGCCACAAACGCATCCACAAGGTGCACTGAGTTACAGGACAGCAGAGGCACTGTCAGATACTGGAGATCTCTGCCCTCGCAGAGCTCAGGTTCTAGTCACCACGACCATTATTCGCTTTTACTTCAAAAATTCAAGGTAAGGATTTCTAACAACTGTTTTTAAAATTAAAAATAAGTAAAATAAGAATTCTGAGTTTTCTCCCCCTTTGGATAAAGTCCTAAAACTAAAATTGCTAGAATTATTTACCTTGGAGATGCCTCTTTTAATACTGAGGATATCAACCCTTTATTGTATGTATTTTTTTTAAGATTTTATTTATTTATCTGACAGAGAGAAACACAGCGAGAGGGAACACAAACAGGGGGACGGGGAGAGGGAGAAGCAGGCTCCCCACGGAGCAGGGAGCCCAACGCGGGGCTCGATCCCGGGACCCCTGGGATCATGACCTGAGCCGAAGGTAGACGCCTAACAACTGAGCACCCAGGCACCCCTATCATATGTATTTCTAATATTTCCTCCAATTTGCTTGCCTTTGAGCTACAGTTCAAAGGTCCTCTATCAGGTGTCTTTTGGTATAGACAGAATGTTCTGAGTATTTCAGCAAATTATCTTTTTATGGCTTACAGCCTTAGTGTCACGTGAAGAAACCCTTGCCAAACACACCCAACTGCAAAGGATGTAAAATATACCCCCAATATTTGTCTAATACTTTCATCTTAAAAATGTTTACATTTAAGGGGCACCTGGGTGGCTCAGTGGGTGAAGCCTCTGCCTTCGGCTCAGGTCATGATCTCAGGGTCCTGGGATCGAGTCCCTCATCGGACTCTCTGCTCAGCAGGGAGCCTGCTTCCTCCTCTCTCTCTGCCTGCCTCTTCATCTGCTTGTGATCTCTCACTGTCAAATAAATAAATAAAATCCTAAAAAAATAAAAAAAAAAGTTTACATTTAAATCTTTAATCCACGGGTGCCTGGGTGGCTCAGTCGGTTAAACGTTTGTCTTTGGCTCTAGTCATGATCCCAGGGTGCTGGGATAAAGGCCCAGGGCTCCCTGCTCAGCAGGAATGTTTCTCCCTCTCCCTCTGTTCCTCCCCCAACTCGTGTGTGCTCTCTGTCAAATAAAATCTTAAAAAAAAAAAAATGAAATCTTTAATCCACAGAATCTGCATATGCTGTGGGACACAGAGTCTTCAACTTTATTTTGTGCAGCAGATACCACTCGATCCAACATCGTTCACTCAACCCATCCATTCCCGACTGATTTCGGATGCCACCCTGAGGGTGAACTAAACTCCCATAAGGTTACAGATCATTATCTAGACTACTTTGTCCCACCTACCTGTGTTTTATAGTACTTTTAAAATTTATATCAAATAGAACACTTGCCCACTCATCTTTTACAGAACGGACTCCTCTCAAGTATTTATTGCCCTGGGGCACCTCGGTGGCTCAGTCTGTTAAGAGTCTGCCCTTGGCTCTGGTCATGATCCCGGGGTCCTGGGATCGAGCCCATGTGGGGCTCCCTGCCCAGGAGGGAGTCTGCTTGTCCCTCTCCCTCTGCTCCTCCCCCCCACTCATACTCTCTCTCAAATAAATAATATCTTTAAAAATATATTTATTCCCCACAATTAAGAGCCATCTTTAAAATACGCCAGCATACGTGTGCAGGCAAACTGCAGTCACATCTCTTCAAGTTCTCCTTTCTCTCCTCAAGAACACGTCTAAGTTTTCTCCAAATAGTCTTATGATTGACCTAAATATAAAAAGTTACTTTTTTTAAAGATTTTATTTACTTATTTGACAGAGATCGCAAGTGGGCAGAGAGGCAGGCAGAGAGAGAGGGGGGACCAGGCTCCCTGCTGAGCAGAGAGCCCGATGCGGGGCTCGATCTCAGACCCTGGGATAAAGCCAAAGGCAGAGGCTTTAACCCACTGAGCCACCCAGGTGCCCCTAAAAAATTATTTTTAAAGTTAATTTTATAAAAGAATAAGTTCTTTACAAAAAAACAAACTTACAAACATGAAGACTCACAGCTCGTCATGAACCGCTGCCTTTGACCCTTTGTCTTTTCTATTCATTATTTAAGACGCGTGACTCAAGTTACTGACTTTTGTAATAACACTAAAAACAGAACTTCACTATAAAGCACCCATAAAGTTTATTCTGTCTAAACACTCAGGATGAACAACTTAATTACAGGCATTCGCTGTGGCCGGCTGGGGCCCAACAGGCGTCTCTATCCTCCTGGGGCTCTCTGAGGTGGGTTAAGGCCAATGGAAGGGGCAGGGCAGCGGCACAGCTGTGCTGGAGCCGGAGCCTGCTTACTGCCCTTGCGCCGTCCCCTGCTGAACCTCAGCCATGTCACTCAGAGGAAGAGAAAGCAGGAAAGGCGAGGGGGTGGCAATGAGAGGAACCTGCTTGTCTCATCAGTTTTTCATCATGCCGGGTCCTCCTTTCTGCCTCTTCTTCCAGATGACCCAAACATCCCCAAATCTTCTTCCCCAAGAATGTCCCTGGTTTTATAACAGGCCAGTATGTGTCAAACTTCAGAGCTACGTCTCTTCGGTTTATCAGTCACATCTGCGTGACTGTGTAAATTAGCCTGCATCCACTCATCGTGCTGCTTTGTCTGGAGCCTTAAATTAAAAAACAAAGACAATCTTTTGTTTGAAACCCAATCCCGAGATGCCTGGGTGGCTGGGTTGGTTGAACAGCTACCTCCAGCTCAGCTCATGACCTGCTTCTCCCTCTGACCTTTCCCCTCTCCTGCTCTCTCTCAAATAAAATTAAAAAAGAAAAGAAAAGAAAAGAAACCCAATCCCACCCTCTCCCAATCAAAGCCATCATTTTTTTTTTTAGGTAGGCTCCATGCCCAACATGGGGCTTGAACTCATGACCCAGAGACCACGAGATGCATGCTCTACCAACTGCGCCAGCCAGGCACCCCTCAGAGCCATCTTCAAATCCTGAGCTTAAGCAGGCACTATAAGCAGACTTCTGCTTAGGAGAGCTTCTGCAGTGACAGTTAAAAGGTAACTTCGGGGCGCCTGGGTGGCTCAGTGGGTTAAGCCTCTGCCTTCGGCCCAGGTCATGGTCTCAGGGTCCTGGGATCGAGCCCCGCATTGGGCTCTCTGCTCAGCAGGGAGCCTGCTTCCTCCTCTCTCTCTGCCTGCCTCTCTGCTTACTTGTGATCTCTGTCAAATAAATAAATAACATCTTTAAAGAGAAAAATCTAAAAAAAAAAAAAGGGTAACTGGTTCAACCCATTGCTCAGATATAAAACAAATTAAATTTTATAGTAAAACTGCTGTTTAAGCTCACAGAAGTTAATAAGAGGTCTAGCACACGTCCCAAGTCATGACTAGCCCGCTCAAGTGGACAGAACGGCGTACTGATCAGGACACACATGAAAGGTGTGAGGCCTGCGGAGTGAAAGGCCACCCAGAGAGCTGGGACCGAGCATGAGACAGGCCTGGGGCTGTAGAGACAGAGGAGAAGCCCTGCCTTCAAGGGGTTTACCTGCTGTGACCGCCTCTTTCCCCGACACTGATTTCCCTTACCAGTTATTTCTATCTGCGTTTGCTTCTCAACGTGCAGTCCAGGGATCAGCGACACAAGAGGCGCCCCGGAGCCCGTTAGAAGGCCAACTCGGCCGCACCCGGCCAACTGAATCAGGATCTGCATCTTACAAGATCCTGAAGGATTCACATGCACCCAAATAAACACATGGCTTAGAGTCTTCCTCCTTAAAAATACAACTGTCTATGCCACCCACATGACCTTCTGACACCTCAACTCTCTCCCTGCCCCCTCCACACAAAGCTTCTTGTCACCCCATCGACACAGCTGGCCTCCCCTTCCTCACCTCCCGAGATCCAGCTCACTCCGATCTGGCTTTACTTGCCTCCTCATGGGCCCGCCCCTAGTGCCCGCAATCCTTAAGTAGAAGAGACCCTTCACCCCTCTGCACCAGACTCTCCAACAGCACTCTGAGCAGTGGCTTTCCACCCGCCCTCCTATGAAGGGCCGCCCCTGTCCATGCCTCCTCATTCAGGCCTCTGACACCTGGCATTCCTGCACCTCTCACCACTCCCATGCACAGGTGACAGCATCCCCGCACAAGAATGGGAATCCTGACTCTGACTTCCAGACGGACTCCAGGCCGACAACACACGGATGAGCCAACACTGACACCTGCTTGTCTTTGGCCATTTGGAACTCTGAATGTTCCCAGCACAGATCTTGGTCCTCACTGACAGCCAACAAACCTGCCCTACTCATGAGGCCTCATCTCAGCGCCTCACATCACCATCTCCTAAGCCTGCAAAGCAAACACTTAGGAGCCATCCTAGATCCCCTCCTCTCCCTGGTCCCCTATGCCCGGTCCATCAGCACCAGCACTCTGGTTGGCTCAACCGCCAGAGCAGACTGGCACTGAACCATTTCTTTCATGTCCTCACCTCCTTCCATCCTTTGCCGAGCCACATCACTTCTCATCAACATGATCTTTGCCTCTATGCCCCCCCCCCACAACCCATTCTTCATTCAGCCAAACAATCTAAAATCTCACATCTTGTCACTTCCTGCTTAAACTCAATGGCGTTCCGATGCACCAAGAAAATATCCAAACTTTTTCCCACAGTGTGTGGTAACCACAATATGCACTGTCCACAGCAGGGCACTTCTGAAAATCAAAGGCACTGACCAGACAGAACCACAGCTCGCCAGGCGTCAACGGGCCCTGTCCTAGGCAAACTGGTGACTGAGGACGTCCTCCCTCGAAGCTCTGGCCGTGCGGTTCTCCCCGTCTCAAGGCCTGTGTAATCACTGCCCTTTCCTCTCCCGCCCGGCCCCTCGCATCTACTCACAACGGTGTTCCCCAGCTGCCCTCAACCAAGCTCCCCTCCTCCATGCAGTACCCGCAGCACTCACCCTGACTATTAGAAATCTGCTGTCTCCCCCGTGAGGGTAAAATTAGAAGCTATTTCCTAGTGTTACTGACAAGCACCGTGTATCACTCAGATAGCATCTGGCAAGTGTTTGATAATAAACTGAAATAAACTGGAACACTGCAGTGGCTCAGTCGGTTAAGCATCTGCTTTCGGCTCAGGTCATGATCCCAGGGTCCTGGGATGAGTCCTGTATCAGGCTCCCTGCAAAGCAAGGAGTCTACTTCTCCTTCTGCCTACGACTCCCCCTGCTTGCGCGCTCTCTCTCACTCTTTGACAAGTAAAGAAATAAAATCTTAAAAACAAAACAAAAAAAACCTGAAGTAAGTTGTTTTTATGAGGACTTCATTTCTGGAATTCATTCCGCAGAACTCTTACTAGCTGGACATCGTAAAGCAGGCGATTCTGGACGCCATGCTACGGAAAGGTCCATGACGGGTCTTCAGAAATGGCCACAGGTTCTTCACAGCTCCTTCCACCAAGACCCAGAGTCTAATTCCCTACACTTACAGTCTGGGCTGGGCCTTCTAACTTGGCTTTGACCAACAGAATGTAGCTACGGTGAGGCCGTGTGACTTATGAGCATGGCTTCAAGAAGCAAAGCAACTTCTGTCCCTGCCCTCTCGGATCTCAGCCACCACAAGACGGCTGGCCGGCCTGCTGGAGGCGTCACGTGGAGGACAGAGGCGCCCTGGCTGCAAGTCCATGCAGGTTAGACCACCCAGGAAGCATGAGCCCAGCCCACCCGCCAAAAGTCTGCCGGTGCACAAGTGAGCACGGCGGACGCCATGCCGCGCACAGGTGAGCTCACTAGCCGAGCTCTGCCCGAACACAAAGGTGAACGAGTCACTACTCTTGTCCTCCAGCGCATCTGAGGGCCGACACTTGCTGTTGTGCAGTAACAGATACGGACAGAAGGCCATGATGAATTTTTCTGAACTGCAGAGCGCGTACTAGTTTAAGTCAGAGTTCCCAACGTGGGCACTGCTGACGTCTGGGGCCGGCCGACCCTTTGCTGTGGAGTAGTGATCCCATAGCAGACCCCAAGCTCTGGCAACCACAAATGCCTCCAGACAAAAACCAAGAGCGGAGGGGCACCTGGGTGGCTCAGGAGGTTAAGCGCCTGACTCCTGATTTGGGCTCAGGTCATGATCTCAGGGTTGAGAGACTGAGCCGTGCGTTGGGCTCCACACTGAGCCTGGAGCCTGCTTTAGATTTTCTCTCTCCCTCTCCCTCTGCCCCTCCTACACAGATCCCCCTCTTCCCAGAAAAAGCAGAGCAGAATACTGTCTGCACCTCTAGGGGAACTGGTGCTTCCACACCAAAGGAAGGATTCATTGTTTTGGAGGGCATTCTTTGTGGTGTCTCTTTCCACTAACTTCTGATCTGAGTTGACACATACGTTCTTTCCCTCAATTAGTGAAACAGACATTGGTGGTAGCCTCTACCTTCATCCTGTGAAAATCCGCATAAGGATGTCACTCTTCTGTTACCATAAAAGAAACAAGACAGATGCAAAGAACGTAAAGTACTTCCAGGGCCCTTGCAGCACAGTGCCTGGCCCTCAACAGATACTGAAACCCCAGCTACCGAATGAATTCCAAAGACCCCAGAAGACAAAAATGGTTAAAACTAGCCAAAACCACAATCTAAGATGCTTTAAATCCAGCAAGTTTATGAACCATGTATTTTTAAAAAATGGCAAAATATTTAGAAGTAAATTTAACTAGGGCACCTGGGTAGCTCAGTTGGTTAAGCAACTGACTCTTGATTTTGGCTTAGGTCATGACCTCAGAGTTGTGAGATCAAGCCCTGGGTCGGGCCCCAAGCTCAGGGCAGAGTCGCCCTGAGCCGCCAGCCCCGCCCCCATCCTGCTCCAGGACACTCACAGAAGTGCACTCTCTCTCTCGGATAAATAATAAAGTCTTAAAAAAAAAGTAAATTCAACTAGCAAAATTTCAGTTCTTTATACAATACAAACTATTCTTTTAAACGTACATGTATCACATGGGTGCCCAGGGGGCTCAAGTCGGTTAAGCACTCGACTCCTGATTTTGGCTCATGATCTCTGGGTGTCGGGATCAAGCCGAGTCGGGCTCCACGCTCCCCACAGCGTCTGCCTGAGAATCTTCCCTCTCCGGCCTACCCTGCCTCTCTCCCTGCCATGTGCACACTTGCTCTCTTCAAAAAATAAAATAAAATCTTTAAAGATGAATTTAACGTATTTGACAAACACCCCAAGATCTACACAACATAGGTTCCTAACCATAGATATGTAAGAGATGCTAAACAGAAGTTCTAAATGGACTAAATTTCCCAAATTCTTATCCAACCCTTATGTAGAGACTATATAGAGACCCCTGCCCAGCGGGGAGCCTGCTTCTTTCCCTCTCCCACTCCCCATCTTCCTCTGGGTCAAATAAATAAAATCTTTAAAAAAAAAAAAAAAAGCTTTTACTGGAGATGGAGAAATGTACACTTCCAGGAGTGGGGCAGTCTTTCTTCTGTCCGGAGTGCTCACTGCTGTATACCAACACATATATGGTCGTTGAAGAAAATAACATAGAGGGCACTGGGTGGCTCAGTCCGTTAAGCGTCTGCCTTCAGCTCAGGTCATGATCCTAGAATCCTGGGATCGAGCCCCACATTGGGGGGCTCATCCTTGCTCAGCAGAGAGCCTGCTTCCCCCTCTGCCTCTGCTTGTCTCTCCCCCTGCTTGTGCTTTCTCTGTCAAATAAATAAATAAAATCTTTTTTATTTTTATTTTTATTTATTTATTTGACAGACAGAGACCACAAGTAGGCAGAGAGGCAGGCAGAGAGAGAGGTGGGGGAAGCAGGCTCCCCGCTGAGCAGAGAGCCCGATGCAGGACTCGATCCCAGGACCCTGGCACCCAATAAATAAAATCTTTAAAACACTGAACCATTTTAAACCAAAAGGTGTATTTATATATAAATACCTGCATGTTAAGTTCTTCGAATCAAGCGTAGGAATCAAGCCTACGAGGCTCCTCTGCAGTTAAAAAAAAGAATGATTTACCCGCTGACTTACAACATTGATCTCAACAATTTGAGAGGCTTCTAACTGTATCATTATGTTTTTAAGTGAGCATTATCTGAATCGGGAGCGAGTGTCTGCACAGAAGAGCTGCCGTAAAGCTCTTCTTTCACAGCGGCAGGAACTTCCTCAAAGCGCAGCCCGCTGGTCAGCAGCTCAGCGCCCTCCCGGGCACCTCACGGTTCCAGGCACAGGAAATGCGTGTCGGTCGGTTCCCGCAGTTTGAGAAAAGGTACAGAGAGCACCATGGTCACTTACCAATTCAAAAAGCACATTTTAAATGCCCTCCCAGTCAATGTAAGGCACCAAGACTCCCTGCTGAGCCCATCAGTGCCCAGGAGACCTCTCCGGCCTTCCTTCTCCTGTCTCTGGGTCTACGGCAGCCACCCCAAACCCAAATCCCACTGGAAGGGGACCTAAAGCTTTGTCAAGAACTCTCTTACCCATTCCCAGGAGAACTGCCTGGAAGTTCATGTTCAGGCCACTGTCCCCAAGCCTATGTAGCAGATTCATTTGGGGCACTTCTCTAAAACCTCCCAAGTGGTGGGCTTACACATGGACTGATGGACACTTCCGGGAGTCTTGACTCACAGGCTCAAGAACTAACCCTGCCCACATGCACAGCTCAACTGGTGTGCCCTCCGCTTTCAACCCAGGCTGGTTAGGGAGAAAACGAGGCCAGGGTTTACCACTGTCCCTATCACATTAAGGTGAATGCTATGAAATGGTAACTGTGGCCTATCTACGTGACCAAGAACAGGGGTGACCGGGAAAAGCCTGTCTGAGGAGGAAGCGCGCCAGCTGAAACCTGGAGGACTAAGCGCACAGCACCGACAACAGCGAGAAGACTGGGGATGCGAGGCGGACAAGCCAAGGGATGGGTCTGGAAGTCAGAAAGGCTGGAGAAGAGGATGCCAGGGTGGCTCAGTTGGTGAAGCCGCTGCCTTCGGCTCAGGTCATGATCCCAGCATCCTGGGATCGAGTCCCACATCGGGCTCCTTGCTCAGCAGGGAGCCTGCTTCTCCCTCTGCCTCTGCCTGTGCTCACTCTCTGACAAATAAATAAAATCTTAAAAAAAAAAAAAAGAAAGAAAGAAAAGCTGGAGAAGGTTATAAATCTTCGAGTCATCAAAACCATCAGTAAACAGCATTTAAAACAGACGACAGATGGAAACAGCCATGATCACCTGAGAGCCCATGAATGGAGAAAATCCTGGACTCAAGACCGAGAAATGCCGGGCAACTGAGGATATGTGGGGCACACAAAAGAGGAAACCTGGAAGGAAACCAAGAAGGACAAACCAAAGGTGAGCAGGTGAGCCAGGAACTAAGACAGCAGAGTGTTTCAAAGAGGCGGTAGTGGTCGACCACGCTCAACAGCAGCAGACAGTACGCCGAAAACAGGGGAGAAAAGTGGTTTTTTTCCAGAGAGCTTTCTCTCCTCAGGCAGAAGCACAGAGGTGCTTGCAGACAAGGAAACGAAAGACGACGGACAGAGTCTCTCAAATGGTTCTTCCAGCCCTGACCCAACACAGAGCTGAGAAGCCCAGCTCTACCGCGGAGCTTGTTTTGTGAGGCATCAAGAACCGTTTTAAAACATTTACCTTTCTATCCAAGTCGTCTCTGACTGGCCTCTTTCACTTGCAGCCAAGTCTTCTGTTCACGAGCTTGGCCACGGGGGGAAGGGAAGGACCCTAAAGACAGGGAGTTAGGAACTTAAGGAGACCGGGGTTAAGGGTGAAACTCTAATGAAGTCTAGCAAGTTTTTCTTACCAGTATCCCCTGAGGGACGCCTGGGTGGCTCAGTGGATGAAGCCTCTGCCTTCAGCTCAGGTCATGATCCCAGGGTCCCGAGATCGGGCCCCACAGTGGGCTCCCTGCACCGTGCGGAGCCTGCTTCTCCGTCTCCCTCTGCTGCTCCCCCTGCTTGTGGTCTCTCTCTCAGTACCAAGTAAATAAATAAAACCTTTAAGAACAAAACAATATCCCCTGAAAACTGGTGTCTACCTGTAGGCGTGACTTTATTTGGAGAAAGGGTCTTTGCAAGTATCATTAGTGTGGATCCTCACCCAACGGGCATACCTTGTAAGAGAAGAGACATGCGCCGAGAGAAGGCCAAGTGAAAACAGAGGCAAGAACCAGGCTGCAGGCAAGCCCCAGAAGCTAGAAAGTAGAGGGAGCTGCCTGGCCAACACCCCGGTTTTAGACTTTCAGCCTCCAACACTGTGAGAGTAAATGTGTTTCAGCCCCGTAGTCTGTGACAGTACTATAGCACCCCATGAAAGTAACAGAGTCCGATTTCAAAACCAAGCAGAAGAACCCCTGAAAGCTTTAAGACAGCGGCCGCCACGACAGGAACGGAGAGCATGAGTCGGCTTGACAAGCACCCGAGGAAAGGAGGAAGGCAAAGGGGCCAGACCCCCCACGCGCCAGTGGAAATGGAAGCAAACCCTCCAGCTCCCGCAGCAAAGCCGAAGGGCAAAAGCATTTTATTCGCGCCACCTCACTTAATCCTCCCGAATCCTGAGCTGAGAAAACTGGTATAGAAATGACTCACTTATGGGGCGCCTGGGGGGCTCAGTCTGTGAAGCATCTGCCTACAGCTCAGGTCATGATCCCAGGGTTCTGGGATCAAGTCCCACATCGGGCTCCCTCTCCCTCTGCCTGCTGCTCCCACTTGTGTGTGCGCGCGCTCTCTCTCTCTCTCAAGTAAATAAATAAAATCTTTTTTTCTAAAACTTTTTTAATGATTTTGTTTTTTATTTATTTGACAGACAGAGATCACAAGTAGGCAGAGAGGCAGAAAGAGAGAGAGAGGGGGAAGCAGGCTCCCCACTGAGCAGAGCCCGATGTGGGGCTCGATCCCAGGACCCTGAGATCATGACCTGAGCCGAAGGCAGAGGCTTTAACCCACTGAGCCACCCAGGCACCCTAATAAATAAAATCTTTAAAAAAAATAAAGAGGGGGAACAGGAACAAAGAGATCCTCAGAGAATGAGAACAGGATAGAGAACTGAATAAAGCAGGAAACAGATCTCCTGTCTAGGGAGTGGCTGAAAAAGAGACCAAGATTAAGCAGGAGGTTAAGTTATAGAAGACTCAGTCACCTTAGGGGTGCGTGGCTGGCTCAGTTGAGAGCGCATGCGACTCTTGGTCTCGGGTCATGGGTTCAAGCCCCAAGCTGGGTGTAGAGACTACTTAAATAACTTAAATAAAACTTAAATTACTTAAACAAATCTTAAAGCGTCTGTCATGTTTGAAGGTAGAATAGAGCCCCAAAGAAACTAAAGATGAAACTGTTGGTAAATGTATTCCCAAGTAGAAGAGTCTTCGCTTTAGTAACAGAGGAAGGAGCAGACGCAGACACCCAAGGCTTCCGGGAGGAGAGGATCGAGCTAGAGGGTCCACCGTGTGGTAACTAAGAGCTCTGGAGGCAAACGACTCAAGTTCAAACATGGGTCCCACTGCTTAACCCCCCGACGGGTTAGCCATCTGTGAAATGGGGCTATTCACAGTCCCTGCCCCAGAGCTGACGTGAGAATCACAGGGCAGTATGCTCTCAGCACGGTGCCTGGGACAAGCATGAGTTAATGGCACTGGGGTCACCAAAACCGCCAAGAACGCCGAGTGGAGGGGCCAAGCCAAGGTCCGCAGGACTGGATTTCTACAGGGCAGTCCTGAAGTACTTCCCCCAACCTATTTTATATATGTAACACCTGTGCCAAGTGGAGAATATCAATCCAAGGCCTGTTGTCCTCTCACCGTCTCCTGCTCGCCGCTCAAATGCTTCAACCTCCCGCTGTAAGACGGAACTAGCAGGGCGAGTGCTCAGCCGGTGAAGCGGCTGCCTTTGGCTCTGGTCATGATCCCAGGGTCCTGGGATGGAGCCCCATGGCGGGGTCCCTGCTCGGCGAGCAGCCTGCTTCTCCCTCTTCCTCTGCCCCTCTCCCCATCCGTGCTCCCCAATAAAATCTTCTTAAAAAAATGAAATTCTTGCAACCACTATGGCCCTGTCCGCCTTGTTTCCCAGCACAGTCTTTTCCACCACCTGACAGACGGCCCTCTTACCGGGGCAAAGCTGCCGTCTCTCCCCATTGCCTCAACAGCAGAGGCTCCTTGGCACTGCTGGGCCCCTCAATATGCCTGTTACCGCTGCTCCCCCTTCCGCCACAGTTTCCCTCCTCCCCATACCTGACGGTGCTCTAGCTACTCCATCTGAAATCAGAACAGAACAGAGCCCTCCCTCCTCACTGCCTCTCCGCCCCTTTCCTTCAGAGCCTCCCACACCACACTGTCAATCCTTGGCCCTGGGGAGTCCTGGCAGTAAATCCTCTAGTCTACTTCTCTCAGCCGAATTTGCTACTCTGATCACCCCCAACCCACCCCTGCCCAAGGCCTTCCTAGGCTCTAGCACGATATTCTGATGCTCTCCCAGCTTCTAACCACACTTTTCAGAGCTCCTCTTCTGCCCGCTCTTATAGCCACACACCCACTGAGGGCTCGGTCCCAAGGCCTCTTCCCTAGCTACTCCAACGGGTTTTCTTCTTCTTTTTAATAATTTTTTTAAAGATATTATTTACTTATTTGACAAAGAGAGAGAACAGAAGTAGGCAGAGAGGCAGGCAGAGAGAGGGGGAAGCAGGCTCCCTGCTGAGCAGAGCCCGATGCGGGGCTCGATCCCAGGACCCTGAGATCATGACCTGAGCTGAAGGCAGAGGCTTCACACAGTGAGCCACGCAGGCGCCCCTCTTTTTAACAATTTTTAGGTTTTTTTTTTTAAGATTTTATTTATTTATTTGACAGAGAGAGAGACAGTGAGAGAGGAAACACAAGCAGGGGGGGTGGGAGAGGGAGAGGCAGGCTCCCCACTGAGCAGGGAGCCCGATGCGGAGCTTGATCCCAGAGACCCAGGATCATGACCTGAGCAGAAGGCAGAAGCTTAATGACTGAGCCACCTAGGCGCCCCTGGGGTTTTCAACCTTTAGAGAGATCTCTGGATTCCCCCCGGGGAAAGGCACAATCTTAGACCTATAACGCTCCAACAGCAGGGAGAGGAGGGGAGACGGACACATCAGGACAGAGTGCCTGTCTCCAGGTGAGGACCGCTCTGGTCCCTGGAGGCACCCTGGGGCAGTTCCCTAGATGTGACCCAGCCGGTCCGAGCACGGCACGGCTCTCCCAGATGTGACCCAGCCGGTCCGAGCACGGCACGGCTCTCCACATCACTGCTGTTCAGATGGCATGTTCTTCGTCTCCCTCCACACATAATCACGGAGGATCAGGGGCTTTTCCTTCTGTGGGTTACACCTATGGGTATTTAGTGTGTTTGACATTAAAACGGAGAAGGTTTTAAAATGTTTAATAAGCCTATTACATGTTACCATAAAGGACATTTTTACAAAAAACAGCTAAACGTGCACCTTGGTGGTTCAGCCGGTTAAGTGTCCTCCTTCAGCTCAGGTCGTGATCCTGCTTCTCCCTCTGCCCCCCTCCCTCTCGTTCTCTCAATCTCTTTCTCTCTCTCAAATAAATAATCTTTTAAAAAAAAATAGCTAAAAAAAAATGGGACACCTGAGTGGCTCAGCCAGTTAAGCATCTGACTTCAGCTCAGATCATCATCTTGGGGTCCTGGGAGTGAGCCCCGCTGTCAGGTCCATGTTCAGCTCAGGGTCGGCTTATCCCTCAGTCCCTCCCCCTGCTCGCGCTCTCTCTCTTTCTCTCTCAAATAAGTAAAACCTAAAAAAAAAACCCAACAACTAAGAAATCATTTGAGGAGAAGTGCTGCAGTAGTCTACATTTTAGCCCTACCTCTTTAATGTGCACTGGACAGGGGCGAGCTGAATTCTCATGTCTGTTTGTGCACTCACTCTGCTGCAACCACATACTGCCAGGCTGAAACACAGGAGGAAAATTCAGTCTCACACAGATACACAGCTGGAAAAGGAAGAAGTATTTTAACAACCTTTTCAAGTAAATATGCACAGTCTTCTTTGATACTAAATCAAAACTTGACAAGTATTAAGTTTTCTAAAGGGAAGTTCTGATGTGGAATCCGAAACCGTGCCAGTTAATTTTTAATACCACTACATTAAATTCCATGGGATTTATTCCATTCCTGGGCTCTGAATGGATCTTTTACCATCTGTGACTTAGTAGCATCACACACAGGCCATTGGGAAACTATCAGTTCACTGAATTAAGCACATCTTCCAAATGTTGACACATTTCATTACATAATATTAAAAAGAAACATTTCCTAAGCATCATCACCTACAAGAAAAGTCTTTAAATACTGGGAAGCTGTCAAGCTCATGATAGCAGAATCAAGTTTTCCAAAATTCTAATTTCCATTTGAAAGCTCAAATTTTATCACTGCCAACAATACTGTCAGTTACATTCCTTGAAGTATCTGGTTCACTTCGTTCAATTTCAAGAGAGTATCTGCTGTGTAAATAACCCATCTGAAGGGCCAGCCTCTCCCATCAGCTGTACTTCCAACGCCTCGGCCCACCCCCCTGACTGGGAGACCAGACATCTCGGCTTCCGGAGGCGCTGGCGCGTTATGCCCACTCCCCATTTCCTCTCCCAGCCAGGGGAAAACGGGTACTCAGGGTTAAAGTGTAATAAAATTAATTTCTATGCTTCATCAAAGACATTAAACTGGATTTTTCCAAACACGAGTTCATGGTGGTGAATACTCTGACTTCAGTAATACTGTAACTGCTCGGAGATCACTGCCCTGATTTGTTAAGGAATCAGCAGTTAACCCACCACTTTTGTACCGTCAACGCAAGTATCAAAACCGTGAACATCAAATAGCATCTTAACGACTGTGTAAGTAGCTTTGACCCAATGAACCACACAAAAGTGTCGCAGGGAACCCCAAGAGTCCGCAGATCATACTTTAAGACCTCCCTCTCCTAATAATTATTATTCCCAAAACTTCAATTACCATCTAAATAGTGTTAACTCTGAGAGACGCCTGGTTGGCTCAGTTGGTTAAGTTGTTTGCCTTAGGCTCCAGGCTCAGTTGGTTAAGTTGTTTGCCTTAGGCTCACCCCAGGGTCCTGGGATCGAGTCCCACACTGGGCTCCCTGCTCAGCAGGAAGTCTGCTTCTCCCTCTGCCTGCAGCTTCTCCTCCTTGTGCTCTCTGACAAATACATAAATAAAAATATTTAAATAGTGTTAAATCTTAAAAGCCTGCCTCCGACCCAGACCACTCCCCCAGAGCGCCACATTCACATAATCAAAATCCGGGTATTTACTGGGCATCCTGTTAGAGGCCGGGAATACTGCAGTGAATCAAAATTCTTGTCTTCGTGGAGCTTAGAACTAGCGGGGCGATCAGCACAAGGACTAGGAAAGCAGAGCAAGGTCAAATGGTAGAGATTAATGAGATGAGAGAATGACCTCTGAGGAGGGGATATTTGAACAAAGAGCTGAACAAAGGCAGCGACCTCTATAAGTCAACCTTCAGGAGAAGAGCTTTACAGGGAGACGAGCAGAAAGCCTAAGGGCTGACCACCCCCCCCCAAGAGAAGGTGTCCTAGAGTCCTCCCACCCAACGTGCATAAACTGAACTCATCATCCACCGCCCAACCCCTACTAAACCACTGCTCCTTCTTTCAGTAAATGCCAAACATCCACCCAGACACCCAGGACAGACAGACACCTGCGGTCTTCTCTTCTTGCCTTCCACGCAGCCATCACGTCTTTCAGTCGCCAGCTGTACCGCCCTGGTCCAGACTCCTGCCTGTCTACACCAGCACCCCATGTGGCCATCTCTGGCCAGTCTTCTCCCTCATCTGAACATGCTCCAAGCTCAAGTACCATGGCATGGCCCAGATTAGGTCAGTCTCCTCTTTAAAAGCCCTTTAAAGTTCCCCCAGAGCCCTCCAGCCCTTCCGTCCCTGACAAGCCACGCTCTCTTTCCCTCATTAAATGATTACTGAGCACCGGCCACTACCACACAATAGACCCTGTTCTGGGCGCCAGAGACACAGTGGACACAGTGGATGAAGGAGGCCAACCGGTATCAACACTCACACTCTCCTCAGCCTCAAACACACTTCCCTTCCCTTCCACCTGCCAACCGCACGCCAGACAGACTCCAACTAGAGGGTCCTTCGGGTCTCAACTTTAAAACACACTTTATTCCGGGGTGCCTGGGCAGCTCAGTCGGTTAAGCATCTGACTCAATCATGATCTCTAGCTGTTCCGCTACCCCCCGACCTTGAAGTTCTCCTCTGCACCTGCTTGTTAGGCTATTAAACTATAAACTCAGTGAGGCCCTGGGACACACCCATTCTATGGCAGTTTATAGCCTCAGTATCTACCAGAAAAGGTGCTGAATAAGCACTTTTTCTTTTGGTGGGGGGGGGGGCTGTTTAAGATCTTTATTTATTCAGGGGCGCCTGGGTGGCTCAGTCGGTTAAGCGTCTACCTCCGGCTCTGGCCATGATCTCAGGGTCCTGGGATCGAGTCCCACATCAGGCTCCCTGCTCAGCGGGGAGCCTGCTTCTCTCTCTCCCTCTGCTGCCCCCCCTGCTTATGCTCTCCACTTGTGCTCTCTCTCAAATAAATAAAATCTTAAAAAAAAATAAACAAACAATAATTTTGCCAGTTTTCAAAATGAATTATAGTATCAAAATTCTCCTATAAAGGTAAGGAAAGCCCTTCAAGAAAAGAAATCCATGTGAGAAGACTCTGGAGAAAATGAGGTAGTAAATTTGACAGGGATTTGGCAAAGACATCTGATACAGATATTCCATCCTCTGAATTAATAATATTCCTCCGGAACCGTTAGGAAGAAAAAAAATCTGTTAGTAAGCTGTCTTCTTATAACATTTAACATCGCCACAGTTAAAGGGATTTTTGCAAAGCAAGGCCACTAGCACCAGAAAGGGCTAAAGGGTATACTGTGGGCCAGGTACTGCTACTGGAAGAGCTTCATACATCTGTCTGCTCAGTCCATCCTCAAACCCCCGCCAGGAAAGGAGGTTCTAGAATACCTGCTTTACAGGTAAGCAAACAGACACAGTTAAGTAAAAATCCACACCCAAACCAGCAAGTTGAATTACAGCACTAGGCTCTAACTCCCACCGCAGCAGTCCTTTCAGAAAGGAGGGAACTTCTCTCCCTCTCAAGAAGTTACGAATTATTTTATCTTATTTTTAAGATTTTATTTATTTATTTGACAAACAGAGATCACAAGTAAGCAGAGAGACAGGCAGGGGGTGGAGGGGAGAAGGAGGCTCCCCGCTGAGCAGAGAGCCTGATGCCGGACTTGATCCCAGGATCCTGAGATCGTGACCTGAGCCGAAGGCAGAGGCTTTTACCCACTGAGCCACCCAGGTGCCCCCAAGAAGTTATGAATTATTTTAAACTTCCTATGACAATTTTTTGAAAACCTACTGTAAAGGCTTTAACACAACACTCTGTTGTCTAATGAGAACATATTCAGAATTTGTTAAAGCTTTATCAGCTACAACATTGGACAGGCAGTCAAGAGAACCTGTAATACTCATCAGGACTGTATTTTATAATCGCCACAGGACTGAGTCAGGAGACAGATATACATTCGTAAATATACAATTACCCACAAGTAACCAGTATTTTCAATCAATTCCCTGATAATTCTAGTCCTGACAGGCTAAAGAATATACAAGTCTTTTTCTGTCTTGGTAAAATGCATTAAGTTTGGAGTGGCTACTTACTAAATCATATCCTTTTATCAGTGTCAATATATAGGTTCAACTGAATAATCTCTTAAAAATTACCCTAGATAATCCTGACTTGATTTTTAACATTTTATTTAATTTTTTGAAATAGAGAGAGAGAGAGAGAGAAAACATGCAAGGGAGGGGGGTTGGGCGGGCCAGAGGCAGAGGGAGAAGCAGGCCCTTCTCTGAGCAGGGAGTCCTATGCAGGGCTTGATCCCACGACCCTGGGATCATGACGTGAGTCGAAGGCAGACCCTTAACAGACTGAGCCACCCAGGTGCTCCTTGACTTGATCTTTAACTTTTTTTGTTTTTATCTTTTTAAGTAATCTCTACCCCCAACGTGGGGCTCAAACTCACGCCCCAGAGATCAGGAGTCTCAGGCTCTACCGACTGATCCAGCCAGGCGCCTCTGGTCTTTTAAACACGTGTTTGTAGAAATGGCTTTTCCCAGAACTTTAGTTTAGTAAGACAAATAAGTGGATACTTAAGTCTTTAAGAAAAAGAAAGCAACATTACTCTATAAAAAAAGCTTTTTTGTCACTGGAAGCAGGAATTTCTTTCCGTTGATTACCAGAGCACCTAAACCCAAGGCACCACCACAAGAAAGGACTGAAAGGTTTAACGGAACCACTTGAATGCCTACAGATTGCCCATATTTCCCAAATAAGAGTTCTGGAACAAAACACAGAGCTTTAGAAGAAGTGCTGCTCCATTTTCTTACCAGAATACTCAACATGATGTTGCATTACCCAATGCATGCGCACACCCCCACATACGTTCAGACCAGCCCTTCCTTCCACCTTTCCGTGTTCTGTGTGTGAAATGTGCAACTGACCTCAGTGCCGATGTAAGCCTCTTGTTATCTCTTCATCCCACGTTCACTAAACCAAACAAAACACCTGACTGGCCATCTTCGTACTTTCTCTAATCATTCAGCAATGAATGCAAACCCGAAATCAGAATTTTTCCCAGGGTTAAAAGATTCTAAGATATTTTTGTTCACTGCCTTACTAGACTGGGATAACAGGGGTTCCAAAATAATATAGCATGGCATATGGTCAAGCCCAGATAATAACATTGAGAATATCTGTTACCAATCCACTAATGCTTTTAAAAGCCAAAGTCTGTAGACAGTAAGAATTTAATCCAATTTGGAGACCAACATGAGCCAGAGAAACCAACACGGTCAGAGAAAAAACAATCCAGCGAAGAAACTATAATAAATGCCAATACTGCGTTTATTGTCTAAAATAAAATCAATGCTACTCATTAAAGAATGTATTAGCTAAAAAGCCAATGGATGGTGCATAGGCAAGTCTAAAGATATCCTGAAGACCTTTCTCAAAGTGATTTGTAGAAACACGTTTTCAAACAAGCCCATGGACAACAGAAATCTTTAGCAAAGGAAAAAGTCACAGAACAGAGCTTTGAAAAATAAGTTAAGTCCTCATAAAATCAGTCCCTTTCTCAAGCTGTCACTATTAGTCTAACAAGGTGATTCAAGCTTTGCAATCAAAGTCACTAGGCATGAAAAAAATCTGAAAAGAACCTTTAAGTTTTACTCTAAAAAAAAAAAGACAGTGCAGGGGCGCCTGGGTTGCCCAGTCAGTTGTCTGACTTTGGCTCGGGTCCTGGGTCCTGGCCTGGAGCTGGACTCCTTACTCATTAGGGCGTCTGCTTGTCCCTCCCCCTCTCCCCCGATTTGTGCTGTCTCTGTCGAAAATAAATACAATTTAAAAAAAAAAAAAAACAAGTACATTTTTCTGCAGCCTTTTAACCATCTCCTAGATCTGTTCTGAGATGAAAATTCGATCTGAGGAAACTTACTACAACTCCCCTCCAAGCAGAAGTAACTCAAAATATTAAACAAAGAAATCTTTAAAGGTATCACTAAAGTCCTTCAAGGGACATTAACTCAACGGGTGAGTATTTCCGTGATGCTATCCACACAGCCCCCCTGGAGAAGTCCAGTATCACACTGGAGGAACAGTTTTTGTCCAGCAGGTGTTCACTGAAGGATGTATCAATTCTGAATCAAAACTGCATGGCCGAACAGTTTCCCTTCCAGGCATACTCCTGAGTCATTCGGACAGAAGATGAAATGTAGCCCTAACACGGGTCCCCCCCCACCACAGAAAGAAATGGGCTTAAGTCACAGGCACAATCACAAAACTTAACTCTGCTTTCCCAAATTCCCACTTCTAAGAAAAACTTGGAGCACTTGTAACGCCGTGACTGCAGGAGCACGGAAGCAAGCCGGGAGCCTCTACCTGGGCAGAAAGGGGCCCTGCAGTCCCAGCCTCCCAGCAGCCAGAGGTCCCACCCCCTGACCCCCTACTGGGTCCGACTGGATCGGTCTCTAACCAACCACCCCAGATGCTCTCCATTTCCGGCCAGTTCCAGATGTTAGAAAGCTCCCATCCAGTCGTGCTGGGGAGCGGATCTCAGACCTGCTGCCATGTTGGTGGCACCAACGCTGTCCCCACCCACACGCCCGGTATTAGTAAGGAAGCAAAAAAGGAACTCCCTGTTCACTTTCTTGTTGCAATATACACCTTCCGGAGGAATCTAGAATAGACCTTACCTATCTCGAGAGAATTCAAACTAAAACCTTACTTTCAAAGAAAGAACCTCTCCACCCCCCAAATACCAAAGCTTCAAATTCGACAATAAAAAATCCGTGTAAACTCACTCATCGGAACTCTCGGGGCACCCTACCCGATCTAGAGGGGAAAGGGACTCCCACAAAGCGGGGCCTCCGTTTGTCTGCTCACCCCGAAGCCACGATCCGGCCGGCCCGGTCTCCGGAGCAGCGGCAGGGCCGTCCCGCGAGAGCCGAGCGCTCGGACGCACAGAAGACACACAACACAGACCCCCGCGGGCACGGCAGGCGCAGGGGGTCTGCACAGGCCTGCGGCACCGACAGGGTAGCTGGGTTCCCGGAGCGGCCGCGTCCCGCAGCCTCCCGCCCCGACAGACCGTCACACGGGGCCGCGGGCCTCCAGCTCCGCTCACGGTCCCGGCCAGAAGCCTCCGTGCAGCGGGCGGAGCCGGCGGACACTACCACTTCCGCGCGCAGCGGTGCAACCCGGGACGCTGGAGGCGGTGTCAATACCTTCGGAAGCGCAAACGATCCGCAAGGAAAAACACCGGGGGCGGGGGGGCTTCGAAAGTCCGAGGGCTCGGCCACCCCCCGGGCGGGATCTTCGGCTCAGCGCCCCTCCCCCACCCGCCGCGGGCGCAGGGCTCGCAGGGCGACGGGGCGCACGCACCCGGGGTCCCCTGCGCCCCCCGCCCGCCACATAACGCAAGTGGGCCCCCGACACCCCCGGGGCGCAGGAGGCCGGGAGCGCGCGGCGGCTGACAATGGCAGCGACGGCGACGCGCCATCTTGTAGCGGCGCCCGGCCCGAGCCATTCATTCGGCGCGGGGGCGGGGGGCGCGGGGACCCCGGCCCGCCCCGCCGCCCGCACCCCCGGCCCCCGGCCCGCCCCGCCCGCGCCGCGCCCGGCGAGGGGCCCACGACGGCGGGCTCGCGGCGGGGCTGCCTCCCACTTCGCGCTCGGAACGCGAGCCCCGGGGCCCGCCGCGCTCGGCCGTCCCGGCTCAGCCCTTTGTGTCTGGCGGCCTCCGCGGCGCCCGGCCGCGCCTCAGCTTCCTCCTTCCGCGGCCCCCCTTCTCCGCGGGCCGCCGCCGGCGCCAACTTCCGAGGCCCCAGAAGAGGGGTGTCGGGACACAGCGCCCAGGGGCGAAGGACGAGCCCCTCCGCCCGCCGCTCCCTTTGTTCTCGCCGCCGGCCCGCCGGCCCGAGACCCCGGCCCCGCACACGGCCCCCGCGCAAGCAGATCGGGCCGGACGCGCACCGCGCACCGCGGACCCCGACCTGGGACCCGGGACCCCGCGCCGCGGACCCGACACCCGCCCCGACTCGGGACGCCGGGCCCCGGACCTGGAACCGAGACCCCAGCCCTGGAGCCAGGATCCCAGAGCCCCCGCGCCCAGACCCCGACCCCTCCGACCCCTGCCCCCGAGCCCGAGCTCCGGACCCCGATCCCGGCCGCAGACCCCGAACCCCGGACCTGGGACATCCGACCGCCGACCAGGGCCCGGACCCCAGCCGCAGCCCGCAGGGTCCCCGCCCGCTCCCGGCCCGCGACCCCACCCGGGCGGGGCAGGAAGACGCGCGGCCCGGCGGCGGGGTGGGGGCGGGGAGGGTGGGGGCGGGGCGGCTCCGGCGGGCGACTGCGGGGGAGGGGCCGGGCCCGGGTCGCCGGGCAGGGGCGGGGGCCGCCGCGCTCACCTCGGCGCCTCGTCCCGCCGGTCTCGCCCGCGCCCCGCCGCCTCAGCCGCCTCGGCCGCCGCTCTGGAGGTGGTCGCGCTCGGGCCGCTCCGCGGGCGCTGCGGGCAGGTGCGCCGGCGAGGATCGGTCCGGTCCCGCGGCGGCTGCTCCACTCCCGCGCCCGCGCCCGCTCCCGCTCCCGCTCCCGCTCCGCCGCCGCCTCCGTCCGCCCCTCAGACGCCTCCAGCCATCGGGATGGGCGCGGCGGCCCCTGCCCGCAGCCTCGGGAAACCCCACGCCGCGTCACCGCGCACGCCGCGCGCGCACGCACGGCCCAGCCGCGGGCCCGGCGCGCGCACGTCGGCGCGCTTCCTCCCCGCGCGGCCCCCAGGAGCGTGCGCGAGCCGCTTAAAGGGGCCGCGCCCGCCCTAGGGGAAGCGGCCCGAGGGACACCCCCGGGCCTGATGCGTCCCTCGCGGGTGCTCCAGGGGCTTCGCGCGGCGCCCCTGCGGTAGCGGGGTGGGGGGCTCCTTGCTGCGGACCCGCTCGTCTTCCCAGCCAAGGGGACATGGGTGGAGGCCGCAGGACCAAAGCTGGGACTCTCCGGGCCCTGCACCGGTCCCCATTCTAGCATCCCGCCCTACATCCCGCACACAGCCCGAGTATCCCATCCTGCACCCTGCATTCGGTACCCCGTACCTGCATTCTGCACGGCGACCTGCATACGCACGCACCCAGCCCGGGCCGGCCGCCAGGCCTGGGGGTGCCAACAAGCTGACTGGATCCCAAAGGGGCCCACGCGGGACGGGGTCGACCTCCACGGAAGCCCAGCTTCTGCCGGCCCGGGAGTGGACCCCTGCCAACCGAGGGTCGGGGGAACAGGGCCAGTCTCAGAGATGGCTGTGGGGCTCCTGGGAGCTTGGGCTGGCGCGGGCAGTGTGTGGTCTCCGGAGGTCAAGTCTAAGGCACTCCTGTTGGGAATGGCCACCTGGACGTGGAGGTGTGAGCACGGAAAGAGTGTCAGGAGGGAGACAGATGGTCAACCTCTGGAAGGCTGGTGAGAGTTGAAGCTCCCCAGGAGGGAGCAGAAAGGAGGTGAACGTGGGTCATACATATGCAGCCCATAGATCCCCCCAGAAATGTCAGTGGAAGGGTTCCAGACCACCACCTCTGTCTTTCCCCTGGCTCCCCAGTTCCAACAACTAATCATCCACAGGCTGCCTCTCTTTGGATCCCACAGCCCCTCCCTGACCCTAATCACTCCAAGCCAGATCCGGGCCCCTTTTCCTCCAGGCCTGTGTGTACCCGTCAGGCCTGGAGCCCATACCTTTCCACCCAGGGAAGAGTGCACCCAGTCCCTCCCCCTCCCACTCTATGGGATCTTCCTACCAGCATGCAAGTGTGTCCCCATCATTCTCGGAGCCCTTCCTCAGTCCCGGGTACCGGATGCACCGGGCTCAACTTACACTCTCCCTGTGCTGCCCTGAACTCAGCCGTTTCTGCAAGGAGTCCTGGCTCCTTTCAACGGGGAATGGTGTTTAGAAGCCAGGATCAGGGCTCCGGGTGTGCTCACTGCTACTAGAAAGAATGCCGTTGCTTCAGCAGACGGAGCTGGGGAATGAATGTGTCCAAACATACACGCATATGCGTGTGCACGCGCACACACGTGCACACACACACACACACACACGAAGTCTCCCCCCCCATCATGTAACCAGTCTCCCATGATGGCTACCACCCCAACCTCTTCACTCCACATGGGCTCTGGCCCCCTCCGGGCCGCCACAGCCCCACCCCAGCAAGGACACCACACGTTCCCATTGCTCCTCTGTGCTCCTCGCTGGTCAGAGCTCCGGCTCCTCTCTGCTCCTTAAACACACCGGTCACCACATCCACGCTGCCCCTGTGGCCCCATGTGCCCGGGAGCTTCTCCCCCTTCACCTCCAGTCCCTCCACAGAGAGGTCTCCCCGGCCCTGCGCCTTCGTCCTTCCCCAGTGCCTTTTTGGCGACGTTCCTCTTCGGCTGTCGTCCCGAGAACTCGCCTGGTTTCGTCTGCGGGCGGCCTTGCTCCTCGCCCCTGGCCCCTGAGGACGATGGTGCTTTGACTCCCTCGCCTGCAGCTCCACCCACTAAGCAGGGCACGAGGCACACAGTGGGTCCTCAGGGAAGGTCCATGGGACGGGGGAAAGGGGTCGGAGTGATGCTCCGTGGCCTGAATGAGGGGGACGAGGCTCGGCACGACGGCCAGAGGGGCAGGACAGCGGGGAGTGTTCAATTGAGTGGCCGAGTCCAGAACGAGGCCGGCGGCGCTGGGGCGCTCCCCACCGCTCCAGAGGAGGGGGGACCGATGCGATGTTGGAAAGACAAGTGTTCTGAGCACTGGCAGGTGGGGCCCAGAAACAATGGGCCCGAGGGTCCAGACTCAGGGTCAGCGACATGCCTCTGAAACCAGCAGGCCAGATGCCAGCCTTCAGTGCCTACCGAGGCCCGGGACTTAGAAACGTGGAAATGAGAAGGGAGAGGGGGAAAATGAGATGGGAAAGGAGGAGAGGGAGGAGGAAGGGGGAACGAGGTGGGGCAGGGCCAGCAGCAGAGCAGAAAGAAATGGGGGTGATGGTCTCTTTGGAGACCTCTGCACTCCCGCGGGGATGGGAAGAAACCTGTGGGATCCTCAGAACCCGTCCGCCACCAGCCTGGCGTGCCTGTGCAGCAGGGAGCTGAAGGGGCCGGGAGCTGACGGGGCCGGCCCAGGGGCTCACCTGTTCCCACTGCAGGCCTGACGGGGCCCGTCCCTGGTTCCACCAGGCCAGAGTCTGCACCAGCCGTCTGAGGTTCTGGGTGTAGACGGGGAGCCCCCCGCTAATCTGCAGGGCTGTGGCCCAGGCCTGAAATCCTCCTTTACATGTTTATGGATGGGTGGGAGGGCAAAGCCGAGGGGAAGGCAGGAGGAAAGAAGTAGAGAGCCCTAGTCCTTCTTCCAGATCTCCGACACAGACTGGCGCCTCCTCTCCCTTCAGTGCGCGGAAGCCACAGGGTCCCAGGGTTCTTCCCCCCTTCTCTAAGGCCAGTCCCCAAGTAGCAGGGTCCTCTAGCCCTGGCGACACACGCCCCAGCCAGAGACTTTGGGGCCTCAAGGGTATGAAGGGCCTTCTGGGGAGCCTGCCCTCCTTCCCCTCCCCTCCACCCATTTTGCCCAGGCCTCCTGCAGTTTTGGCCCCCATCTGCCGCCCAGCCCCCTCCTCAGTGGGGCAGAAATCAGAGACCATGGCGGACCTGCTGCCACGGCGTGGAGAATTTGTGCCCAGCTGACCTCCTGATTTCCTGGAGACACTCCCTCCCTCTCTAGATAAGTGGCTTAGAGACCGGCCTGAAGTCCCGAGTCCAGGGCCACACCCTGTCAGTGGTACCCCGCCAGTGGCAGGGCCAGCCAGGTGGCGCAGGGCTGAGCAGGGCCTGGGGCTGAAAGCAGGAGGCTGGCCCGGTGCCCAGCCTCAGCTGAAAACCTAGGGTGTGCGAATGCATTATTCAGACGCTCCCCCCATCTGCTCTTTAGCAGGAAATGGTGTGACCGGAAAGTAGGTCTTTTTAAATCTGAATTATTCAAACAATTTGTGCACGTGACCAGGACCCAAGCCCGGGGGCCTTGCTCCCAGCCCGGCTTTAAAGGGTCTCAGGGCAGCGGGCGAGGCTCCCCTCCAGCCAAGCGTGGCCTGTTCCTTCACTGGGTAGCCCTCCTGCCTTTCTTCTAGTCCGTGAACCGGTGAACCGGAGCCTGACCCTGGCCCCCGGCCCCAGAGGACAGGACTGGGGCGGGGAAGGGAGGGAGAGGGCACAGAATGTAGGTGATGCAGAAGAAGCGCTAATGAGCTCTCCAGGCTGCCAGAGGCAGGGGCTGGCCACGGGGCGGAACAGGGTCAGGATAGTGAGGAAGCCCGCCCCTCCTTCCTTCTTCAGCGGTGCCCTCTCCACCGGGGGCCAGGAAGGCCCGGGCCCACCCTGATGTGGGGCAGGTCTGCTGGAAGGGACGTGGGGAGAGCAGGACGGCCCCGGGGAAGATGACTGTTGGTGGAGCAGAGCAGGCTTTGAGGTGTGGGGGTGGGAGGGCTGGGCAACTTCAGGGCCCGGGAAAGGGTCGAGGACTGAGAGCACAGGGCACAGTGTGCCTTGTGGCCTTGGGGAGGGTGTTGGCTATTTCCCCTTGGCTGTTGTCAGACTGTGAAGGACCCTTGGACCCTCCCTACACAGCAGAAGCAGCCCCTTTCCCTCCCAGGTCTGTTCCTTGTCTCTGAGTCCCCCCCCCCATGCCTCTCACGACCTAACCTCCAAGCCCATGATCCTCCTCGTCACCTCCCTTTGGTCACAAAGCAGACATCCCTCATGGGGGTTACCAAAACCTGGGGGGCAGTGGAGAATCAGAAAGTGCCAAGGGGGGTGGCAAGCGGAGAGCCCGTCTCCCCCAGGGTTCGGAGCAGACGCCCGAGGGAAGGTCCTGGTGCTCTTCTCGCCGCTCCCAGAATGAGCCCTCCCGAGTGGGTTGAGACCATAGGGACCTCGCTCAGCTCTAGCAAATATCGGAGCTGCCCTCCCAAGACGCTTGCAACGAGAGAGCCCACCTTCCTCTGTGGGGTGCTGCGTGGCGGGGACTTCTGGTGCCCTATGGATGGCGGGGTCGGGCAGGGGCTGCCCAGCCAGTGTGGCCCACCCATGGTATACTCGACACTGGGGCTGTGTCCCCACTTCCTGGCCTCAGGGACGACCCCCGCCCCCAAGCGCGCTCAGGGCAGGAGGTTCTGAAGGCTCTCCAGCAGGTCCCGTGTGGCTCCGGAGGCAGGGAACGGAGGAGCCACAATCAGTGCCCCTGTTGGGGACAACACACAGCCACCAGAGCAAAGGCGGGTGCTGTCACGAGGAAGAAGAGGGCTCTGGACAAAGAAAGACACAGGTGTCCCTACCTGCCTCTTGGCTAAAAGCAGGGTTTAGGCAACAGCTGAGCTACTCAGAAAATGAAGCCTCTGTGGGTTGCTGGGTTCAAGGCCCGCAGACGCCCCAGTTCCCCGCTCCTCCTGGCGGAGGCCCGTCTGCCCCAGCCTCTGGCCTGCTCCATCCCGAAACTGGATGCTGGAGGCAGAGACTGGCTTCCTGGGCTGCTCTGCCCCCGACGGCAGCTCTGGGGGTCTCCCGGGGCAGGGGTGTCAAGGGTGTCCCATGGCGTCGTCAGTGCTTCCACCCGGCCCAGCCCCATTTCCAGTTCTGGGCTGGGAGGCTCCCCTGGCAAGGAGGCCACGATTGTTCCCAACGGACCTTCCCCAGCTGCCTGCAGAAAGCCGGACGGTCACCCACCCAGCCCTGCAGAGCGGCGGCCAGCCAAGCGGCAGGCATCCTGGGCCAGGGCTGGGAACACGGAGCCAGGGACCGAGCAAGTGTGATGTCAACTCAGAGAGAGACCGGGGTCAGGGAGGGGCACACTCAGACCCTCATACCCATTAACAGGTGCAAGATGACAGTGGGCAGAGGCCCCAGCGCCCAGAGTGGACGGGGTCTGGGAGACAGAACCTGTGGGGTGAGGGCTGGGGGCGGCTGCTGTCTCAGTCAGGCCTTGGGATTCTGGGAAACACCCCATCCCTGGCCAGGCCAAGCCCTCTGCCCTGAGGTGCCGCCAAAAGGCCTGAGCATGCTTGGGGGTGTGGGCCCTGAGGCCAGGAAGTGGGGACACAGCCCCAGTGTTGCATATACCACGGGCAGGCCACACTGGCTGGGCGGGCCGCAGGCCCGTGCAGGGCGACCGAGGCTTCTGCCCACACCCCAGCCTGAGCCCAGGCTTGATGCTACCTCCCCCTTTTTTTCTGCTGCAGCTGTGATGAACAGGGACTGATGGGGGAAGGGCAGTGTGGGGTGAAAGCCACCCACCCGGGGAAGGGACTAGACCTCTCCTGGTCTCCAGTTCCCCCGGCTTGCCGCTGCCGGGGCCCTGCCTTGGGGACGGGCACCCTGGCTGTTCTGGGGATTCGTTTCCCCGGGGATAGTGCCCTGGGACTTAGCCCCACCAGCACCTGCCGTGTAAACAGCCTGCACCTGTGGCCCAGCGGGGGGGAGGAGGGTGGGTGGTCCGGCCCCCCGGGGCTGCCTGCTAAGCCTTCCTGAATCCATTGCCCTGTCAGTCCCAGCCAGGTAAGGGGCAGCCCAGAGATGGATCCAGGGGCACCCCAGGAGCCTGGACTCAGGTCCTCTGAAAGGAAGACGCCCCTCAAAGCCACTTCCAGCAGGCGGGCAGGCGCTGGTGCCCTTGCCTGGGGCTGGGGAAGCAGGACAGAGCCGGGACCAGCAGCGGCATAGGGGGAAAGGGTGTGGATGCGAGGGGCGGCCACACTATGAGCCGGTCACGGCCGCTGCATCCCCTACTGAGTCATGCCACATCATGTGCCACGTCATCCACAGACCGCCAGGTCACATCTGCCAGCCCAGGCCACCTGGGTTTTGACACGGGCACACCCTGGCTCCCGGGGTGCCGGGCGAGAACGGCCCTTTCTCTGGGCCTGGATCCTGGTTGTTGTCCCAACTGCCGTCGCTCTCTTCTCTGGCAAGACTTGGAAGGACTGTCCTCCCCGACAAAAAGACCCCTCACACCGCATGTCCTATGAGTGGGCAGGGACTCGGCATCATGGCCCAAGCGCCAGAGTTCCCAGCCCACCAGCCCGGCTCAGGGGATCGAGTCTCCACGAAGAACTTCCCACCCACAAGGCACCCCATCCCCCGACCTCCGACCAGCAGGGAGGCCCCTCAGGCGCTCGCCCACATAGGGTTCTACCACGTCAGTTTTCTCTTTTAAATCGTGGTAAAATACACGTCACATCAAGTTTACCGCTTAGACCCTTTCAAAGTGCACAGCCGTTGTCACCCACGACTTCCACACTCTCGGGCAGCATGCCCGGCCTCTCCTTCCAGAACATCTTCATCGGCCCAGAAGGAAACCCCGTGCCCGTTGAGCAGTCACCTCCCATTCCGTCCCCCCAGGCCCTGGCAACCACCGATTTTTCCGTTTCCATGAATTTGTCTGTTTCAAGCACTTGAATGAATCTGAGCAGATTCATACAGCACGAGACCTTTCGTGTCTGGCGTTTGTGTCGGGCTTCTCCCAAGGGGCAGCGCCTCACAGCAGCTGGCGGTGCCTCGGTCCTGTCTGCGGCCGAGTAATTCTGCGCACCGCGCTTCGCTTATCCACTCCTCCTCGGGCAGACATTTGGGCTGTTGCCACCTTTTGGCCATTGCGATGAGAGCTGCTATGATTGTTAGTGTACAAGTTTCTGTTTGAACACCTGTTTTCAGTTGCTGCGGTTTTATATATTTATCTAGGTGTGTAACCGTGGGGTCATACACAGCTCTGTGTCTACCCCGAGGAACCACCAGTTTCCCACAGCCCCTGATCTATGTTACATTCCCACCCAGCAACGCGCAAGGGTTCCAAATGCTCCACACCCTTGCCGACACCTGTGACTGTCTGCCTCTCGATTCTAGCCGTCCTAGTGAGCGGGAAGTCATATCTCCTTGTGGTTTGATTTGCACTTTCCTAGTGACTGGCGGTGCTGACCCTCTTTTTATGTGCTCATTGGGCATGTGCATATCTTCTTTGGAGGACTATGTATTCCAGATCCTTGCCTTTCTTTGAACTTGTTTGTTGTTGTTGTTGTTGAGTTGTAAGATCTCTTTATATATTCTGGACACTAGACCTTTATCAGATATGTGATTTGCAGATATTTTCTCTGGTTCTGTTAGCTGTTTTTTCATTCTGCTGAGAGTGTCATTTGATGCACAACAGTTTTTAATTTTGAGAAACTCTACTTTATCTCTTTTTCCTTTTTTGTTTCTTGGTTATTGTGTTTTCAGTGTCATATCTAAGAAACCATTGCCAAATCTAAGTCCATGAAGATTTATTCCTGTGTTTTCTCCTAAGAGTTTTGTAGCTTTAAGTCTTACACTGAGGTCTCTGATTCATCTGGAGTTAATTTTCATATGTGGTGTGAGGTAGGGGTCCAACTTCATTCTTTTGCATGTTGACCTCCAGTGTTCCCAGCACCATTGGTTGAAGAAACCGTCCTCTCCCCATTGAATGGTCTTGGCACTCTTGTTAGAAATCAACTGGTCGCACATGTGAGGGTTCCTTTCTCCGCTCCTGTTGTACTCCACAGGTCTATGTGACTGTTCTTATGAATATCACATTGTTTCAATCACTGTAACTTCATAGACTTTTTAAAAATTTATTTTTATTTTTATTGTTAAGTAATCTCTTCACCGGACGTGGGGCTCACACTCGTGACTCTAAGATCAAGAGTCTGCGTGCTCTACTGACCGAGCCACCCATGCACCCCTTGTATAAGTTTTAAATCGGGATGTGTGAGCCTCTGACTCTCAGCTCTGTTCTTCTTTTTCAAGATTGTTTTGGCTATTTTGAGTCCCTTGCAATTCCACAGGAATCTGAGGAACTACGTTTCTTTCACTGAAAATAAAAGGCCATTGGCATTCATCAGCTATTTCCTAAAAAAAGATGAACTCAGGAGAAGGCCGTGGGTGGCGTCTTAGACTTTCTGACATTCGGAAGTGGTCAGCTCCCTTAGGGCCTGTGGCAGTGAGGAGGACAAGTCCTGTTACGGTGATGGGAGCCCCTGGGGGGCCGGTACAAGGGCAAGGCCCCCTCTGGTTGCCTCAGCCGGGGTGAGCTGTGTGGAGGGTGGCACAGTGGGCTGGACAGGCTGGACAGGGCCACGTATTCTGGAATGAGGAGGCTGTGGTGGGTCAGGAACGAGGGCATGGAAGGAGTAGGGTGACAGAGGGTGCCTGTCTGAGCAGCCGGGGGTGAGCCGGAGGGTGGAGAGGGGCAGCTGGAGGGGCTGGTCTGGTGGGACAGGAGAGAGTGTGCTGTGTCTTGGACCTTTCTAGTCTGAGATGCTTCTAGATGTTGGGGAGAGAAGTGGGTGTGTAGTGAACACGAAGGCCGTGGGCATGGGGGAGAGTGTGTAGCCGAGGATGTCCCTGAGCTGCTGGTGTCCCCTCGCCCCCAGAGGGAGAGACGGGAGAAGGAAGAGAACCCCAGAGAGAGGGAAGGGACTTTGCAGACAAAAGGGTGGTGTGGCCAGGGAAGTGGGGATCAGCGTGGGCGGGGGGTATCCCAGGAATGGACTCGGGAGCTACAGGGTCCCAGAGCCGGCGGGAGGAGAGACGTGTGTGAACACAGCCAGGAGGCAGGACAGGGAAGGGAGCAAGCCGGAAGCCAGCTTCATGGAGGCCTTGAGGACCAGGTCTGGGGGCTCTTCGGGAGGACGGGAGGGTCGCCTCTTCCTGTCACCTCGTCTCCTCCTCCCCCCAGGGCAGCACCCCCCGCCCCGCCCTCTTCCACTTCTCGCCGACCCATTCTTATTTCCTGGTTCTTGTGGTTTGGGCTGTCTGGGAGCAGAGACTCCTCCTTTCTCAGGGCCGGACGCCGAGCAGCCCCTGACTAAATGAGCCGCCGGCAGCGCAGGGAGAGGTGCGGTCTTGCTCCCGGAGGGCCCTCCGCACCCAGTCCCCGTGGGCCCCACCGTTCAGCCGGCAGGGGGAGGACCCAGCCCCTCGCCCCATCTCCTTCTCTTTCCCTTCCCCTCCTTGGGGCCTGAGGGAGCTGCCCTGGCCCCTCCTGCCTGCCCCAGCCTGTCCTCCCTCAGACCAGCTGCTCTCCTGCCCCTGCGCGAGGCCGCCCCATCAGGACGACGGGGTTGCCCCGGGGGCCCTGACGCGGACCCCTGACTAGGGCCCAAGGGCTGCCCCAACAGCCGGAACCCCCAGACTGTCTCCTGAAGGGAAGGTGGGTGCTCAGGGAGCTGTAGGGGTATCTGTGGGAACAGGGGGGCACCGGGCCCCCACACTCTTCTGCCCCCACTTGCTCTTGGCCACTAGGTCCTGTTCTGCGTCAGGCGGGCACCCTACACTCCGGCCAGGCAGGTGAGGGCTGTGGGACTGCGACGGCCTTTCTGCAGGGCCCCTGCAGCACCCTGGTCTCCCACCCTCCCCGGGTCTCGGTCCTGCAGGTGTCGGCCGGCCGAGACGCTACCCCGAGGTGCAGCCTGCCACATCTCTGGAGAGGACCCCTGGGGCCGAGGGCTGTTTGTCAAGAATAGCGTCCCTGAGGCCCAGCCCCTCTGCCACCTGGGAGGTGATGCAAGGTATGCCGGGGAAGGGCAATCGGAGCCAGGGCAGGGCGGGGCCGGGGGGCATCTGCCAGGACAAGGGTGGTCTGCAAGGGCCGTGGTCTCAGAGGCTGGAGGACATGGTGCCTGACGAGGTGGAGGAGGAAAGGGTGGGCTGGGACCCCAAGCAGGAGGGGTGCTGGGAGGAGCCAGGAGCACCCACGGGCCCTGGGGCTGCCTCTCCTGAGGCACAGGGTGTTTTGGAAACCAGCAGGTGTGGCTAGGCGCGTGGGGCGGCTGCCTGGTGCCGGGGACCCTGGAGCTCTCGCGTGACGCCTGTCTGGGACCAGCTGGGCCCCGCTACACTCCCAACGCTCGTGCAGGACCTGCTCTGGGGTATGCTGGGTGGGGGAGGGGATGGCTTAGCCCGCTGGATCGAACTTCTAAGGGCCTGTTTCCCATTGCCCCTCAGCAGCCCCCGGTGGCCACGGGGCCCAGACCTTGGGTGGGCACTCTGGGGCCCAGACGGCTGAGACAGACTATGGGGAGGAAGCCACTGAAGAGCGGGCAGGGTGAGGAGCTTTGGGTCAGCCCCGGCTGGGCCCGGCTGAGGCCCCGATCCTGGGTGCCCCACCCCCACTGCCCGGCCCTGCGCCACAGGCTCTGAGGGCCGCTTTAGGCTGGGCTGAGTGGAGAGGTAGGGTGGGCCGTCCCCCTCTGCCAGGGGGTTCACCCTGAGCCTCAGTTCGCCCTCTGTGCGGGATGGACCTGCAGGCCTCTCCCCGTCCGGCTGCTGGGCCAGCTCGAACCCCACTGCGAAGGTCTCAGGCGCGCCTCTCTCTTTTTTTCTTTTTAAGGATTTTACTTTTTTCTTGGGGAGCGAGCACAGGCGAGGAGGAGGGGCAGAGGCAGAATCAGACTCTGCGCCGAGCAGGGAGCCCGACGCGCCTGGACCCCCGGACCCGGGATCATGACCGGAGCTTCACCGACGGAGCCCCCGGAAGCCCCAGGCCCGAGGCTCTTGATGAGGCTTCGGACAGAACGTCCTCGGTGTGGTCAGGTGCAAGCGAGGCTGAAGGAGAGAAGGGCCTCAGAGCCCCTCGGAGGAGCCGGGGCACAGGCCCCGCTGCGAGCCCCTGGGGGCCGGCACGGTCTCCCAGTCGCCCGGCAGTGTCCCCGGACGCCAAGTCCAGGAGCCGCGGTGCCCCCGGTGCACCGGGCCATCCGGGGGCCGGGGGCCTTCTCTGCGGGGCTGGACCTTCAGGTCGGAGGCCGGCCCGAGGCCCGCCGCGGCTCCACTCTTGCGCAGTCGGCGCCCTGCCCCACTCCCCGCCGCCGCCGGAGCGAAAGGGAGATGCGGGTCTCTACTTCTCTGACAAAAGTGGGACCGAAAAGGAGGTTTCCAGGGCAGGGTTACGAGACGAGAATCGGAGGGCGCACGGGCCGGCGGCCCAGGCGGCGACCCCCGCCCCGTCCCAAGCCCTGGACCGCCGACCGCAGACCCCGAACGCGGCGGGCGGACGACTGGGGCCCGGCTGGCTGCACGCGGCCCACCAGCGCCGCCTAGTGCCGGCGTGCGGAGAGGCCGCCGGCCGCGCCGCTTCCGGGCGGGAGCGGAGGGCCGGCCGGCGCGGGGGCGGGGCCTCTGCCGCGGGGCGGGGGCGGGGGCGGGACCCGTGCGAGTGACGGACCGGGGGCGGGGCCTGCGCTGTGGGGCTGGGGCGGGGCCTCGCTGAACGACGGATCGGGGCGGGGCCCGTGCTGAGTGACGGGGCCGGGGGCGGGGCCTGCGCTGTGGGCTGGGGCGGGGCCTCGCTGAACGACGGATCGGGGCGGGGCCCGTGCTGAGTGACGGGGCCGGGGGCGGGGCCGAGGCCGAGAGGCGGGCCCCGAGCGAGGCGGGGGCCGGGGCGGGAGCAGCCCCCTCCCGGACCCCGCCCGCGCCGCTCGCCGGGGGTCTGGCACTCCCCAGGAAGAGCCCGGGGGCCGCGGCTTGTTCCGAGACAGCGTGTGCTCCGCTCGAGGCGCCCCGGTGCGGGTTCGGGGCGCGTTCCCCGCAGCCCCTCCCTCGCCCCCTCCCCAGGAGAAACGAGCCCCTGGAACCACTTCCGCTGGGTCCTCGCGTCTGGATTTCGAAATTAATCGGAATCTCGGTGGTCGGCGAAGGCAGTCGGATTGTCAGATTGGTGTTGCTCTTCTGTGTGAATCGATAAGTGATCGATACTGAGGCCGGGCCTGCGGGGGGAGAACGACGTTCTGGGGCTGCGCGCGCACACCCAGCGCTGGAGCAGAGCGCGGATGAGGAGGGGCTCGCAGCCCGGGCCACGCCCCCCGGAGCGGAGCTGCGCCCTCCCGGCCTCACCCCTGCACGCCTGCACCCCTGCACGCCTGCAGCCCTGCACGCCTGCACCCCTGCACGCCTGCAACCCTTCATCCCTGCACGCCTGCACCCCTGCAACCCTGCATCCCTGCAGCCCTGCACCCCTGCACCCCTGCATCCCGCCTTCCTGCAGCCCTGCCTTGAAGGTTGGGTCCTGTTAACAAAGAGCAGGTGGGATCTGTTACTTTTTTTTTCTCAGTCTGACAGTCTGCTACTTTTTATTTGTTTTCAATGCATTGTTTTGGTTATTGATGTATTTGAATTTCTTTCTAAAAATAAACTTAACTTTTTTAAAAGGGGACGCCTGGGTGGCTAAGTCAATTAAGTGTCCCATTCTTTTCTTTTCTTGAATGATTTTATTTATTTATTTGACAGACAGAGAGAGCACAAGCAGGGGGAGCAGCGGAGGGAGAGGGCGAAGCAGGCTCTACGCAGAGTGGGGAACCCGATGTGGGGCTCAATCCCAGGACCCTGGGATCATGACGGGAGCGGAAGGCAGACGCTTAACCATCTGAGCCACCCAGGCGCCCCTAAGTGTCCTATTCTTGATTTCGGCTGAGGTCTTGATCTCGGGGTCTTGGGATCAGGCCCACACGGGGCTCCCGGCTCAGCACAGAGTCAGCTTGTCCCTCTCCCTCTGCTTCTCTCCTCCTCGTGCTGTCTCTCTCTCTCTCTCAAATATAAATACAATCTTTTAAAAACATTTTAAAAATAAAATTTAAAAAAGAATAATTTTTTATTTAAATTCAATTTAATTAACATATAGTGTACTTTAGTTTCAGAGGTAGAATTCAGTGATTCATCAGCTGCATACAACACCCCATGCTCATTCCATCATGTGCCTCCTTAATGCCCATCCCCCAGTTACCCCATGCCTCTCCAGCCACCCTGTTTCTTCCCTAGAGTTAAGAGTCAAAATAAACTCTATTTTATTTATATTATTTTTTATTTTTTAAAAGATTTTATTTGTTTATTTGACAGACAGGGATCACAAGTAGGCAGAGAGACAGGCAGAGAGAGAGGGGGAAGCAGGCTCCCCGCTGAGCAGAGAGCCCGAGGCGGGGCTCGATCCCAGGACCCGGAGACCACCACCTGAGCCGAAGGCAGAGGCCTTAACCCACTGAGCCACGCAGGCGTCCCCGAAGGCAGAAATTTAATTGACTGAGCCCCCCAGGCGCCCCTAGGAATGCATATATCCTTTTAAATTAGTGTTTTCTTTTCTTTGGACAAATATGCAGTAGTGGAAATACTGGATCATAGGGTCCTTCTATTTTTAATCTCTTGAGGAGCCTCCGCACCGTTTTCCACAGTGGCCGCAGGAGTTTGCATTCCCACCGACAGTGCAGAGCTGGGTTCCCCTTTTCCCACGTCCTCGCCAACACTTGTTATTTCTAGTGTTTTTGATTCCAGCCATTCTGACAGGGGAGGTAATAATCTCATCATGGTTTTGATCTGTGTTTTCCTGATGATTAATGATACTGAGCATTTTTTCATGTATCTGTTGACCATTTGTATGTTTTCTCTTTTCTTTTCTTTTTTAAGATTTATTTGTTTATTTGGGGCGGGGGGGGGAGAGGAGCAGGGGAGAGGAAGAGGGAATCCTAAGCAGACTCCCTGCTAAGCACGGAGCCCCACTTGGGGCTCCCACCACCCTGAGATCTTGACCCCCGCGGAAACTGGGAGGCAGACACTTAGCCGGCTGTGCTCCCAGACGCGCCCGTGTGTTTTCTTTGTATTTGTGCTTGTGAGGCTGGCTTACGTCACTGCTGCCCTCCAGTGTCCTCCTTAAGTAGCAGGTGTCAGGATTTCCTCCTTTCTGAGGCTGACTGGTAACAATTCCCTTGTATGTTGTATCAGGGCTCTCCAGGGAAACGGAACATACATACATACACGTGCGTGAAGTGCGTAGAGACGAGGAGATTGACTATAGGAATTGACCCATGGAGCTGTGGACGCCAAGACGTCCCACAGGCTGCCCTCCGCAGGCTGGAGACCCGGGCGACTGGTGGGGTGGTTCGGTCGGAGTCTGAAGCCCAGAGGGGCAGGAGCACAGATTTCTGATGGCAGGAGAAGATAGACATTCCACTCAGGCGGAGAGTAAACTCATAAACTCATTCTTCCTCTGCCCTTTTTGGTTTCACCTGGGCCGTCGACAGATTAGACAATGCCCACCTGCCTCAGCGAGGACGATCTTCCTTCCTCAGTTTCTGGAATCAGAGGCTCATCTCTTGCAGGGACGCTCTCACAGACACGTGCAGAAGTAATGTTTTGGGTGCCTCAGCCCGGTCAAGCTGATGCCTGCCGTGTACACGGCATATTCGTACACAACGTCTTGTCTCCCCATCTGCCTGCTGCTGTGCCCTCGCGTTGTTTCTGCCTTTTACGTGTCGTGAGTGAGGCCGCACGAGCGCGGCTGCCGGTGTCTGTTTGGGACTCCGCTCTTCAGTTCTTTTAGGTACAGACTCGGAATTGCAACTGCTGGGTCATGCGGCCGTTCCGTGCCTACTTTCTGGAGGATTTCCTGGGCTGTTTTCCACAGCAGGCGTAGTGTCCACACTCCCACCAGCTGTGCGCGGGGTCCCGATTTCTCCACATCTTCCCTGACACTTGTTTTCTGTTTATTTGATTGTGGCCATAACAGGTATGAAATGATGATTGTGGTTTTGACTTGCATTTTCCCAATGATCTGTGATGTTGAGCATCTTTTCATGTGTTTCTTTGCCACGTGTGTATCTTTTTTGGTAAAATATTCAAGTCCTTCGCTCACTTCTGAATTGGGTTGTTTATTTTTGTTGTTGAGCTGTAGAAATTCTTTACATGTTCTGGATATGAATTGCTTATCGGGATGCCTGGGTGGCTCAGTGGGTTAAGCCTCTGCCTTCGGCTCAGGTCATGGTCTCAGGGTCCTGGGATCGAGTCCCGCATCGGGCTCTCTGCTCTGCAGGGAGCCTGCTTCTCCCTCAACCCCTTCTCCTGCTCATGCTCTCTCTTTCTCTAATAAATACGTAAATAATCCCTTATCAGATATGTGATTTGTGAATATTTCCTTCCCATCTGTGGGGTGCCTTCTCACTCTGCTGATGCCGTGCTTCGATGCACAGTGGATATTTAGTTTACACTCGGGTCTGAATCTGATTCTACTCTGGCTCCCCTTGTCCCAGCGTTGGCCCCTGGGAGTGCTGTCGGGCCGCCGGGTTTACTTTGATGACATTACTTGCTGCTTTTCTTAGGCTTCTGTCTTCTTTCCAGTGTTCTGTTGGGTTCATTACATTTTCTTTATTCTTTCTTTCCTCCACAGATACGGAAGTTATACAACCCATTTCTGGCACTTTAGTGGTTGCCTGAAAGTCTTGCACAGACTTCAGTCTCCGTCAGCGGCTCTGGCCGTCCCTGAGCTCTGCGGGGACCTCACGCCCGTGCGCCATCCCATCTGCTGCGGTCGCTAGTCTAGAGCTGGGGTTTGCTTTGCCTCTTGTCCAGGCTGGGCTCGAGCAGACCCTGAAACAAAGACTCACGACTAGGACATGGAGTTTTTCTTGGGGTTGTGGGAGGTAAGATGTTGAGGGTGGGAAGGGGGTATTCCTGGGGCTGAGCAGGTGACACTGAGGGCAACGGACGGGGCTCAGCACACTGGGACCCTGACCGTGGCGCGGGTGCAGCGCCGTTGCTGGTGGGCAAGGAGGCCGCTGCGGGCACCACGCGGAGTGTGGGTCTCAGACCGTGGCCTGCCCTGCACTGGTTTAGGACATCTCAGGCGGAAGCTGCCTGGAGAGGGGCAGCCATGAGCACCACCGCCTCCCTAGGTTATGCTCCGGCCCCTCAAAGGAGCCGCTGGGGCTGCCTGTGCTCCCCCAGCTCCTGCCAGCTCAGCCCATCGGTCCCTTCAACCTTTGCTGTCCTTGAGCTGTCACACCCGGCTGGGTGTGGCTGCCACTTACCCCTGGTTGTCAGGCCTAGTGGCTAGGAGGGAGGTGGAGGTCCTGACGGGGACAATGTTGTCCGGGGTGGGGGTGGGGTGAGGAGGCCTGGGAAGTCTATTTCCGCTGAGGTCGGGGGTGCGGCTCTTCCCGGGGAGAGGTGAGCAAACCCTGCTGGTGCAGAAGGTTTAGATGGGTCTGGGTCTTACAGCTGAGGGGGACAGCCCCCTGACAGCAAAGTCGCAGCTTTCCCTAGCAGGGTCCTGCCAGCAGGACAGGTGCTGGAGCTGCTGCCTGGTCTCTGGTCGTCCTCCTGCCCAGTCCAGGACGGTGACCTCTGCAGCAGGTGAACCGCCAAGGAGGAGTGTGTGCCTGTCCCTAGTGGTGCCCTGTCGCAGCCGGCTGGTGAGGAATCATCTCTAATACTCCTTTCGGTTGTACGTTGGGTCCTACGGAAGCTGACCCCGAGATGGAGTTTGGGTACAGGCTGTGTGCAAGGGGTCAAAACCAGAGACAGGGTGGGGGGCAGAATCAGGCAGAGGGAAGGCCAGCCACGGGACTCAGGCTGCGTGAAATTACCCCTTCAGAAGTTCTACCTGGGGCCACAGCGGCGGGTGAGCTGGGTCTGCACCTGAGGCTGCCCTGGGAGGGTGGAGGCCTTGTGCTGCCGTCTCGCTGGGGACTCCCAGTGCCAGTGTCTATGGGTTTCCACTCTCTTCCAGGGAGGGGTCCCTGGGGAGGCCCTTGCTGATTAGGGAGGGGCTGGGATCGTTTTGTTGCTCACGCAGCCTTTCACTACACCCTGGCCTGTGTTTCCACTCTGTGAGTTCAGCTGCTCTCTGCGGGGGCCCACGCCTCTTTCCAGACCTGCCCACAGGAAGTTCCATGTGCCCTGCAGTTGGGAGGGTGGTCCCGGAGGCCCAGACGTGGATGCCCAGGTTCTTGGAGCGTAGCGCCTTTAGTGGCCTCTGTATCAGTCAGAATCTCCAGGAAAACAGGCCAACGGGAGTGGGAGGGAGAGCGAGAGTGAGGGAAAGAGGTTGATTTATTTTAAGGCACTGGCTCCCTTTGTGGCGATTGTGGGGCTGCTGAGTTCAGAGGGCCGAGACCCAGGGAGGAGCTGATGTTCCAGTTCAAACCCAGTGGCCCTCTGAAGCCAAATTCCCTCCTCCTCTGGGGAGCTTACTCTTTTTCTCTTGAGGTCTTCAACTGATTGGGCGAGGCCCACCCACATCGTGAGGGTCATTTGCTAAATGCAAAGTCTACTCATTTAAATGTTAATCACATCAGGGACGCCTGGGTGGCTCAGTTGGTTAAGCGGCTGCCTTCGGCTCAGGTCATGATCCCAGCGTCCTGGCTGGGATGGAGTCCCACATCGGGCTCCTTGCTCAGCAGGGAGCCTGCTTCTCCCTCTGCCTCTGCCTGCCTCTCTGTCTGCCTGTGCTCACTCTCTCTGACAAATAAATAAAAATAAAATCTTTAAAAAAAAAATGTTAATCACATCAGAGGCACCTGGGTGGCTCCGTCGGTGAAGTGGCTGCCTTTAGCCCAGGTCATGATCCTGGGGTCGTGGAATCAAGACCTGCACTGGGCTCCCTGCTCCTTGGGGAGCCTGCTTCTCCCTCTCCCCCTGCCTGCCACTCTTCCTGCTTGTGCTCTCTCTCTCTCTGTGTCAAATAAATAATAAAATATTTTTAAAGAATAAATAAATGTTAATCACATCTAAAACCTTCAGGCAGACTACATTCATTGCAGCATTAATCACAGTAACAAAGAAGTGACAGCAACCTGACTTCCCATGGACAAGCAAGTAGATAAACGAAATGTGGTCTTCCCGCCCAGAGACATATTTATTCTACCTTAAAAAGGAAGCATGCTTGGGCACCTGGGGGGCTCTGTCAGTTAGGCATCTGACTCTTGATTTCAGCTCAGGTCACGATCTCAGGGTTGTGAGATTGAGCCTGATGTAAGGCTCTGCACTGGGCAGGGAGCCTGCTTAAGATGCTTTCTCTCCCGCTCCCTCTGCCCCTCCCCCCTCTAAAAAAATAGGAAGTGCTGACACCTGCTAGAGCATGGAGGGACTTTGGGGACATCATGTTCAGTGACCTAAGCCAGTCCAAAAGGACAAAACCTGTATAAGTCCCCTTCTAGGCAGGAATTGGATCCATGGGGAAAGAAAGTCGATGGTGGGTGCCAGGGGCTGGGGGGTGGATGTTTAATGGGGAGTTTCGGTTTGGGAAGACGGAAAGTTTTGGAGACGGACGGTTGTACCACAGTGTGACTGTGCTCCATGCTCCTGAGTATGCACTCACAAGTGGTTAGGATTGTCAATTTTATATGCGGGGTTTTTTTTTTTTAACCACAAATTAAAAAAGAAGATTGTGGTATGTAACAGATGTTCAGTAAATGTCAGTTCCCCCTGAGTAATGTTTCATGTTGATTTCACCACTATAATCAATAAATTATGAAAACAAACCCTTCGTGTGGACATTTAGACTAGTGCCTGCGCCGGAGTCCGGGCTCTGCAGTCTAGCGAGACGCATGAGGTCAGCCCTCCTGCCCGCTCTCTCCTCAGGCCCCCGCCCTGCCTCGCCGCCGTTGCCCGCTGGCTTCCTGCCTTACATGGGGTGCTCTGGGCTTGTAGATGGGACCAGTTTACTGAAATGTTTCAATGTCCTGTTCTAGTTTGAGGTTTTCAAGCAAAGGGAGTGGGACACAAAGCCTGAAACCAGGCACAGAGAGCAGCCGGGGCAAAGGGAGGGGACCACCCGCAGACCCAGAGCCAGCTTCCCCTCCCACCCTGGCCCCTGGGCCCTCTGGCCTGGTGCCTGCTGCAGCCATCCTGTTGGTCAGCACAAATCCTGCGGCCTCAGCAGCTGGCCTGGGCCTCCGTGGGGAGCGTCCTGGAGGGTTCAGTCACTGGCAGGCCCAGAGCTGAGCTGGTGGGGGCACGGCTCCCTTCAGCCCAGTCGTGGGCTGGGGCAGGCGTGTGTCTGCATGACTCTGGGGGGCCGTGCACAGGTGTGAGGGTGTTAGGCGGGGGCACCCCTCCGTGACCGTCCCCGGGGGAGCTGGAGGCAGGGATGGAAGGCGTCCCCTCAACCCGCAAGCCTCCGAGCCCTGTGGCCAGGCCGGTGGGTCTTGCGCTCCATGCCAGGGTGGGAGCCAGGAGGCCCTCGGGGGAGGTGAGGGTCGGTGCGTGTGTCTGAGGGCGGAGCGCGCCCGCGGAGCTGTGTGTGTGTCTTCCGTCAGCCTGTCACTGAGCGGCCTGGCCGTGAGTCTCCCTCGGGAGCCAGCTCTGCTGTTCTGAGTGGAAGGGAGGGTCAGGTTTCTCTGAGAAACCCCAGAATAGCCCCTGGCTGCTCAGAGGAAACCTGCTCTGGCCCCTGGTCCTGCCCGCCTCACCCCCTCTCACCCCCACCCCGGTCCAGCTGTCTGCCCCCCGCCCCCCGGCCCCAGCCCCCGACTGCAGACTAGCAGCCCCTTCTGCACGGGGCGGCCAGGCCAGGCGATGCACTCGTTCCCTCGGCCCGTTTCTAGAGACGGCCCGCAAAGCACTGGGCCCACAGGAATTGGGGGTGTCACGGGGCCAGGGTGGGCATTCAGAAGGAATGTCCCCCACGGGAGGACAGGCTGTGTGAGGGTCCCGAGGCACAACGGTGGAAGGGTAGCCAGTGTGGGAAAGGAGATTCGAGGAGGTTGCCACGGTGAAGAGGAAACAGCAACGGGCAAACGCGTGTATACTCTGGGCCTCCCCGGCCACCCGTCAGCCCCTTTCCTGCCCTTGGTCCTCAGTGCGCGGTGTCTGTCTGGGCTTTGGCTCCAGACACCGAGGCTGGGGCAGGGGCCTTTGCTGGGACCTAGGGTCCGAGCGGGAGCTTCAGGGTGAGGGGGTGTTCAGGCCAAGGAGGGCCAGAAAGGGGCTAGGTGGGGAGGGGCCAAGCCTGTCCCAAAATAGGGCTGCAGGACCTCCTGGCCATACAAGGATCTTGGAATCTGGACTCTGGGGACCCCAGGCAGCTGGGCCCAGCTAAAACGCAGCTGACACTTCTGCCCCTCGTCTCTGGCGCCACCGCAGTGTTCTCCCAGCCGGCCGCAGACATGGTAAGGCTGCTCCCGGCACCCGGCGGGGTCCCTGGTGGGCTGGCTCGGTGATGGCGCGGGAGCCGTGTCCAGGAGGAGAGAGGACGGGACGGGGCTTCCAAGCACAGACACCTGAGGGTGTGAGCGCCTCTGTGGGAATCGGCTGGAGGGAGAGGGAGGAGTGGGGCGCTGAGCGCTGCCGGCCGCTGATGCCACCGTCGCTCTGGTGGCCCGGGGACGGGGGCGCCCGACAGTGGAGGCAGGGGAGGCCAGGGGCTAGACTATCGGCAGAAATGCCACAACAGGTTGGGGTCCTTCACCCTGACCTGGGTCATACTCCCCCACGCACCCTTCACCAGCCCCAGAGACTGGGTCCACCTGACACTCCGCCACATGGCTGGCCTGAGCCTTGGTGTCTCACACCTGGCCTCTGGCTCACGGGTCCTTCCCCTGAAGCCGCCTGACAGAGTCCCGCTCACCCCTGGCGACCCTCCCCAGCGCCACCTTGTTTGGAAGCACCCTGGGCTGCGGGGGAGGGGGACTCCTTTAACCCCCACGCCCTGCAGGGATGCCAGGTGGAGGGACAGGGCGGGGTGCCATGTGTGCTGGGACCTCCACCTCCCTCGGACCGAGGGGCAGAGGAGGCCCTGGTGCAGGCGGGCCGGCGTCCTTGCAGACAGAGCGCCTGACAGCTGAGCAGATCAAGGAGTACAAGGGAGTCTTTGAGATGTTCGACGAGGAGGGCAACGGGGAGGTGAGGACCGGAGAGCTGGAGCGGCTCATGAGCCTGCTGGGCATCAACCCCACCAAGAGTGAGCTGGCCTCCATGGCCAAGGACGTGGACAGAGACAGTGAGGCCGGGCAGGGGGCAGGCCTGGGTGGGGGGCCGCCCGTGAGTGCGAGCCGGGAGGGCCGCACCAGCTCGCCCTCATGCTGCCCGGCCTGCTGCTTGCTCCCTGCAGACAAAGGATTCTTCAACTGTGACAGCTTCCTGGCCCTGATGGGGATTTACTGGGAGAAGGCCCAGAACCAGGAGGGCGAGCTGAGGGCAGCATTCCGTGTCTTCGACAAGGAGGGCAAGGGCTACATAGACTGGAACACGCTCAAGTAGGGCCTGGAGCTGGGCAGGGGGTGGGTGAGGGCCAGAACCCTGTGGGCTGCCACTCAATGTGGGGGCCCTGCAGGTACGTGCTCATGAACGCAGGTGAGCCCCTCAATGAGGCAGAGGCTGAGCAGATGATGAAGGAGGCCGACAAGGACGGGGATGGGACCATTGACTACGAGGGTGAGTGAGGGACGGGCCTGGGGGCCGAGCGCCCGGGCCAGGCTGCTGGCTGACCTGTGCTTCTGCTCCCAGAGTTTGTGGCCATGATGACCGGAGAGTCCTTCAAGCTGGTCCAGTGAGCAGGTGCTGTGGCCCTGGGAGGCCTGCCCGAAGGCCACTGCCTGCTGCCGCCCACACTGCCGCTCAGCCCACCCTGCCCCACCTCTGGCCAATAAACACTCCAGCCGTACAAATGCGTGTTTCACTGTCCCTACGTAGCCCAGAAAGGAGGGGCTGGCAAAGATTTGGGACTGGAGAAAGGAGAGGGTTTTCCTCAGGCAGCCATGGCACAGGACCCATCACTCCTGCTATGACATCTGATACCACCCAGCTGATAGCCCAGCTCTGGGCTCTGGACACCAACCTGAAAGCCAGACTGGGTACAGGTCGAAGCCTACCACTGGCCCCTCTGCCTGCACCAGGCAGTGGGAGTGGCTACTCACAGGCCCCTCCCAGAGCCTCTTCCTACAGGTGGACATCACTTTGGTACAAACTTTATTCTCTCCAAAAAGCTGGGGGTGTCACAGCCAGCCCCGAGGCTCAGGCCTGTGGGGTCAGGGCTGAACGCAGCAGCCCCCGTGTGCGTGCCCGAGTGCGGGTTCATGTGTGCGGCCAACGCAGGGCCAGCTGGCCGGGCGGCCTGGCGTTACACAGCAACGAGGCCAAGGCCGCAGCAATGTGCTGGATGGGCTGACCGTCCCTGGGGAAGGACGGTAGGGGTGTGCTGGGGGGTCCCTTCTGAGCACAGGGTGGCTGGCACAACTGGGAGGGTTAAGAGAGTTTTCCTCTGCTTTTGAGGGGCACCAGGATGATAGCCAGGGCTGCTAGGGCATTGGAGCCGGCTCCTGGAGCCCCGCCGATGTCTCTAGGCCTCAGGCCCCAGGTGGAAGACGGGGTTACTGAGAGGGCGGTGGCTCTTCCTGTCTGGGTTTGGCCATCTTGACAGCCTCTTCATAGGAGGGTGGCAGCTCAGGGGCATACAGGCTGTAGGCAGGAGGGGTCATGGAGTCAAGGTCCAGGTCCCCAAAGGGGAGGGGCAGCCGCACGCCCAGTGGGTACTGCACAGAGCTGTAAGCTGCAGGGAACCAGAGTGCGTTTGTGGGGATGAGTCTGCTCTCACCTGTCCCCCGCTCCCTCCTGCAGGTGGGCAAGCCAACAGGTGAGGTCTGCAGGCACTCACAGGTCACAGTGCTGTGCACAGGGCTGTCACTGTCCACAGGGCTGACCGTCAGGTCGCAAGGCTGAGGTGTTGGTGGCAGGTGTGGCTGGCTGTGTACGCGTTTCCGGAGGCAGCAGAACCGGACACAGCTGGCTGTGACCCCACACAGCAGCAGCAGAAGGACAGCGAGTAAGATAAGCCTGTGCAGGGAGGGGCAAGATCCTGCCACTGGACTGACCCCTGGCCATTGGGCACTCGCTCCCCAGGGACAGTCGTGGCCCTACCACCCACGACAGGACAACGGGCAGGATAAAAGAAAACCAAAGAATGTCTCTGCAGGCCAGAGACCTCCTTCCAGGCCAGAGCTGGGTCTGAGGAGCCGGCTAGTCCCTGGCACCCTGCTGCGGAGCCTGCCCTGGCTCTCTCGAGGGCTGGCCACAAGTACCTTGGGCTCACTCCCAGGACACACTGTCCCAGGCCATCTGCACAGTCCTGTGTCCAAACCAATGACCATGTTCACAGGGGCCTCCTGCAGGGGTGAGGAAGGAGGGCGTGGGAAGTGGATAAGCAGGCCATGAAGGGAAGTCCCGCCAAGGGCCTGGGTGCCCAGAGCAGTCCCGGACTGGGGCAGGGCCCACAAGAGAGGCCGCCCTGGGGCTGGGGGCAGGAGGCAGGGGTCAGCCTGGGAGGCTGCTGAGGGCCCCAGCGCCTTCCCATCAGCGCCGGGAAGGGGGCAGTGCCGGCGCCTCCTCGTCCGTGCAGCTAGGAGGGGTGGGGGTCTGGTGGGCCTGGCCAGGGGCGAGCGCCGTGGCCTCCACTTACCCCACGTGCCACAGGCTGCTCCAGCGGGCCTGGGGCGGGCACCTGCGGGGACGGCGACACCTGGAGCAGGCGGGGCACCAGCCGGGCCGACGGCCCCGTCCGAGCCTCCCCCACAGGGCGGGGCCAGGCCCCGGCTCCCACCCCCCCGACTTACAGGTCCGAGGGGTCGCAGCTGCCGTCCGCGAAGCCCAGCGCCACCTGTGGGGACAGGGGTGAGCCCGGGCCGGGGCGCGCCGAGCGCAGACCCGCCCCGCGGTGCCCGAGCCGAGCGCCGGCGACCCACCTGCGGCAGCGGCAGGAGCGGCGGCAGCAGCAGGAGCGCCCGGGAGGCCGGCGCCCCCACCACCATGCTCGGCGCCGACGGGGAGCGCGAGCCCGCCCGCCGCGCCGCTTTATGGAGGCCCCGCCCCCACAAACCCCGCCCCGAGCCGCGTGGCCACGCCCAGCGCCCCGCCCGTCGGAGGCCGGTCCCGCGGCCACACCCCGGATCCCCTGGCCCGAAGCTCCGCCCCCAGAGGCACCGCCTTTCGAAGCCACGCCCAGCGAGAGAGCCCCGCCCCACGGCCCCGCCCCCCACGCCGTCCGCCGCGTGGGCGCGCTTGGGGTCTCGGGGCGGAGGGAGGGGGGTGTTGCCGTCGGCCAGGGCGCAGAGCCGGGTCCCGGCCGGGCCAGGCCTGTCGTGCAGAGAGGCTCGGTGCGCCCGGGCTGCACGGGGTGTGGCCTCGAAGTGCGGTGGCGCTCGCCCCCGCGGCGCTCAAGGTCAAGGGTGCGACGGTGAGGGTCTGGGGCGCTCCCAGCCTGGTGCTCGGCGGCATTTACTTGGCTCGCGTGCGCGGGTGCGGGCTGCCTGGGGCGGCCTGGGGCGGCCTGGGGCTGGCCGGGCACGGGCCCACCGGAGTCCGGGCGAGCCCCTGCGGCGCTAACCACGTTTCCAGATCCCCTCGCCTTCAAAGACGTGCCCAAGCTGGGGCGTGTGGCCTCTGCGGTCCCCGGGCCTGGGCTCACAGAGTGCCTGCTGTCCATTCTGCCAGGAAAGCCTGGGGGCTGTTTCTCCCCCCCACCGCTCTTCTCACCAGGCTAGCGGCCCCGGGAGCTTGCGTCCCTCTGGCCTCTACTCCCCCATCTGGCGGTCAGGCTAAGGGAGGGGGTCAGCACTGCAAGGTGCAGGGTGGCCGGTCTTGTCTGGCCAGGGCGAGGAGCCGCTACCCTTGACCTGTCTTTTTTTCTTCTTTTTTAAACGTTCATCTATTTCAGAGAGCGAGTGCACGCTAATGAGCATGAGCAGAGGGTGCGCCAGAGGGAGAGGGAGAGAAGCTGACTCCTGTGAGCTTGGACCCTGACTGAGATCCTGACCTGAGCCAAAAGCACAGAGTCAGTGGCTTAACCCACTGAGCCCCCAGGCGCCCTGACCTCTTCCCCCCCCCCCCCCACTAAGTTTGTATTTACTTGAGAGAGAGAGAGAGCAGGAGCAAGAGAGCACATGCAGGAGAGCAGAGGCAGAGGGAGACACAGACTCCCAGATGAGCAGGGGGTCCGACGTGGGGCCCGATCCCAGGACCCTGGGATCATGACCCCAGCGGAAGGCAGACGCTTATCCATCTGAACCACCGAGGCGTCTTGACCTGTCTTTCTTAGCTTGGGTCTTCCGCCCGGATCTGCCAGGCACTTGCTCTTTGATCTCGCTTGATCTTGGCCCGGGCTTTGCCCTGAAGCTGTTCTGTACCTCCCGGATGTGCCATGGCAGCCCCGGGCCCTTTCTGCCCACTGTGCTCCAGCCAGGCTGGCTGAGCTTGGTTCCTGGTCATCCTTCCTCCTGTCCCTCTTGCTTTTACTGGGTGGGAGGGAGGAGGATGGACAGAAGTCCAGCCAGTGCCGAGGAGCTCAGGTAGGGCCTTGGCCAGTGAGTACCAGGGCCTGTTAGCAGGAGAGTGAGGCCAGGGTTTAGGAGAGGGGCCTGCCTCTCTTGCCCACCAGCCAGAAGAGGAGGCAGGGACCATGCTCTGCAGGGAGTGCCTCCTCCTGGGGGCTGGGTTTGGCCTGGGGTGCTGGAGCCTGCCTTCGCCTCTCATCTGGTGAGAAAGGCTTGGGCTCTGGCTGGCCAGCCCCAGGAGGGCACAGACAGAAGTCCTGCAAAACTCCACTATAGGGTCACTGTCACTGGCCTCGGGTCAGGGAGATGGCAATCTTCCAGGCATGAAGGGCACCAAGGAGCTGGGGTTAGGATGGTGGCTCCAGGCTGGTGTCCTGAAGTCTGTGCCCAGGAGAGCCCCCAGATGCATCACACCCTCCATTCCTGCTAGGGAAGGTTGCGTGTTCTCTCCTGCTGCTGACAGGCATGGGCCTGGAGTTCTTGGGCTGGGCATGCTGTGTACGGAGGGGCCAGACTGGATGGGCTCTGTGGGGACAGTGTCCAACCAGCTCTCTCCAGAAGGCAGGGGCTGGGGCAAGGGCACATTCTGAGCTCCCAGGAGTGCCGTATGGCCTGTGGGGAACTCTACCTTGAAGGACCTGTTGGAGCCCAGAAGGCTGAGCCTGGACTCTGTCCAGAAAAATGGAAAACATAACTCATGCTCTGGGCCTCACTCTGGACTCCAGCGAGACACTGAGGGACGGCCTGAGCACGAGGGCCGCACATTTGCTCCTTCCTTCCTTAGGGTCATCAGGGATCCTGACACTTGGGAGGGACAGAGAATCCTAAAGGGTGCTCTGGCTTTGGAGCCTCCTATACCCTTCCCCACCTTTGCAGGGCCTCTCTGGGTCTGGGCCTGTCTCACCTTCAGCCTGTGTCCCCAGCACCCCGCCTTGCCAGTGGTTCCCCAGTGAGCCAGGGCAGGGTTCGTCGCTTATGGACCAATTTGTGTGTGTGGGTATGGGGGGCTAGGAGGCAGGCGCTGCCTCCCCAGGGCTCTGTCCCCATCTCTGATCTGGTGTGCATCCCACACTTCAGGCCTATAGGAAGAAGCCCAGAAGGTTTATTGACAGACCTGTGGGGGCAGCTCTTCCCCCCATCAGCGCTTCTAAAGGCTGGGCAGGTGGGTACTGGCGGGGCTGGGGTGCTGAAGGGCTCAGAGTCAGAGCAGGCTGTGGACGGGACTCGCCTGCTTGCTGGTTCTGAGTGGGGCCAGAGGAGGGTGTGCTCTGGACTCAGGGGGTCCAGGGCAGCAGGAAGTGGCCATGCCTGTGGGGTGGGGCACCCTGGCCATAGGGCCACACAGAGGGCTGCACGATTGAACCTGCCCAGCCGGGGGTGCGCAGGTCCCAGGCCTGTGGGTGGTTTGGCCTGTTTACAGACCAAGGGAGGGCTTCAAGGGTGAGCAGGAGGGTCTGAGGGGGCTCTGTGGAGAGACTCCTGTGGCCTCAGGGGCCAGTCACCACCTGGGCCACAAAGAGGACCTTGTAAGTCTCCTTCACGTCCCCCTTGAGCTGCAGCAGGGCTGACACCATGAGTGGGTGATCCGGCTGGAATGGGAAGAGGAAGGAAGGAAGGAGACCCTCGGTTAGCTAGCCCACCAGACACGTGTGTTGTCTCACTGCCCACTGTCCCCCTCACCTGCCCGGGGCCCGCCCAGCAGCCCCTTCCCTCGGTGGGGCCGGGGTGTCATCCCGCCAAGCCTTCGGCTTTTGCAGGCCTTCCTGGCCAGAGTCTGTGGCACCTACGTCAAAATCGGCAGGCGGCATCCAGGAGATGCTGATGGTCTTGGTCTGGCCACGCTCCACGGAGCCCCTGGAGGGCTCGATCGTGAAGCCCTTGTGCTGCAGAGCCGTGCCGCCCTCCAGGCTGAACTCGACCATCTGTGGGACACTGGAGCTGCAGGTGGGGCTGGCCGGCTGGGCACAGCTCCCGGGAAGCAGTGGGCCTGGGGTCGAGGGTAGCTGACTTCGCCTGCCCTCCCAGCCCTGACCGGCCCACCCCACATCCATCAAGGGCCAAGGCTGGGAGGGGCCCAGGCTGCCCAGGCAGGGGAGCTATGGAGGGGCTGGCTGGGCCTGGGTGGTGCTGTGGTCACCTTCTTTGGGGACACCTGGCTCGTCCGGATGCAGCCCACCTGCAGCTCCCGGGTGGCAGGGGGAGGTGGCGTGTCTGTGTCTAACTGGATGTAGTCAAGGGTCACCAGGATGGGCTTCAGCTCCTCTGCTTCTGAAGAGAGAGGACCTGGCTGGGGGGCCGATGGGGTGGGGTGGGGCCGCCACGGCAGAGAGGGAGGGAGCTGCCTGGGGTCAGCTGGTCCTCAGAAAATCTCCCTGTAGCATGACCCCACCCTTTGGAGGATGGGCCAGGAATGACCTCCCTACCCTTCTGGCTTCCTAGGGCTAAGGGTACAGGTGGGCCTCAGGAGGGGTCCTCTTCCTGCGCCGAGCCTTCCCTGCCCCACCAGGGCTCACCCTCTCTGTGCTCAGGGTCATAGGTGGGGATCACGGTCAGGGACTCCACAGGCACGTCCAGGGGGTCACCGCCCTCCACAAACATCATGTGTTCGCGGGCCACGCCCTTCAGAAGGATCTGGCGGGAGAGTTTCTGGGACAAGAAGCACATCAGCATCGTCTTGTGACCCGTAAGTGGGGCTCTGGGAGGGCGCGGGCCCTTGGGAGCTGGGACACTGGCCTCTCCACCTGACGACACCCCTGGCGTGGAGCCCCCAGGAGGCCAGGCTGGGAAGGCCGGAAGGGACCCGGACACGCGGGAAGGGGGGTCGAGGCTGGGCTGGTGGAGCCACACCTTTTCAAAGAGCACGACCTGCAGCCTGTCAGAGAAGTACAGGCTCTCGTGGTCTGGGCTGAAGGTCACGGTGAAGTCCTGTGCCTTGCCTGGGTCCATGATGCCCTCGACCGGGATCACACTGAACACACTCTGGCCACTGTGGTTCTGGGTGCCTGCGGGCCAGCGGGTGGTGCGGCGGGTGCCCTGCTCAGCCGGAGCCCCTGGCCCCCCACCCGCCCGCTGCCCGTGCTGGCCTCCCTGGGCCTTGCCCTGCGGCCCTGGCCGGCCGTGGTCCCGTGCCCACCGCCCCTCACCCCCCCGCCGGCTCACCCACGACTTCAGTCCTCTGGGCCCTCGAGGTGAGGAACTGCGGCAGGCGCGGCTGGTCTTCGCTCCTGGAGCGGGAGAGGCTGTCCAGCTGCAGCGAGAACTTGATGGGCAGCGTGGAGCAGTTCTGCAGCTGTGAGGAGGGGCGACCCTCAGCCGAGGGGTGTGCCCCGCCCACGCAGGCTGCTGCAAACGGGGCCTCCCCGGGGGGGATCACACCCCGCTGGGGTCTGGTCGCTCTCCTGTCCAGTCACGTTCGCCTCCTGCCCACGGCACTTCACTGCGCTGTTGGCTCCGTCTGGCCTCACGTGACCCCCCATCCAGGCTGGCCTACCTGCCGGACCACTGTGCCTCCGGGTGGGACAGCTCCGCAGTGCCCTCTGTCCTCCTGAGCTCCCTCTGCTGTCGGGCTCAGGCTTGCCCTCAGCCGAACCAGCATCCTTGCCCAGTCTGTCCCCTGCCCTCTCCCGCTTCTCCTGGTGGTGCCCCCTCCGCAGTGAGACACCTCAGGGAATCCCTGCTCTGGGCTCAGTGCCGGGTCCCGACCTAAGCTAGTGGACGAAGCAGGTGTCGTGGTGGTCCTTGATCCCAAGGCCGGTGAGTCCCTCAGACACTTGGGAAGCATGGGGAGCTAGGCCGGCCCTCCGGCAGGGGCTGGGAGGCCACAGGGCGATGTGACCTTGCCACAGAAGTCTGTACCCACGCCCGCACCCCCACAGCAGTGCCTGAGCCGAGCTCCTCATCCCAGATGGGACGGCTCCTACGAAGGCCCCGTGCAGGAAGACAGGGAACGCTGAGGCAGGGCAGGTGAGGGGTGGAGGGAGGGGTGCGGACAGCGCAGTGGAGGTGGCAGCTGCTGGAGCGGGGGTGGCTGGAGCCGGTGGGGGGTGCCTGCACCCCCCCTGGCTCCCATACCAAGGTGGGTCTGATCCCTTCCAGGGTGGAGCCCCCTCCCAGGAGACCAGGCAGGCTCCAGGCCCTGTGATGTGCTTCACCTTGAAGCTTGAGGACACAGACTCCCCGGCAATGACGTAACCCATGTCGAGAACGTCCCCGTCAATGGAGCACGTGATCATGGAGGCCACGCCGGTGCCCACGAGGGTCAGGGAGAGTGTGCCTCTCTTGGTGATGATGTCCAGTGTTTCCTGGGCCTGTGGAGACCACATCCGTGAGCACGGAGCAGACCTCTGTCGGAGGCGTGTGGCGGAGCTCCGCGGGAGCAGCTGGGCAGGCGGGAGCGGAGACCGCTTGGAGCTCCCCAGCTGCCTCCTGCTTGCCCGCGAGAGCTGAGGGCCTACGGGTCTGGCCGCCCCCAGGGCCTGAGCACGCAGGGTGCGGCATGGCGTGAAGAGGGCCTGGGGCTCACCAGGCTGCTCTCACGGGGAGAGAAGGACAGTGTCAGCACGCAGGCCTCGCCGGTAAGCAGCTTGCTGATGGGGTTCAGCAGGACGAAGGGGCCACTGGGCTTCAGCACGGAGAACTCCACCTGAGGCCCAGTGTCAAGGACAGGTGCCAGCGGGCCTGCAGCCCTCCCCGCACCAGCTCCTGCCCCGTCCGTGTGGGCTGCCTGGGCGGGCTGTGGACAAGGATACAGCAAGATCCTCCGGGGAGATGTTCTGGATGGAGACCTTCTTTATCGCGTGGTGTCCTGAAATGGGATGGTGGAATCCGGGTATAGCCCTAGGCCGGGGAATGGGCTGTGGGAACCCAGGCGGTGACTGCGGGTGGGCCGGTCTCTGGTGTGGGAGTTGCAGGGGGTGCTGGGCCTGGTCAAGGCTCACCTACAGCAACGTCGCCGAAGTCAGAGACGGTCTTGCCTTTGTTGGAGGTCACCACGACAGAGGGTGCTACTGCCGGACACCACAGCTCCAGGTACAGGGTATTGTGAGGACTGGGGGGAGGGGGTGTGCTGATGGCACTGTGCCTCGCCTCCCCACTCTCGTCCTGCTCGCTCCGGCCACTGTGCCCTTCCCTCTGGGGCCCCAGATCTGGGTTGGGACGGTCACTTTCTGGAAGACGCCCCCCCCACCCCGCCAGAACACCGCACCTGAAGCTCAGGGGTTCTGTCCCCTTCCTGTCTTTGGTGTCACCACTGGCGACGACACAGGGAACCACAAACTTGTCGAACTTCCCCTGGAAAGATCTGGCCAGGGTGGCCTGGGCAATCTGGTACTCGTTGGAACTAGAACGAGGCAGTGACGTGCACTCCCACTCCTGTGCCCACACCACACACACCCCAGTGGCTTGGGGCCCCGCCACGCTCTCCTGGGGCAGGGGATGGGGTGCACAAGGCCATACCTGCTGCCTGGGACCCGGGAGCAGAGGGGAAGGGGCCCCAGGCTGTGGCTGTCCTACTTTTTCCTGGTTTCTGTGGGGTCCTCCCCCTACCCCAGGGTCCTGGTCAGGCACCTAACAAGAGGACTGTGTTCCTGGGGTCTCAGGTGAGGGTCTGGGATGGGCGAGTGACTCGAGCCCCTCAGAGCTCTCCTGGTCTCATTTTGCACCTGGGGAGGGTGGGGTTGCTGAGCTGGGAATGCGGGAGTCAGGGGCAGCAGGGTCTCCCCAGCCCATGGCATGAGGCTGTGTGTAGGGACACGGGGCCCTTGGGAATGAGGTGGGCAGATGCCCAGGAAGCCAGAGCTTAAGGGGCCTCGAGGCAGTGCCTGGATTCATCTGTGCCTGAAGCCAGCCCAGCCCTGGACGTCAGGTCACATGGCTCAAAACGGCTCTGCTCCAGGCAGCCCGCGAGGGGACCTCTCCATGAGGGTCAGGACAGGGTCTCGTCACGTGGGCGCAGAGGGAGGCAGTGGGGCGAACTTCTCTTGGGCCCACCTGAACTCGAGGTCCTGCTTGTCCAGCTCTGCAGTCGGGGTGGTCGAGTTCCTGAGCAGTCGGCCTGGGCTCTGCGGCCGTAGCGTGGAGAAGGACTGTCTCCCGAGGTCCTTCTTCTGGCTGGTTGTGTCCTTGCGGAGCTGGGGTGCAGACAGGCCGCCTCTGCTCAGCCTAGCGGGCACCATGGCCACCCCCTACGGCCTGTTCTCCGCCAGCGCGGGCCTGGGCTGACTGCCCCGTGCAGGGGCCACAGGGGCAGGGGCTTGGAGCGGACAGAGACCCAAGCACCAGGTGGCTTCCTAGGAAGACTGACCACAGGTGTAGTAGGCAGCTGCGTGTCCAGAGACCCCTCCCCCCCCGGGCCCGGGCACGACCCCAGTGTTTGCTTCCCCAGCAGGGAAACAGGCAACAGGCGGGAAGATTCCCCTGGGACCAGGGGTCCTCCTTCCTGGTGCCTGTCCCCCCCACGCCTCATTGCAGGAGGGCAAGTGCTTCCCCCTGTGTGTGCCAGATGCTGGAGAAGTATGCTGTGCTCCTCTGTGTCCCCAGGGCAGCAGTGGGCGGCTGTCGTTCTAGGCCGACTGCACAGCTCCGTGTGGGTCCGAGGGACTCCCTCTCCCCTGGAGTCACGGGGTGGGGGGTGCAGGAAGTCGCAGCCCCCACCGTGTCCCCCACGCCCCTCCTCTTGGAGCCCCGCACGCACCACTTTGGCCTCCGCCGGTCTGCTCAGGGCCTGGGAGGCTTCCTGGTGGACCAGCTTGCTGGGCAGCACGGGCCGGAACGCCACCTGGATGAGGCATCTCTGCGGGGAGAGGAGCGTGGAAGGCAGAGCTGACCCTGTGGGTGCCCCGGCCCCCTCAGCACCCACTGCAGTCCCCACTCCCCCCTGCATGGCCCGGGTCTCGCTCTCTGACGGTCCTGACAGGACTCTCCTGTCACTTTGTGAAGGCTCTTTCCGGGGGGACGTTCCCTGACCGCTGCCCCTGGGGCTGCTCTTACCCTACAGGGCGGGGGTCCCGTGACGGAGGTCCTGGTGGGCTGGGACCCCGCCTGCAGCTCACATCAGGCAGGCCATGTGTGAGAAAGGCAACTTGGCATTCAGCCATCAAGATTTGGGGTGAGTTCCTCACCCCAGCTTGTCCCTGTGACCGGCGCAGGCTGCAGGAGGTCCTGAGCCCCACCGAGGGCTCACTCCCGGGTGTCCCTGGTGCTCAGTACAGCCGAGGTGCCCACGCAATGGGGGGCAGAGCAGATGGCGTCGGGGGAGAAGGGAAAGCGGAGGGAGGGGGCGGGGAGCGGGCGCAGAAGCCGACCACAACACCCCCTTGGGGATCGGTACCTAAGTAGTTCTGGCTAAATTTAATGAAGTGCATTTTATTTATTTATTTATTTGAGAGAGCACGAGAGGGGAGAAGGTCAGAGGGAGAAGCAGACGCCCCACGGAGCTGGGAGCCCGATGAGGGACTCGATCCCGGGACTCCGGAACCATGAACCGAGCCAAAGGCGGTTGCTTAACCAACTGAGCCACCCAGGCGCCCCGTAAAGCGCACTTAAATGATTACAGTAACTAAAACGCCGCCAGGGCCCAGGAGTCCCCAGCACCCTCATCGGCCCCTCCTCACGTCGTCCTGGCGGCTCTTGAAGGGAAAGTGCTAAGCTCCAGGAGGCTGGGATGGCCCTGGGGCGGGCTGAGAGGAAGCTCTGTCCCCAGGCCCCGGTTCTTTCCACTCTATCGGGCAGGGCGGGGCGGTGGAGCCCTTGACCGGCTGAGTGACACCCACCCTGCACTTCCAGTGATCAGGCCCTCTGTGCCCATCTGCTGTGAGATCCAGGGGTCTGCATGTCCTCCCCTGGTGCACATGGCTGGGGCTCCCGGGCAGGTGCTTGTGCGGTCTGCCACCCTTGGGTGCCCTTGTCTTGGGCTTGGGCTGGCTGGGCCTCCTCGCCCTGCCCATGTCCATGGGCCATGGGGACCTCCTTGGCCCTGCTTGGGTCTGACAATGGACAAGTTCACCCCCACCTCGGCTGTCCAGGCTGCGTTGCTGCGGCCAAGGGTGGGAAGAGCCAAGCCCCCCAATAGAGCTCCGCCCCCCAGCCTACCCATGGGGCCCACACCTGCCTCTCCTGGCAGCACGGTCCCCACGGAGGGCGAGATGGTGATGGGCGAGTCCGCAGGCAGCAGGAATTCGAAGGACGTGGGTCCCACGGGAGAGGTGTCCTCGGAGCCGATGCGGGGCACGGAGTGGGTCAGCGAGTTCATGCTCACGTGAGAGTTGATGACGTACAGGGTGGCCACGGACATGTCATACAGGGAGGTGGCCGCAAACTTGACTTGGTAGTGGGACAGCTCCAGGGGCGGGTGGACGCCCACAGCTCGGCACGCCAGCTTGAAGCACCTGGAAGGGCGGGTGTGGGCGGCTCAGTGGGGCCGCCGTTTGCGGGGTCCCTCTATGCTGTGGCAGGTGGCCCCTGAGGGAGACGGTGGCCTGCATGGGCACAGCAGCGCCTGGGACCACGACAGCACTTGTCACAGATTTTGCTACCTCATTAGTGAATTTTACTCTCTCTCGAAGATGCTATAGCTCAGTTGGTGAAGCGTCTGCTTTCGGCTCAGGTCATGCCCCGGGATCCTGGGATCGAGTCAGGCATCGGGCTTCCTGCTCAGCAGGGAGCCTGCTTCCCCCTCTGCCTGCCGCGCCCCTGCTTGTGCACGTGCTCTCTCTCAAATAAATAAATAAAATCTTAAACGAGGAAGATCTTGTATACCCCTGCACCCATTTAAAGTGGAGAGCTAAAAATTTCATCCCAAATTGCAGAGGAGTTAATTTCTGGCTAATTTTGTTAAATATTCATTGGCATTTAAAAATAAAACCGACGGATTGGTCTTTGAATGCGAGTGCAGGACTCCGTACACCCCAGGGAGTTAATTTCTGCCGTCATTCTTTAAAGAAAAAGAAGGGATGTGGGAGGGGGCTTTCCCTCCTGGAACATGGACCTGTTGGCCGGGCACCTGGGCTGTGACGTTTGAAGACTAATCTTTAACCTCGGGTTGAGTGTTCTTGGACCGAGTGTGATTGGCCTGGTATTTGAGTTAAGACAATGTATCCCAAAAACCCGCCCAGATATTTGGTATTTTAACCACTGGAATATTTCCAGTTCACATCTTCGAACCCAGATTTCTACGGTGCTCTCCGTGTTGAATTTCATCCTAATTACGTACATTTTAAGGCTCTGATGTTGACTGCCCTGTCGTAACCCAGCTGTGACGGCGATGTTGCACACACACTGAAGTACTGAAATATGTATTTTTACGTCTTGTGGCCACAGGCTCTAAATGTGGAACAAAAATCCTTCTGTGTGGAGATATCATTGAGGTTATTATTAGTATGCGGTTAATTGAAGAACAGTAAACGTTTCAAGTGTGATCATCATTACACACAGAAAGAGAGTTCACTGGATGTGTTTCAGGATGGTGGATGGAGCTGCTGTTCTCCGGCTGGTTCCAGCATCAGGAGTGGCAGAGCCGGGGGTGGGGGCGCTGCCCGGCTTCCCTGCAGGGCCCTGGGGATGGGAGCTTTGCTCCCCAGCATCACTCAACCCTATGAACCTCTCCCTGTGCGCCCACGTCACAGGATGTGTCTTGCAACGTTATCTTGAACAGTCCCTCTCTGGCGACTCACTTAGGCCCACCTTCATTTTGTTGCATAGAAAGAACCAGAAGCGCCCCCGCTCCCACCTGTCAGGGGCGGCATCACCAAGGCTTGACTGAGACTGGCCAGATGCTGCCATTCTTATGACTGGGAGGCAGCGGGTTTTACCTAAGACCCTGATGGGGGATGTGGCAGGTGGGTAGTCAGGCCATTGATTTTCCTTGCGGGTTCTTTTTTTTTTTTTTTTTTTGAAGATTTTATTTATTTATTTATTTGACAGACAGAGATCACAAATAGGCGGGGGGTGGGGGTGGGAAGCAGGCTCCCCGCTGCACAGAGACCCCGATTTGGGGCTCGATCCCAGGATCCTGGGATCATGACCTGAGCTGAAGGCAGAGGCTTTATTTAACCCACTGAGCCACCCAGGCACCCCTTCCTTGTGGGTTCTAACTCTGCCCTTCACTCTCTAAACTCTCACAGCCTGTGGACTCACCCCTGCTCACCTACAAGCCTGTCAGATCCCAGGCGACCAGTGGTCCTGCCCATGGCCACACTCCTGGGGCCAGAAGAGGGCTTGACCCATGGGCCCTGGGCACTCTGACCCCAGACAGGGTCGAACGGCAACTCAGGCTGGAATGTAGGTGGGAACAGGAGAAGAGACAAAGAGAAACAGGAGGGCGGGCAGTGGGGCTCGGTGCCCAGCTGGACACCTGCACAGGGTGCTCTAGAACATTCCTCACTGGGACAGATAACCTCAGGCAGCAACAAGAACACAGCCCTTATCCCAGACGCCCCCTTCAGCACCCTGTTTGGTTTCTCTCTTTCTACCGCCTCCCCCATCCCACTTGTCAGGGTGGAAATGGGAAGCCTGGGGAGGTCCAGGGAGTGTCCCCATCACACGGCACGTTAGAGTGAGTAGGGCTCCTGCCCAGGTCCTCCTGGGTGCAGAGGGACACTCTGCACACGCACGCACACCACACGTGTCAGCACGTGCTTGCTTGCAAGCACACACACACGTCCGTAGTGCATGCTCACACAATTCATGCACACCCCTCACGCTCACACGTCCATGTCCACATACACTCACAGGCGCACGCTCACACGCATACACACACTCCTACTGCTCCCATGCTCGTACTCTCATACACATGTGTACACACACACACACGCGGGCGCACAGGGCAAGCTGGCCCGGCAAGCGAGGTCCCGGATCCCAGGAGCCTGTACCTGGGTCTGAGGTCCTGGCCGCCCATCGTGCCTCAGCCCAGCCCCGCAGTCGACCCAGCGGCCAGTGCTTGAGTCTGGGGGGCGGGACTGCCCCCCACCCGCCCCCGCCGAGCCAGCCACACCCGGCCCTCCGAATGCCTCTTGCCTGCCAGGCTCACCGGTTGATCTCAGACTTGCAAACGAGCTCGAAGTTGTACTCCTTGGCCTTGGTGGGTTGGAAGATCACGTCAAGTTGAAGCATTTCTAGCGGCAGGATTGTCCCAAACCCGTCATTGGGCTGGATGTCCACAAACTGGCAAATGGAAAACCACTGACCCCAGAGTGAAAACAGGGGTCTGCTGGGGCGTATCGTGCAGGCTGTGTGGACATACGTGTGGCCGAGCATGTGAGTGGGTGTGAGCATGTGAGTGTGTGAGCGTCTGGGCCTGTGTGTGAGTGTATACGAGTATGCGGATGTGTGTGAGTGTATGTGTGTGTCAGCATCTTTGTGAGGACGTCTGTATGTATGTGATCACACGTGAGCATGCGGGTTGTCCATGTGTCTGTATGTCACAACGTGCCTGTGTGTGCATGTGAGCAGATGCGTGTGCACACTGTCGCGTTTATACATGTGTCGGCATATGCGTAGGGGGGTGGCAGGGTTGGTGGCGGAGCGGCCCCAGAGAGTTGAGGGCGGCCTGCTCTGAGCCTCATGTTGGCTGCCCTGCAGGCCCAGGCAGGCCAGACTTCTGGAAGGAACAGAGGGAGAGGTCTGGAGTCCTGCCAGGGCGTGGGCCAGGGAGGGAGAGAAAGGCTGGGACAGAGTAGCAAGGCAAGGTGGGGATATGGGCAGTGGGGACGAGGAGGGGGACAGGCAGGGAGAGACGCCAGGCTGACGGGCCTCGAGGTGGGCGTGGAATCTGGGGAGGGGTGAGGCCACCTGGGACTGGGCATCAGGATCCTGGGGCAGCACCGGCCTCGTCCATCCCCAGAGCTTCCCAACTCTGTCCCCGCACCCATGCCCCTCCCTGACCAAGCGAGGCACCTTGGGGACCCCGACGAACCCAAACCCCTGGGGCAGGAGGGAGTGGTTGTAGAGGCTGATTTGTGTCCTGATGGCCTCGTAGATGGTGCAGTAGCCGAAGTCCACGGCCGAGGGACTGAGCTCCAGGTCCGAGGTGGTGACCACGGCATGCACGGTAAACACCACCGGCTTGATCTGAAGGGGACACGGCGAGGACACCACAATTACTTGTGTCTGTTTCTGTAAATGACTCCACACGTGAGAAAGGCAGAAGCGTTGGGCCAGACACAAGACTTGCTTTGGGAAAGGCCACTTGCCTGACATCCGTGACTTGGGAGGACAGGGGAGCAGGTGCCAGAGAGGAGGGGAGGAGCCTTGGGTGGGCGTGGTTGGGGAGTGCATGAGCGCACGTGCATACACACACGCGCACACTCTGTGAGTGTACACGTGGGCACGTGTGGGTTCCGGTGACGGGAGGACGCCCCGCCGGCCCCGCACAGCCCTCACGGGTCTCTTCCTGAGCCACAAACACCCTGCCTTCACAGTCACCGTGTGGGGGCTGCTGGCCCGGGAACCCGCCGGGGCCCTGCCTCCACACGAGTGCCCAGCATTCCCGGGGAGTGTCCCACGCAGACCTGGTCAGCCACCCGGATTGTCATCGGGGCCTCTAGGACTCTGCTTTCCTTGTCAAAATACTTCCCTGCGTCTTCTGGGAGGGAGTGTCTGGAAGAGAGGACACACTCAGCTTGGAGAAGGACAGGGGCACTGACCTGCGAGCGGCCCATGGCGGGCTCCCCGGGCGCTCACCGCGGCAGGAACTTGAGCTGCACGGCGTAGCAGGACCGGGCCTGGATGTAGCCCGTCTCCGGCAGGAGCTCCATGTGCCCCCGCAGCTCCCTGCACACTTCAAACTTCAGACGCAGCGCCGCCTTCGCCCTGTGGGCACCCGAGGACGCCAGACGGCAACGCTGAGTGTCCGCACCCATGGGCCTGACACCCCTCGCACACCCCAGACGCCCACGGGTGCGCGAGCACAGCCCAGCTTGCTAAGGGATGGTTTCCTGGGGAGGAGTTCCTACAAACAGGGAGCCCACCATGGAAATACGGCCCCAGTCAATTCTCAGAGGCCGCAGTGTGTTCTGGGAAGAGCTAGTGGGACAGGCACACCCAGTGCCAGGACCTGGAGGGGTGTGGGCACGGGATGGGGGGAACCCCTGGCCTGTGGGGCTCTGCCGTACTCCTGCCCAGGCCAAGGCTGGGGATGGGCCCGAGGTCGCTTCCCTTGGCTCTGCCCCTCCTCCAACTCTGAAGCAGCCAGAGGCGTCGGGTGCGTGGGGTGTCTGCTTCTAGTCAGGGCCTCTCGCTCGCTGGGCCCCGTCTGGTCTCACCTGGAACCTTCCCTTTTCCTACCATGAAGTGTCCCCACACCCCTACCTGCCTTTGAGTCTCCAGCAAACCAAGCGACCTGGCCGACTGTGTCACAGACACACGCCCTGGGTGTGCAGCTGGGATCTTTGTTTATCCCACAGGCCTACGGCTGCCCCCGCCCCCAAAAGCAGCTGCACCACGCGCCCTGAGATACACCGGCAGAGGCCGCTCACCCTAGCTTCCCAAACAAGTCCACGGGGCCCCTCCCGAGTCCCCGCTGTCTGTGGTCCTGGCGCGGGGACAGGCACGTCCCCCCACAGACGCAGGGTCGCGGAGGAAGTCTGCGGGACTTCCACACCTACGAGCCAGGTCTGCGCTGGAGGCAGGGCTTGCGAAACCCGGGGGCCTGGCATCAGCAGGTACCGGCACCAGGCCTCTTTGGGGAACGACAGTTGCCTGAGAGCTAACCACGGCCTTTGCCTACTTTTCTCCATCTAAGCTTTATGTCAGTAAAAAGCTTTTAGAAATGACTGTTCTGGTGTCTGGACGCCTTTACAAGACCCTCTAGAGAGAAACTCGCTTCTTTCCTTGGGGCTCCGTCCGCTTTTCCTCTCATGGCTGTGCTCCTGGTTTTCCTGTCTGTGTCCATGAGGCGCCAAGGACAAGGGCGTGGAGGGGAAGCATCCCTTTCTTGCAGGAGCCGCTCACCACAGACCCAGGGGCTTGGAACAACAAAGACTTATTCTCCTGGAGTTCTGGAGGTCAGCACCAGACATGGGTCCCTCTGGCTAAGGTGCAGCTGCGGCCAGGGCTGCCTCCTTCTAGGACTCTGACCCTTCTCCAGGTCTAGAGGTACCGCCTCCCTGGCCGTGGCCAGGCCTCATCTTCCCCTCTGACTCCCCCCGCGTCTGACTCTGGCCCTGCTGTGCCTCCCACCACGACAACCATGAGAGTCGACCCGGCGGGAGGTCCGGCTGAATGGCGCATGTGGGGCCGGGCTCCGCTGCCTGCAGCGCTCACCGAGTGTGCACGAGGACGGAGTCCTGGTACAGTCGGTCATACATACACATCTTCAGATCCACGCTGGGCTTCGGCACCCAGACCGGCACATCGATAGCGATGCCCATGACTCTGAAATACAACTGAGTTTGAAGGTGCAAAGTCAGTGACACACACCTCTGTCGGCAAAGCGGGTGACGCCCAGCCGCAGGGTTTTAGGACTTAAAAGTGTCGGAAGGTTACTCGTTAAACCGGCCATGTGTTGGAATTCTGTGGCAGTTTTCACATTATGCACTTTTTTTTTTTTAAAGATTTTATTTATTTATTTGACAGAGAGAGAGAGAGAGAGAGAGAGATCACAAGCAGGCAGAGAGGCAGAGAGAGGAGGAAGCAGGCTCCCCACTGAGCAGAGAGCCCGATGCGGGGCTTGATCCCAGGACCCTGGGACCATGACCTGAGCCGAAGGCAGAGGCTTTAACCCGCGAGCCACCCAGGCACCCCCACGTTATATACTTTAAACAATCCTTTTTATTATCAAAGCGTTCAAACATAAGAACGTATAGACTAGCGTAATGCGTTGTCACGCACCCATCACATAGCTTCCCCATGGTCAGCGTTTTCAGCTGCTTAAACAAACCCTTTCATTACAGGATAATGATCTCCCAGACACACACACACTTCGCCAACTCTCCCAGCCAACGCAGGTGGAGGCTCAGAGGTCTCGAAGGGACCAGGGACAGAGGGAAGCACTTCTCTCCCCTCCGCGGCCACCAGCTCCTCCCAGCCAGACCCCGAGTCCTGGGTCTCAGGACGTTTGGGGGTCTGTGGGGGTCCCACAGGGACAGCCTGTGACCAACAGCCCCTCCCAGGCTGGGCACACGCCCAGCAGGGGAGGCACTATCTTGGGGTGACAGTGGCGAGCCGAGGCCTCCGCACACCTTCCTCCAGGACCCCCGGCCCAGGGACGGGGCCGCCAGCCCACAGGATGGGGCTTGTGAGAGGTTGAACACTCTAGCTGGCAGACCCTAGGCCACAGGGTCCCTGGGGCACAGACAAGAAGATCGCGGGTTAAAGACAGAACCTGTCTGTGGTCTCAGGGCCGGGAAGGCACGGAGGGCGTGAGCGGTGTGATCCCCCAGGTCGGGAATTTGCTTATAGCTCTGACACACACGTACACACGTCATGGTGATAAACTCAGTTGTGCCTTTGGTCACAACAAACGTAGCAACAGGGGCACCTGGGTGGCTCAGTGGGTTAAGCCTCTGCCTTCGGCTCGGGTCATGATCCCAGGGTCCTGGGATCGAGCCCCACATCGGGCTCTCTGCTCGGCGGGGAGCCTGCTTCCCACTCCCTCTCTGCCTGCCTCTCTGCCTACTTGTGATCTCTGTCTGTCAAATAAACAAATAAAATCTTTAAAAAAAAAAAAAGTAGCAACAAATTAAACAACGACAGAATTTGCAGATCACAGTCTCTGAGCAAGACCTAACAAACCTTCAGTAAGTGAATAGATCCACAACAGCAAGTCAAGACTGTAACTACTTGGAATGAGGAGAGGCATTTCTAGTGATTGAGGGCAGGGGCTCCGTACGTGTGCACATGGATGTGTGTGCACAGGCGTGTTCGCGTGCACGTGCATGTGCGTGTGTCTCAGCTGTGGACCCTACCATCTGGGCCACCGACTGGCTGTCCAGGCGTGGGCAGCGCGCTCAGCGCCCTCACAGGGTTGCAGTGAGGGGAGCGCAGAGGGGCAGGGACCCCAGGGCTGGGCCGTGCCGCGGCGGGGTACTCACGGTCGGGCACTGCTGATTCTTGAACACAACCTTGAACTTGGTCTGGACCTCTCCTGGGATGACCGGCGTGAAGATGACTGGCACTTTGACGGAGCTGAAGGGGCCAATCTCACCCTCTGTGTCCTGCATGGGAAGAGAGGCCACTCAGCTTTCACATTTCCATCAAGGCGCTCCCCCCGTCCTCACCCTGGGCCATGTCACCACCACAACAGTGAGTGTCCTTGGGTGGACTGGGCCTGCCCTTCAAGGACTTGCTGCCCAGCATCGCAGCAGAACCCCACCTATGCGTACTTGTCCTCTCCATGACCTGGGCCCCATGTGCACATGCACACACACACGCACACACGCACGCACGCACGCACACACACACACACTCCATGCTCCAGGTCCGCCTGTGTCTTCTCGCAGTGGACCCTCTGCTGCCGGTCCCTCTGCTGCTCCAGTCCTGCCCGGTCCCCTCTTGGGACGGGGGTGGCCATAGGCTGGCTGACCGAGCCGGCTGCCCAGAGACTGAGAGGCCAGACAAGCCTCATCCAGCCCTGGTCAACTGGAGGGTCTGCCCGGGGGAGGGAGCAGCTGGTCAAGAGGGCGCGCCTGGAGGAAGGCGGCCTGTGGGGCAGCGGGCCCTGCTGACCTCTCCCAGTGAGATCTCTGTCGGCTCCTCGTTGTGGGGTATGGTCACGACAGTGGTCATGGTCACTCCCTCGGATTCTGGAAGAGAAGGAGGTCCAGATGAGATGGCTGCCGGGCAGCCCATGGGGCCCAGGGGGATCGGGCCCCTCCTCCTCCGGGCGCAACAGCTCCCAGCCAGCTCCCTCCCTCCAGCCCCGCTCTGCAAAGAAGAATGACTCAGTGGCACAGGAGGAGCAGAGCAGGGAGGGGCTTCTCGGGTGGACACGGACAGTGGGCACCACGGCCTCGGGAGCTGGAGACGGGGGGGGGGCGGGAGAGGGGTGCCCAAGGCTGGGGGAGGTGAGGTTGGTGAGGAGCTGGCTGTGTGTGGCTGGTGGGGTGCCGTGCTCTGAGGTCTGAGGGCCGGAGCCGGAGGAGCTGGAATGAGGCAGCCCTTTGGGGGTCGGGGGACTAGAGAGTGGGCTTTGAGGGTTGTCTAGTCAGAGGAGGAAACTAGAAGGACCAGCAGAGAGGAGCGCTGAGGCCGAGGGAGGGAAGAGTTGCCGGAGTACGGCCTGGGGATGGGAGACGGTTCTGGTGGCCCTTGGAGCGGAAGGACAAGGCCTGAGAGTTTACAGTGACACCGCCTTCCGAGTGTCCCAGCCGAGTCCCCACTACTTAGCATGGCCCGTCATGTGCCGCTGGCATGTCCCCTGCTAGTGGCCTGTGCGTGCTGACCTGCCCCGTGGCTATTTGTCAGCAGATGCTGATTCCTCTTGTCTGAGAAGGTCTTTCTGCGGATTTTGCTTGTGACACAATTTGACAGGAGAGGTGAAGGTCAGCACCTTTCCTAGTCCCGTGCCTGGGCTGCCTGGCCTGGCCACCATGGAGTCCCAGGTGCCCTCTGGTGGCCTGCCCCAGGCCTGCCCCTGACACATGTGTGCCCGGCGTGGCTGGACGATTCACCTACAGGGTAGTGCGCACCGTTTCTGGGGTCTGGGGTTGGTCTGGGCGCCCCCAACTTGGCAGACCTGTCACCCCACTCAGCAGCCACAGCTGTCACCTGGGTGGGGGGGGCGTCGGCTGTCCCCATCTTGATGTTTATGTCCTTGTCTGTTTCAGGAGTAAGAACCATGACAGCCTAGCCCGAGGCCAGGGTAGACCCTGTGGTCACTGTCTCATCCTGCGTGGGTGGTGGTTGGGGTCTCTTGGTGTCCCAGTGTGGAACTGTGCCGATCCATTTGCTACGAACACGGCAAACTTTCATCAGGTCTGGAGTCGGCCTCAGCGATAGTCGCGGGAGCTTCCTTCCGTCATGTGTCCGGTTCCCTGCTGTCTGCCAGAGGAGCCCGTATTTACTCACTTTCGGGGAACAGACACGAGTTTAGATGTGTTTCAACATTTTAGAAAGTTCTCACAAGTGTGTCATTAGACTCAAGGAGACAGATGAGACCTCCTCCCTCTGTCCTCCGTGGCTTGTACCAGGCGCTCAGGCGTCCGTCTGTCGGTCTGCAGTGAGAAGCTTCCCTGGGTCCCTCCTCAGCAATGTCTCTCTGCGGCTTATCCCGCGGTTGGGGTTCCCGTTTCGACGATCACGTTCTTACATCTACAAGCTTTATTGGGTCGTATTCCAGCCGGCCTCACGTCCGTCCTTCTCCGTGAGGGTTTTGCGTGTGAGTGCGAGCGAGCGCTTCTCTCTGGCTCCGCGTCGGACACTCTCCGCATCTGACACCCGCCCGACGGCCGCGCTGCTGTTCTGGGCGCCGAATGACTTCCTTTCCACCCCTTTTTAGGAAGGAATCGTTCACCCGCAGGAAAATCCGCCCATTTCAGTGTAACTTGCAAGTGTTGACAAAAACTGACAGTGCAGCCGGCACCGCTGTGGAGACACGGAACGGCTCCCTCCCCCCAGAGCCCGTGCGCCCCTTCGTAGCCGGCCCCTGCCCCAACCCGGAGCCACTCATCTGTACAGTTTCGCCCTCCCAGGACGTCGCACAAATGGAGTCACCGTCCGCCGCCTGGGAGCCCGACCTTTCCTGACCGTGGCCCCCTCCGGGGTTCGCGCCGCTGCCGCGTCACCAACTTGGTCCCCTGGCGCCGGGCGCTGGTTTGTGGCGGTTACAAACAAACCCTCTGGAGGTGTTCGCGTACACTCTGCCCTTCCACTATAGGGTTCCATTTCTCTCGGTAAATACCCAGGAGTGGGGTGTCCGGGTTGTGCGATGCTTGCGTACCTTGGTAAGAAAGGGCTAAGCTCTCCCGCGTGGCCACACACCCAGCAGCAGACGGGGTCGCCGCGGCTCCCCACCGGCCCCTGGTGGGCCCGCTTTTCGCCTTGTTTCTGGCTCGGATCCAGCCATCCTAATACACGAGCAGCGCAACCTCACTGTGGTTTTAAGGGTGCCGACCACCTTCTCATGTGCAGAAACACGGGCAACAAATCTTCTTTGGTAAAATGTCTAAGGCTTTGCTCATTTTTAAGAAACTCTTATTTTTATTTATTTACTTGAGAGAGAAAGAGAGAATCCCAAGCAGACTCCCTGTAGAGCTCAGAGCCCAACATGGGGCTCGATCCCCTGACCTGAGATCATGACCGGAGCCGAACCCAAGAGGACGCTTAACTGGCTGAGCCGCCCAGGTGCCCTTCCTGACCATTTTTAAACTGGGTCATTTGTTTTCTCGTTGAATTTTGGAAATTCTTTACGTATTTTGGGCGGGCTCTTTTGCAGACACGTAATTTGCTAATATTTCAAATGGAAAGTCTTCCCTCTCCATTCTCTTAGCACGATCTTCAGAAGAGCAGATATTTTCAGTTTTAATGAAGTCCAGGTTGCAACTTTCATTTTTATTTTAGTATTTATTTCAGTTTTTTCATCATGAGACGTGGACTCGCTCAGCCCCGCCCCCTCGTTCCCCCGCCCCCGCTCCTCTCCTCTCCGGTGACCGTGGTGTTCTCTGTGGTCAGGAGTCTGTTTCTTGGTTTGCCCCTCTCTCTTTTTTCCCCTTTGCTCATTTTCCCCTTAAATCTCACCGGTGTGAGGTGACACGGTGTCTGTCTCTGACTTACTTTGCTCAGCACAACACTCTCTAGCTCCAACCGTGTCCTTGCGGGGCAAGACGTCGCGGCAGTTCGAGTCCGTTCTCTGCACCACGTCCTCGTCTGTCACTCATGCTGCTTTGGTGAGTTCCACAGTTTGGCTCTTGGAGATAATGTCCACATAGGGCCGCATGAGGTAGTATCTTTGTATTCTCTGGTAAGTGCCTAGTACTGACATTGCTGGCTCATAGGGTGGCTCTATTTTTGACTTTTTTTTCCTTATTTTTCTTATTTTGACTTTCTGAGGACCCTCCGCAGGGTTTGCCAGAGCGGCCGCACCAGCTCGCGTCCCCCCAGCAGCGCACGAGGCTCCCCTTCGCCCGCGTCCTCCCCAACGCCCGTTGTTTCTCGTGTTGTTGATTCGGCCCTTCCGACGGGCGGGAGGTGACAGCTCGCTGTGGTTTTGATCTGTGTGTCCCCGATGCCGAGTCGTGCTGACCGTCCTCTCAGGTCTGTCGGCCGCCTGGAGGTCTTCTGCCCATTTTTGAAATTGCGTTGTTGGCCTGTGGGGCATTGAGTTGCGTGTATCTCAGATTTTAGATACTAACCCTTTACCGGATGTGTCATTTGCAAATATCTTCTCCTGCTCAGTAGGTTGACTTTCAGTTTTATGGCTGTTTCTTTCGCTGTGCAGAAACTTTTTATTTCTGTGCAGGCCCAAAAGTTTGTTTTTGCTTTTGTTTCCTTTGCCTTAGGAGATGTGTCTAGAAAAATATTGCTATGGTCAGTGTCAAAGAGGTTATTGCCTGTGCTGTCTTCTAGGATTTGATGGTTCTCATATTTAGGTCCTTAAAACCATCTGAGTTTATTTTTATGGTGTAAGAAAGTGGTCCGGGTTCGTGCTGCTGCCTGTGGCCGCCCAGTTTCCCCAGCACTGTCTGTTGAAGAGACTGTGTTTTCCCCATTGGATATTCTTTCCTCTTTTGTTGAAGATTAATTGACCGTATAATTGTGGGTTCGAATTTGGATTTTCTATCCTGTTCTATTGACTTATGTGTCTACTTTTGTGCCAATATCGCAATGTTTTAATTGCTACCGCTTTGTAATGTAACTTGAAGTCTGGAATTATGATACCTCCAGTTTTGTTTTTCTTTACTTTTTCAAGATTGCTTTGGCTAGTCAAGGTCTTCTGTGGTTCCACACAAATTTTAGGATTATTTGTTCCTTGTTCCAGCTCTGAGAAAGATGCTGCCGGCATTTTGATAGGGATTACATTAGACCTGTGGACTGCAGGACGCCTGGGGGGCTCAGATGGGGAAGCGTCTGCCTTCAGCTCAGGTCAAGATCCTGGGGTCCAAAGATCAAGCCCCAGGGAGCCCGCTTCTCCCTCTCCCTCTGCTCCTCCCTTCCTGCTCGTGCTCTCTCTCTCTCTGAAATAAATAAAAAAACTTAAAAAAGAAAAAAAGAAGTCGCCCGTGAAGCCGTCTGGTCCTGGCCTTTTGCTTGTTGGGGGATTTTGATCACTGATTCCATTTCATTCGATTTGTCTATTTAGACTTTCTGTTTTTTCCTGCTTTAGTTCTGGAAGGTGTATGTTTCCAGGAACTTGTCCATTCCCCCAGGTTGTCCAATTTGTTGGCATATAGGTTTTCTTTTTCTTTTCTTTTTTTTTTTTTTTAAAGATTTTTAGTTATTTATTTGACAGAGATCACAAGTAGGCAGAGAGGCAGACAGGGCGGGGGGTGGGGGGAGCAGGCTCCCCGCCGAGCAGAGAGCCCGATGTGGGGCTCGATCCCAGGACCCTGAGACCATGACCTGAACCAAAGGCAGAGGCTTAACCCACTGAGCCACCCAGGCGCCCCTCTTTTCCTTTTTTAAAAAAGATTTTATTTATTTATCTGAGAGAGAGAGATCACAGGTAAGGAGAAGGAGCAGAGGGAGTGGGGGAAGCAGAGCAGGGAGCCCGAGGCGGGGCTCGATCCCAGGACACTGGGGTCGTGACCTGAGCCAAGGGCAGAAGCCGCACCCACCGAGTCCCGGCACCGCGGCGCACAGGTGTTCTTGCCGTCTGTGGCCGTGGGTGTTGTTTCTCCTCCTTCACTGGGGTTTCATTCATTTGGGTCGTGTCCCTCCCTCTCACTCCCTCCCTCCCTCTCTCTCTCTCTCTCTCACATGGCTGGAGGTTTCTCAGTTTTGTTGATCGTTTGAAAGAACCAACTCCTGGCTTCATGGATCTATTCTACTGTTTGCTTTTTTGTTTTTGTTTTTTAGTTTCATCTACTTCTGTTCTAATCTTTATTATTTTTCCCTTTTGCTGGGTTTGGGCTTCGCTCTCCTTTTTCTAGCTCCGTTCGGAGTAACTTCCGGCTGTCGGAGACACTTGCTCCGGGGGCCTCGGGGGGCCCCGAACCCTCTTCTTAGAACTTTTGCTTTTGCTTTTGCCACCTCCCACAGTAGGTGGTGATTTTTTTAAAAAATGGATTGCACTTTTGAGGTCATATCTAAGAAATCTTTGCCCAACACACCATTACACAGATTTTCTCATATGTTTTGTTTTAGAACTTTCATATTTTACATTTAGGTCAATGATTTATTTTGAGTAGTTTCTGTTTACAGCGTGAGGATGGGTGGAGGTTCATCTGGGAGCCTGTGTTTATCTAATTAAGGTCTCATTTGTGGAAAAGACAGTTTTTCTTTCTCCAAGGAGTGACCTTTGCATCTCTAGCGAAGCTGGACTGGCCGTATGTGTGCAGGCCTACTTTGGGACTCTGTTCTGTCCCTTCGAGTCTCTGTGTCGCTCCCTTTGCAGCCACCAAGCACACGGTCTCGTCCCTGTAGCTTTAGAGAAAGTGCTGGAATCAGGTAGTCCGAGTCTTCCAAGTCTTCCAGTCTTTATCGCAACTCTTTTGGGTGCTTTAGGTGCTCTGGGTACCCACAGGAATTTTCGAAGCAGCCGTCGATTCCCACAGATGTCGCTGGCGCGGCTCTGCCGGGCAGCTCGGTCCCAGATGCGGCCGGCGGGAACCTGAACTGACACCTTGCCGTGAGCGAACAAGAGAGAGGCGTGGGAACGCAGTGGGCGGGCCTGCACACGCTCACAGGGACCGTCGTGGCCGGCGGCACAGTGGCACACACCCCGAAGCCCCACTTGTGCCTGGGGGCCTTAGGTCTGTGACCTAAGGTGGCTACGGATGCGGACACCACACGGTGGTGCCACGGCGGCGTGAGCCATGGGAGTGAGTCCTCCAGGCTCTGTTCCCGTGAGGCTGACACGAGAAATCCGCCTTCCTGCGTGAGTGTGGAAGGGGGACTGTCCAGGGAGGCAGGGAGGTGACGGGAACACGGCCAACAGCAGTCGGGGCGAGGCTGGGCCTGCAGGGAATCCCTTCTCCTGCTGGGGGCTGGGGGCCGTTGGCGGGGGCTCCTCTGTAAACTGTCCTCATGTCATACTGTTCTGGACGGGCAGGGCTGGGGGTGGTCCTAGACAGCGCGGTGTCCCATGACCCCGTCAGTGGAGCCTCCCAGTCTTCCTCCCTCCCCGTCCCCTTTGCTCCATCCAGTGGCTGCACCCCCGGGGGGGGCTCCTCAACTGTCCCAACGAGGACGCCCGAGCCTCCTGTGGCCGGCCTGGACGTCCAATGCTCGCAGTTCCTTTAAAGATTCATCCAGCGTACCTGTGACTGCAAATTTCACTCCCCCCCACAGCCCGTATTTATCTGAATGTATATATTTCCTTATTTACTATCACTTAACAACCAAGTCCTAGGAAAACACCTCACAGTCCAGCCCTCTGGCACCACATGGGCTCACGTCAGAGCCCCTAGGAGGCAGCAGGTGCCTGTCCGCCCCAGTGCCCAGCTCACCCGGGGGGCGCCCCTCTTCCTGTTCCTTGCTGTCCAGCTTCCCAGACTCCTTCTGGCTTGGCACGTCTGTGGGAGAGGACGCGTCGCCCTCGATCTGTTGCTCAGAAACGCTGGTGATGATTTTATCGTAAAAACTTTTATCTTCATCTGTGAACACACTGCTCTAAAAAGGGAACATGACACTCTTACTGGCAGTTTCCCATTTGCTTTTCCCGCTCTACTGCCCAGACCCCTGTTGCCCGCAGGGCCACGTGGGGAGCCTGGCCCTGGTCCTCCTCCCTCTCTCCTGAGCCGGGCGTGCGGACCACCGCAGCCCAGGGGCGCAGCGCCCGACCACCCGTCTCTAGTCCAGGCTGGCTCCTTGCTCCTCCACAGGCGCTGATGCCGGGTCTTGGGTCCCCCAACCTGCAGCCCGTTCCACGGTCTCTCTCCACGCTGACACTCTGCCCTCCTTTCTTGGGACATGTGGGGTCGGTGCCCCAGGCCCCAGCTCCACACTCTTGGCTCAGAGACCTGCGGGTCCGAGAGCTGGCCCAGCCTGTGCCCACCTCCTCACCCACCATTCTCCTGGCTCTGCTCCGGGTTCACACCCCAGCCCTCCTCACCTCTGTCCCCACCCCACTGGTCCTCTCCCTCCCTGCGGGAGACACGTCCAGGGCCTCTGCTGAGACCCCTGCACTACTGGACCAAAAGTGTAAGGTGGCCCCGTGCTTCTCGTAGGAAATCTCTCTCACCCACCCTCACCCCTGAAAGACCTCCCCGTGCCCATGGGTGTGACGGAAGTGGTTTCCACAGATGGGGTCCCACCTGTGTCGCTCTGGGGTTGTGTCCACTCTCTCAGCAGCATGTCTGCACGGCCTTCCCATGGAAAGACCGTGGCTCACCTCATGCCTTTGGCAAATGTACAGGACTGGGCAGGGTTTGCCTGTGGCTTTCAGGCCATGTCCTCTTGGCTGGCCTGTCCCAAGCAGGGACTTCACAGGTACATCGGCAGAAAGGTGGGTCCCCTGTGGCTCTCAGGCTTGGCGCTCTTGGCCATTGCCCCATCAGTCACCACACACTCGAGAGGGGTCAGGGTCCAGTTGCCACTGGACCTGACAGGCAGCTTCAGGTGGCCCCTTATGGAGCCAATTTTCCCCACTTTGCCAGACAATAACACCCAGCCCTGTGTTGACAGGCTCCTTCCCACCACCACGGTTTCATACTCACAGGACAGTCTTGGGTGGGGGGAGGCATCACACCCTGCCCCTGTCTGAGGAGCCACGGCTAACTACAGGCAACACACTCACCATTTTCACGGCCGACTGGGCGATGCCCATTTCACAGGACTCTGATATCCGAAGAAACTTGAACTTGGTGCCCAAGCCCCCGGCGTTGGTCAGCGTGATGGTCCGGGATGTGGTCTCCCCCACCACATAGCTGCCAAAGTCGATGAGCTCCTTGTCAAGGGATAGCTGCCGAAAGACCCAGGGATGACCAGGGTGACCGTGCCCGACAAACTCTCCTCTCCCGCCTGCTGTCCTGCAGCCCTGAGGGGACCCCAGGGCTCTGGCCCCTTCCTCCTGCGTGAGGCCGAGTCCTAGATCTGGTTCCAGGGGGACCTTTGCACACCCCAGGGACAATGTCCACGTCCTAGAAATCGTTGGTTTGTGGACTGATCATGATGATTTGGGAGCTCCTGATCGCTAACCTAACAGGTCAAGTCAGCTAAAAAGAAATGAGCGATCAAGCCATGAAAAGACAGAGAAACCTCGAGCCCACGTTACTAAGGGACAGAGCCTGGAAAGGGTACATATGGTGATTCCAACCGTATGGCATTCTGGAAAAGTCAAAATTAAGGAGATAGTAAAGAGATCAGGGGTTGCCAGCAGTTTGGGGGCGGGGGGAGGAATGAGTAGACGGAGCACCGGGGGTCGGCAGCGACGCGCTCCGCGTGACCGCAGCGGTGACGACGTGTGGCTGGAGCTTTGTCCAAACCGCAGAAGGCACAGCCGTGGGGGACCCTCAGGAGACCGGGCCCCTGGAGCCCGTCGGAGCCGCGCGGCCGCTGGAACAGAGGGCCCCCGGGGGAGGGGGACGGTGGGGGCAGGGGCACGCGGGAAATCTCGGCGGCCGCCCCTCGCGCTGGACGTGCACCCAGAGCTGCTCTCAGTAGTAAAGTCTACTGAAAAAGACATCATTTGGGAGTCTGAGGAAATCTCAGGCTGGAATGTGGATGTCACGAAACAATCTCGCTTGGTCACAGTTTGAAGAAACACCCTGACTAGAGAGTGGGGAGAAGGTGCTGAGCTGAGTCACTCCAGGGAGGGGTGGGTTCTGTGGGCTGAAGGCTCCAGCCCCGGGTGTGGAGCGTGGGGGCTCTGGCAGGAGCACTGTTTCCAAGGGGGGGGGGCTTGCTGTCCACACTGCGCACGCGCTGGGCTGAATGGCCAGGGCGTGGGCGGTGGGGGGAGCCACGCTCTTGCTGTGGGACCGGAGTTCACAGGTGAGCCAGGGGAAGAGGCCAGAATGGTCCACGAGGGACTGTATTAGAGCGGAGTGACCCGTGTGAATGTTTAGGGCAACAGGCCAGCCCCAGCGGCCCCGTCTCCTGGGCGCCCCTTTCTTTTTCTTTTCCTTCCTCCCTCTCTCTCTCCCTCCCTTCTTTCCTTTCCCTCTTTCTCTCTATTTTAAAAGATTGATTTATTTACTGAGAGAGAGTGTGGGTGCACATGAACGGGGTGGGGGGGCAGAGGGAACAGGAGAGAGAGTCGTAAGCAGGTTCTGCACCGGGCACGGAGCTGGACGCGGGGCTTGAGCTCAACCATGCGATGGCAACGTGAGTCAGGATCAAGAGTCGGGAACTTAAGCGACTGCGCCTCCAGGCACCCCCGTGACCGGCTGCTAATGACGCTCTCCAGCTTGAGGCGCGGGGCTAGCTGGAGAAAGGACTCGCTCTAGCACGGCGGCAGGCGCAGATGAGCCTGGCGTGTTTTCTGTTAAGAAAGGACGTGCTGCGAGACGAGTTCTGAGCACAGTCACAGCCACGCATCAGAGGGATGTGGAGGACGGCTGAGTCGCTCCCAGGAAGGATGTGGGCAGGAACGGAGAAGTTGTATTTGATTCTAACTCAAAGAGTAAAGTAAAGATGTGATTTTATAAAATAATGAATGTGGAAGAGATGAATCTCCGTTACAGAAGAATTCCAAATAATTCACGTGGCCAGTCAATCCTCAGTGAGCCAGAGAGCGCCTCCCACCCCTCGAGTCCTCCCACGGGGCACAGTCTGGCAAGAGGGCGGCAGAAGAGAAGCATCATGGGGAGGAGACCTGGCGGCCACACCGAGTCAGGAGAAGGGCGCGTCGCGCTGTGAGGCACGTGGTAGTGCTGCCCTCGATGTGATGAGGCCAGAACCTGCAGTCCTACTCCCGAAACCCACCACGTCGGTCCACTTGTGTGATAAACTTCAGACAAATCCCACTGGAGGAGCATTCTACACAGTAACTGATTCCAAACTGCCAAGGTCATCAAAAAAGAGAAAGTCTCAGAAACTGTCACAGCCAGAGAGAGGGGAGGCCTCCTACACTGCTGGTGGGGATGCAAGCTGGTGCGGCCGCTCTGGAAAACAGCGTGGAGGTTCCTCAGAAAGTCGAAAATAGAGCTGCCCTACAACCCAGCAATCGCACTACTGGGTATTTACCCTAAAGATACAAATGTAGTGGGGCGCCTGGGTGGCTCAGTGGGTTAAGCCTCTACCTTCAGCTCAGGTCGTGATCACAGGGTCCGGGGATCGAGCCCCGCATCGGGCTCTCTGCTCAGCGGGGAGCCTGCTTCCCCCTCTCTCTCTCTGCCTCTCTGCCTACTTGTGATCTGTCTGTCAAATAAATAAATAAAATCTTAAAAAAAAAAAAGATACAAATGTAGGGATCCGGAGGGACACGTGCACCCGAATGTTTATAGCAGCAATGTCCACAGTAGCCAAACTATGGAAAGAACCTAGATGTCCATCAACAGATGAGTGGATAAAGAAGATGTGGTGTGTACACGTACACACACACACACACACACACACACACACACACACACACAATGGAATACTATGCAGCCATCAAAAGAAATGAAATCTTGCCATTTGCAACGATGTGGATGGAACTAAAGGGTATTATGCTGAGTGAAATAAGTCAATCAGAGAAAGACAATCATCACATGATCTCCCTGATATGAGGAAGTTGAGGAAAAGACAGAGGATCCTAGGGGAAGGGAGAGAAAAATGAAACAAGATGAAACCAGAGAGGGAGACAAACCATAAGAGACTCTTAATCTCAGGAAACAAACTGAGGGTTGCCGGGGTGGTGGGGGAGGGACAGGGTGGCTGGGTGATGGACATTGGGGAGGGCATGTGCTATGGTGAGTGCTGTGAATTGTGTAAGCCTGATGAGTCACAGACCTGTAGAAACAAATAATATATGTTAATAAAAAAAAACCTGTCACAGTCACAAGGACCCACACACAGCAGCCACCATAAGGAACGTGTTATGCAAGATGTGATGCCCAGAAACTGAACATCAGGTAAAATCTACGGAAATCTGAATAATGTGTCTTCTTCAGCTGATAATGACGATATGTCAATATTGGTTAATAATCTTGAGAACTGTGCTGCACTAACATGTTAATAGGGGAAACTGGCTGTAGGACTGCATTTTTTCTGTAACGCTAAAACTATTCTAAACAATAAAGTTATTTAAGAAAAACCCAAGCAAGGGGAGTCTCGAGGGTCGGGAGGACATGCTCGCGCTCAGAGGGTCTGGCAAGGCCGCCGCCGTCCTGGTGACATCAGTGTGCTGTAGGCGCCTCCTTCCTGGGAGGGCGCATATCCTCCAGGGCACACGTCCCCTCGCCCTCAGGGCCCACAGGCACCTGGCAGTCTGGGCGCTGGCTAAGAAGGTCGTGTGCAGGCTGCCTCCCTGTGGGGCCTTTCTGGACCCCAGGTTTGGAAGCCCAGGAGCTCCACTCTCCCCTGTGCCCCTGCAGGACAGAAGCTGCTGAGACCAGACAGAGCAGCCTGTGTGTGTGTGTGAGTGTGCACATGTGCGGGTGTGCACGTGTGCACGTGTGCACGTGTGTGCACGTGCGGGTGTGCACGTGTGCGCGTGTGTGGCCGCGTGGGGGTGTGTGTGGAATGTGTGGTGTGCGTGTGTGGCTGGACTAGGGGGCACGTGACGTGACCTGTCTCCTGGTTATGGGTCGTCAGACGTCCAGAAGCCGTGTCTGGACAGAAGGGAGGGGCCGCCCCCAACGTGCTGAGCTGGAGGCAGGGCCTGGGTGGGCCTGGGTGGCCGCCTGGGCAGGGGCTGTGTGTTCTGAGTGTGGGGGCGACAGAAGGTCCACCATGAAACCGGGTGGCTGGAGGGGCCCCCTGTGTGCCTCTAGCCCTTCTCCCTTCCTCCTGTTCACATGACAGACCCCTGAGCCTCTGCGGGGCACGGAGCTGCCTGACAAGGACTCCACAGCCCCGTCGACCTCGCAGCCAGGGCCCACCAGGCGACCACCACCCCCGGCTTATGTGGGGACCTCGCCTCTCCCCCTTCCCTCTGACCGGGAAGGGCGATGCCTTGGAAGCCAGTTTGGGGGGTGGCAGGGCAGCACGTGGGCCACCTCACCTCTGGGGCAGAAACAATCCCTGCTTGACCAAGCGACCAGGCGACGGTCCTGGGCACCCTCGTCCCTGCAGCTCCCCCCAGTGGCCTCACGACCAAAGTGCAGAAGAGCCCCGAGGACACGGGGACCCCGTGCTGGGCGGACTGGACTGGGGGATGCTGGACTTCTGTGTACTTGGAGACGGTCCAGGCCGCAGGTGAGTGCTTCCAGGTCCGTCCAGAAAAGAACCCGAGGCCTTGCCCTCCAGGGGAGCTGGGCTTCCCAGTGCCCGGCCTTCTCCCATGGCTGAGTCCGGGGTCTGAAGCTTGACTCCCCCACGCACTCGCTATTTCTGAGGCTCGTTGCCCAGCAGATAGTGTGCCCCATACCGTGGGGCACGTGTCCACACGGTGTGGGGGCGGCTTCCAAGCCGGGGAGCGGTGGCTGTCCTGGAGGCAGGAGGCCCCGGCAAACGTCAGCTCCCCATGGCCTCCGTGAGGCTTGGCAGCCACCGGCAGAGCTGTCATGGCCCGGGGCCGCAGCACACACGCTGTGTGTGAACCGAAGCAGGGGCCTGGGGCTGCCATGGCCACGGCGGGGGGGCAAGGTGAGCACCAAGAACGGACCCTAAACCATGAAAGCATGTGGAACGCACAGAACCCATGAATCCACGAGGAAACGGGAGAAAGAGAACCTAACTTGCCGCCCTCGCAAGCGATGTCTGTCCCAACTCCTCCTTACGCTACAGACTAGGAAACGGGGGGAAACAGAGAGAAAACAGCAGCTTAGTCCAGAAAGCGGCACTACCGGCCTTCCCAGGGGGATGGGAGGCCCAGGCGGTGGGACCCAGGGGGCACGGTGCCCCAGGAGACTCGTCCAGCCTAAGGACGGGGCTGCTCCAGGCAGGAGGCGTGGGCATTGCTAAAACTCAGGTGACAGCCACGCTTGCTGGGGAGGGGGCAGGTGGTGCCGCGCTGGGGTTCCAGAGAGGGTGGGGGCCGTCGCCACGTTATTGGGAGACTGGTCTTGGCATCAGCACCAGTGGCCGGCTGGAGAAAGTCTCAGAGGATGCTGAGATACGACAACGGGGTGTCGAGTCTGAAAGGAAGCGAGCAGAGCCTAGGGGACCGTGGGCCGGCATCTGCGTCACAGGGGCCCCGGCGGCAGGAGGTGAGGAATGTGGCTCCAGGTGCCCGAGTGTGACGAGAGACAGGAATACGAGCGCCAAAGACGTCCTCTCAACTCTAGACCCACACGGGGACACGTTATAATCAGACCTTTGAGACGGAGGGGAGAGGTGACACCAGCGCACATAAGGCCACATATTTCAGACGGTCACCATATTTCAGAAGCCCCAGAGGCCAGAGGGCCGTGGGCCAACGTGTACAAATGACCAAAAGGGAACCACCGTCAGCCAAAACCCTTCTCCAGAAAAACCGTCTTTCCAAAGTGAGAGAAACCAAGACATTTCCAGACGAACAAAAGCTGAGGCCTTACAGGAAATGTGCTCAGAGCCTGGGGGCCGAACGGAGGCCTGGGGAGGTCGTCACCAGAGGCCCCGGTAGAGGCGAGCGCACGGGCGACGGGAAAGCCAGTGTTCTCGTCCCAGTGCTTTAACTGTGGGTTTTGTTCTCTCCACGACTTAGGAGACTGATGCCGCCGCTGCTGCTGCTGCGTCTGTTTTAAGCAGGTATCGGTCTAGAAGCTAATGTTACTGTCACTTTGGTTGGTAACCCACGTTTTGTTTTCTACATAAATTAAGAGACTAATGCGGTCACGACACTGTGAGCTTGTGGTCTTGGACGCACAGTCACAGCCATATAGTGCTGTGACATTGGCACCCGGAAGGGGCAGGCCGAGCTGGGAGGAGCGGACCGTCTGTGCTGTGGCACGAAGCCGCTGTGACTTTGGGATGCGGAATGTAATCCCTTGGTAACGGCTCGGGAAATAGCTACGGATTGTACATGGAAGGAAATGGGAAGGAGTTTAAACATTTGACTCTAAAAACAACCAGCTAACCCCAAAAGAAGACAGTGATGCAGGAAACGAGGGCTGGCAGAATGGAAGTCGGGCCTGTGCACCAGTCCCCCTTGAGAGGGACAGACACTCTGACCCATGCGGCAACATGCATGACTCCTGTCACAGTCACAGAAGGTCACAGAAAGTCACAGGTGGTCACAGGAGACACGTACCGCGGGATCACACTTCCATAGGCACCGAGCGCGTTCAGATCCCTAGAGGCAGGAGGCGAGGAGGTGCCGGTGCCAGAGCGGGGGCAGTGGGGAGCGCCGCCCGAGGACAGAGTTCCAGTCTGGAAGGTGGGAGAGTTCTGGAGAGCATGATGGCTGTGCCTGCCCGTCACGACAGAGCCGTGGACTTGCACGCCACAACCAGTGCCCACGGGGAGCTCCTGCCAGGGACACTGCCGCCGGGGTGGGGCTGCCCGGCCAAGCCCAGCTTGCACACCCGTGACCGTGGGACAACACACTTGCTGCAGTGATCAGCCGCTGCATTTGGGGACGGCTGGTTACATGGCATCACTGCAGGGAGTGCCGACTTCCTCACTCAGGAGGGGCCACGAAGTGGCGGTTTCTGCGAGAGAATGTCCCCCTTTATCCCAGAGACCGGTGGAAGTTCTCTAAGTGTTATGAAGTTGCTGGTTTACGTGCAAGCAGATCAGAAGACAGACAGACAGACAGACGGACAGACCAAGCAAATGTGGCAAACGTCGACACAGATAGGATCCAGGCGCGGATATCCTCTGCTGTTTTTCTGCTTTTCCTTACATTTGAAATTTTTCTTAATTAAAAAAAGATCATGGGGCACCTGGGTGGCTCAGAAGGTTAAGCCTCTGCCTTCAGCTCAGGTCATGGTCTCAGGGTCCTGGGATCGAGCCCCGCATCGGGCTCTCTGCTTAGTAGGGAGCCTGCTTCCCACCCCGCCCTGCCTGCCTCTCTGCCTGCTTGTGATCTCTCTCTGTCAAATAAATAAATAAAATCTTTAAAAAAAAAATCATGACGAGCACTGAGCAGGGCACGGAACACTGCCGAGTCAATGTCCTACCCCTGAAACTAATAGGACCTCGTCTGCCAGCCACGGCTCAGAAATAAAAGTTAAAAATACATAAAAAGATTTTTAAAAGAATCAGTTCCACACAGCAAAGGCAGACAAAATGAAAAGGCGACCTATAGAATGGGAGAAAATACTTGCCATCCAAAATATATGAAGAACTCACACAACTCAATAGTGAAAAAACAAACAGCTCGGTTAAAAATGGCCAGAGGACCTGAACAGACATTTTTCTTTCTTTCTTTCTTTTTTTTTTTTTAAATAGAGAATAAAATTAAATCTGTTCTTATTGATGGGGCGATCAGGTGGGCGATCGCTGGGGACGCAGCCCCTCTCCACACCCAGCACAGGCACAGGCACACGCAAATTACTCAACGTCGCTCACCATCAGGGAAACGCAGGTCAGCCCACGACAAGGCACCACCTTCCAGCTATCAGAATGGCGAGACTCAGAAACGCCAGAAACAACAGGGGTCGGTGAGGACGTGGAGAAGGGGAACCAAACTGGTGCAGCCACTAGGAAAACAGCATGGAGATTCCTCAAAGAGTTAAACACGGAGCTACTCTGCAGTCGGCAACGGCACTTCCGGCAACGCATCCAAAGGAAACGACACCACTAACTCAGAGAGACAGCCGCACCCAGATTCACAGCAGCATCACTCACAAGGACCAACGAGTGTGGACAACCTATGCGTCTGCCAATGGGTGACCAGTCGGATAAAGGCGATCCTGCCATTTGGAGCAGCGTGGATGAGCCTTGAAGGCTCTGTGTGAAGTGAGATGCGGCAGGCAGAGAAAGACAAATGCGGTGTGGCCTCCCTTCCGTGCGGGACCTACAAAACCCAAGCTCACAGATGCGGACGGCAGAGCGGTGGCTGCGGGAGGCAGGGCAGGCGAAACGGGGAAGGTGGCCCTCAGGTGCAAATTTCAGCTATCAGGCCTGGGGACGTGACGCACCCCATGGTGACCATCGTTTAAAAGGGAAATCGAGGGGACCTCACAGAATTGCTGGGAGCCTGGCGTCTCCTGAGAGGAGCCCCAAGGTCTCCTGCGGTCTGGGCTTTCTGGAGTCGGGAGCGCTCACCTGCCCAGGGCTTGGCCCCAGCCTCACGGGGGCTGCATGGGATGGAGGCCGGGACCCGGGACAGACCGTATTGATGCGACCAGGGCCTCCCCAGAGGCGCTGGGTCGGGCGTCTCTGCACTTACCGCACATTTCTTCGTGGAGCACTTCAGCGGAACGGAAAATCCCCCTGTCTGGGCCATAAATGAGACGTTTCCTTCCAGATCTTTGTTGATCTAAAAAATAGAACCCCCCAACCACTGTGACTTTGTAACTTGACCCAGGGACACATGCTGTGGCTCCAGGACCACAGGCTGGAGCTGGGCATCCACACGGTGGCCGGAGGGAGCCTCGCACTGGCCAGGGCCCATTAGATCATTCCAACATGCCCCATTTAGACCCAAGAACAGCACCAGATCACACCTGCTGGCCAGCAAACATCAGGGCAGGCTCGTGATTCTTCCTAACATCAGGAACATGGATGAACATGTTTGGAACTAGAACAGAGGCCTGTGGGACCCCTATGGAGTCCTGTGCGTCCCTCCTCCATCACCACAACAGTGTCTGCAGAGCCTGGGGAGGGGCAGAGACCGGGTTCCCCCCACCACCCACTCACGATGGAGGAAAGTCCCTTCACACCATCTGGTTTCGGAACAGACACTCACCATGGGCTTGAAGGTGACAAGTACTTCGCAGGACATCCCAGCTGACATGGGACCAGGGGGGTCAAAGCTGCAGGCACAACCATCCGTGTGACATGCGATCAGATTGACAGGGAACGTGTGGTTGGGCTGGAATCAGCTGTGCGCAGTAGCCACGGCCCGGAGCAGCCACCGAGCGGGCCTTCTGGACCCCTTCCTGCCCGTCCCAGGCACCGAGCCCCAGGTCCCAGGGCCCAGGACACACTCACGTAACGTGTGCAGAGGGAGGGAGGGGCCAGGTGCCATGGGGTGCACAGCAGTCCCCCCAGGGGACACGTGGGTACCCGCCTGGAGCCAAGGGCAGGATATTAACACCAGTGTGAGGGCCGTGAGCCAGGCAGGGGGCTGGCACTGACCCTGCACACAGCCAGGACCCTTGGAACCCCACTTGCAGTGAAAGATCCCAAGAAAGGGCCCCGGCTTCACAGGGAGACTCGGGGGAGGTCCGCCTGTCTTGGTCTGGAGCCTGAGTGAGGAAAAGAAGCCCCCAGAGACCCCCCTACCGTGGGGTGGGCTACCGTGGGGTGGGCTAGAAATGCACAAGCTAGATTTGATGTGACCCCACAGCACCAGGCAGAACCAAAACTTGTCTGGTGGGAAGGAAGGTTTTTGACGCCACATCACAGAGACCCCCTGGGGGAGGGCAGAGTCCCACTGGTGATAAGATGGGATTCCCTTGCTGGAAAGGACACGTGGACACCAGCGACACACGTGCAGACGGCAGGGCCAGACTCCAAGGGCCTCAGGTAAGAGAACGACTGGACGGTGACTTTAAAAGACGTTCAAATGACCAAGGACAGAAATAGAGAACCACAGACATGGGAAAGGAGCCAGACATGTCTCGAGGCAGCTTCCGGCCTGAGGCAGGGTGCAGGGCTCCTGGAAATGAGAAGTATGGCCACTGACACAATTTCAACAGCCAAGTAGATGCAGAGGGAGAAGGGCCGACTGAGTGTCGGTCTCGAGAACACACCTGGACACCAGCTGGGGAGACGTCCACAGCTGTTCAGAGGTCTGGGTCCTCAGTGAGCCCCAACGTGTCTAAGAAAACCAGCCCAAGCCTGATGTGCCGCGGAGGAGCTTCAGGACCCCGGAGACAAGGACATCTCAAGCAGACCAGAGGGAAGCCAGACACCACACCAAGGTCTGGAGCTTCGGGCTGACACCGACTTGCCAGCAGCGCCACAGGAACCAGAAGATGGGGGGATAACCTCAGGGCAGGACTCCAGCTCCAGCCCCACTGGGGAGTGCTTTGGGTGCTGAGGGAGCAGACCCCGAGTCGGGGCCCCTGGACAACCCCCAGAGACCCACAGACCAGCGCGAAGTACAAGCAGACCACGAGTAAATCCCGTGCCTCCAGCATGACGGCAGGACGGCAGGACAGAATAATGGGGCCGGCAGCCGTTCCCAGCTGGGCTCTGCCCACACAGGCCTTTGCAGATAGCACAAGAGCCTACAACGCTGCCAGAAAGAGAGAAGGGGGAACGCAGATGCCCCGTCTGATCTACAAGCAGCCCCCAGAAGTGGACAGCATGTCCCGCATGGGAGAAGCTGACCAGAGCCCAGGTCAGCGAGCACAGCGCAGGGACAGGCGGTGGGGATGGGCGGTGGGGACCTGCCCTGCACCCATGCGCTCCAGCCAGGAGTCCTAGAGCTGTCCCGGGTCATCGCAGGCCTCCAAATGCATCAACTAAAAGCTGGCAGAAACCAGGCAGAAGCTCTTTTAAAACTGAAGGCAAAATGCTAAGGAGCAGAAGCAGAGAGAGACATCGCCGCGGACACAAGCAGGTCAGCACTAGAGAAAGGAGGGGGGAAGTAAAGCAGGGGAGAAGCAAGTGTTAAGGGGAGCAGGTGGACGTGAAAAGGTCCAACTCACGCACCAGTGGGGCCGTAGAAGAAGGACGTAGAAGCACGGTGACAGAGAGGACACACAAAGACAGCTGGAGGGATAGTCCTGAGGCAGGGATGGCTTTAACCTTCTCACAGAAAAGGCCCAACGACCACCAGGGACATCTTACCCAGAGTGGGCGACACCAAGACATGGACAGGGAAGAAATGGGGGTGCCACAGCCCTGATCACGCAGACAGGGCTGACCTCAGACAGAGCCAGCCCAAGCTGACAGACCGAGCCGCCTCTCAGTGGCAGGCTTTAGCCCAGACCAAGATCGCCTGGGTGTGGGGCAGCAGCTCTGACACACGGGGGACCGCACCGCCCGGGCCGCGCGCCGTGGCCTCTTACTGGATGTGGATGAAGTCCCGGAGATGCTCCTCCACGCCCACCAGCTTGCAGTAGTTAATGGTGTAGGTGGCGTTTGTCAACGTGATCTTTTTCTTGTACACTTTGCCAATATCAAAATCCTGGAAAAACCAGAGAAGTTCTTCTGAGCATGTGGCAGCCTCTCCCCATGTGCCCCGACGCCCGCGTGCTGATGACATGAGGATGGTGGCAGAGACAGAGACAGCATGGGGAGCGTCCTAAGAGACCAGGAACAATTCCTAAGGTCTCCTGACTTAGGAAGGGCCCTCCAGAGACGCAGGGAGAGCAGGGAGAGCGGGAGCGGGACACAGCTCTCTGGGGACCTCGGACAGCGTGGGGCCAGGGCTGGCGCCCGGCTCTGTGTCACGGAGGGGACCGTGTGCCGTCCCAGGGGCCCGCCAGCTCCCTGTCCTGCAGAGCCTGGTGACTGAGACGACGTGTGAGCGCTGACCTCCTCACGTCCCTTTCCAGGGAGGCCGTCGGCTGGGACGAGGGCCCTCCCGGGGCTGCCGTCTGACCCCCCGGCACCCTCAGCACCGGGGGCGGGGGGCGGTAGTGCCGCGTCCCGTCTGCAGCCCAGCGGGCTCTCGGGCTCACCTTGAAGTGGACGAGCCGTGGCTTGCTCTTGAAGGGGCGACCTCGGAACTCGCGCCCGGACACCACCTGCCTGTGGGTCACTCGGCTGCGCAGCTGCTCCACGGTACGGGCCAGGATGTCCTTGTCCATCTTCGTCCCCCCCACAGGCTTCCGGTCCACCTCCTCCTTGGGCACCTGAGGTTCCAGGAAACAGCGGCCGACACTCGAGGACCAGGCCGGGCCCAGCGAGGCACTCTGCTCCCCGCGGCCGAGGGCAGCTCGGTGGCCGCAGAGGTTAGCGGTGCAGAGCCAGGGCCGGAGCAGCCAGGCCGGGACAGCCCGCACCGCCCGGCAAGCCGCTCAGGGAGCCCGGCGATCGTGAGGCCGGTGGTCCCTACTTCAGAGAGAAAGGACGGATGAGAAGAGTAGACCCATGCAGGGTCCCAGCAGATTTCTGGGAAGTAATGGCAGGCCAGAGTTTTCTAGATTTTTGAACAGTTTATTTATTTATCGGTTTTTATTTATTTATTTATTTATTTATTTATTATTTTTTTGGCAGGAGAGCAGCAGAGGGAGAGAATATATATTTTTAAAAAGATCTTATTTATTTATTTATTTTAAAATTTATTTATTTGACGGAGACACAGCAAGAGAGGGGAGTGTGGGAGAGGGAGAAGCAGGCTCCCCGCCGAGCAGGGAGCCCGACATGGGCTCCATCCCAGGACCCTGGGACCACGACTGGAGTCCAAGGTAGATGGTCACCGATCGAGCCCCCCAGGCGCCGCAGGAGAGAGAGAGTCTCAAGCAGGCTCCGTGCTGGCGGTGGGCACCTCAGTGCTCAGAGAGCGTCTGACTCTCGATTGTGGCTCAGGCACTGATCTTGGGGCTGAGAGACGGAGCCCGGGTCAGGCTCCACGCTCAGTGGGAAATCTGCTTGTCCCACCCCCTCTGCCCACGCCCCACACCCCAGCCATGCTCTCTCTTTCTTACTCTCTCACATAAATAAATAAATCTTAAAAAAAAAATAAAGAGCTAATGTCTCAGTAGCAACAGAGCAAAATAAAAAAAAAGACACAGAGGCTTAACTGATTGAGCTACCCAGATACCCCAGTTTCCTAGATTTTTAAGCTTTTTTAAAAAAGATTTTATTTATGTTGAACTAATTAGGACAGGGTCAATGAAGATTGTCTCGTGGACATTCTTTTAAACATCTTCCAAAGGGCCATGTTCCCATTAATTCTTAGCCTTGCGATGACCACTGAAGCTGTGAACTTAAAGGTTCTCTGGTTCTGTTCTCTGGCCCAGCTGCTCCGTTGTGCCTGCAGTAATATTTTGAGAAATTTTGTGAAATATCTGTATCTGTTGAAATCCAGAAACACTATATCTTAAAAATTTCTCTGACCTTTGAGGATGGCAACTCTGTCAAAAATAAATAAATAAAACAAACGAAAAAAAAGATTTTATTTATTTACTTGACAGAGAGAGAGACAGCACAACCAGGAGGAACGCCAGTTTCCTAGATTTTTAAATCAGGCCAAGAGGAAGGTTTTGAAATGTGCAGCAGGGAGCGGCACAAATAACACTGTCCCCCTGGGCGACGGGAGTGACGGGCACCGGGCTCAGTCTGTGGCCTTGGCTCCAGGCCAGCAGGCGCCCCGCATTTCCAACCTCAGGTCCCAGAAGCAGGAAGCGCTCACCTGGTACGGCTTGTAGTCTTCCTTCCAGAGCCCGGGGATCTCCGGCTCGGCCAGCGTGTCATCTTCCCAGCTGGTGTTCCCAGGGTCTCCCTGGACGGACTCACTGGAAATGGCTTCCAGTAACTGTGAGGCTCTGGGGTGTGTGGCCCCGTCGCCATCCTGTTGTTGGGGAAGAGAATGTGGTAACTGATTACAGAAAATAGGGATGCTACAGATCAGCGAGAAGAAAATAACCCTCACAGAGAGCCCCCTGGGGCTTACCTGGGGACTGGAACACAGTTTGTTTTGTAACTTTTCCCATTTAAAATGTAAGTATCTTTATACAGCATTAAATCCTTTTCTCCAACACCCACAAAAGAATCCATAAGACACCTACTGGTATCTTCTCAGCAACCCTTAGTTTTGCATGATTTCTAATTTTTGCTCCTATGAAATACACCCTGGAAAAGGCCTTCATGGCTACCCCTCGGAGGACGCCTGGTCCTGGGACTGGGCTTCCGTGGGGCCTGGGCACAGCCTCCCTCCAGGGCTCCCAGTGTGGACGGGCAGGGAAGGCTCCTGGGGCAGCGGCTGGAGACTCCGGCCAGGGGGCCAGAGGGAGGAGGCAGCAGGGAGGAAGGCCCGGAGGTGAGCTGGCTCAGTGTGGACACGGGGCTGGGAGTCAGGAGAAGACTGAAGACCACCTCGGGGCAGAGTGAAGTCCCCACAGAGGCCGAGGGCAGTGCCCCGAGGGGCTTTTGGCGGCCGTGCGTTGGTTGGAGCCAGCACCCCGGACTTCGAGGTTTTGGGGTATACAAGGGCAGAAGTGCTGCACTGGGCTCAGGTGGGTGTCCGCATGTCCCTGCCCCACACCCCCAAAGACAGGTCAATAGGTCACCTGCCCGGGGGCTGGCCAGAGTTGGCCCTCGGTAGGGATGCCGGCGTGAAGGGATGAGGGCGTGCACGAGAGGGAGGATGCAGGAGTCTGAGGCACAAACGCCCCCTGGGCCGGGACTGGCCTCTGCTCGTTGGCCTGTCTCAGTTACATAGGGACAGGTCAGGCGACCTGAGCCACCATGTTGCAGGCGACGCCCCCTGCAGTGGAGTCCCCAGAGGGTGGCTCCCATGTGGATGGGGCACCAGAGACCTGGGTCTGTCTGTGTGCCTGTGGCATCGCCTAGGAAAAGACAGCTTTCTGGTGGGCGCCTTGCGCCCTACCTGCTGCGGAGAGGACACGCCGGCCCCCATGGGGTCCCCCAGCAAGGACAGCCTGAGGAAGAGCACGCTGGAGACATCCTGGGGCAGGACGGGCAGTTTCTTCTGTCGGATCTTAGCTGGACGGGTTGATACAATGACTCCAGGGCCCGGGCCCTCGGGTCATCTGTCCGCTCCCCTGGAGGTGCGCACGTTTGACTGGCAAGGGCTCCCGGCTCACCAGCAGGTGACAGGAAGGGACTGCTGTGTCCCTCTCTTCACAGACGTCCGTGACGTAATTCCACGTCTTTTCCCGCAGAGTCGGCCGGCCCCGGGCTTTGGCAGGGGATGACTGTTTCCTCTTCCTGCCCTCTTCCTTGGCCGCCT